>NC_090170.1:870000-1177500 GCF_017916325.1 Leishmania martiniquensis
TGCCGAGAGCATGGGCGTGGGGTTGTGGAGATGTTGTGTTTCTAACGTAGTCTCCTCCTCGGCGTTGCCCTCAGCTTGCGCGATCTCGGTGTGTCTTGTCGTGCCCCCCCTCGTCCCCTCACCCTTGCGTGCTCTCCCGTCCGCTCTTTCTCCGCCCCTGTACTCACCTTACCCCTTCCTCACCCCAATCTCCTTTTTTTTTGCAGCCACTCTTCTCCTTCACGTGCCCTCCATTTCATGTCTTCGTATATATATATATATATGTGTGTGTGTCTGTGTGTGTGCCTACTCTTCTACCTCTTTCTCTATATATTCTGCCTCTACGATAGACGATATACCGCGGTATGTATTACATGTGTATACATAGTATATATATATATGTATTATATATATATATATACTCGTGTATGCTGTAGGAGTAGAATAGATAAAGGCGCGCGCACACACACACACGCACACACACATATATATATTATACATATTATATTTATTACCTTTTTTTGATTTTCTTCTGTATTGCTGCGCTTTGCTTTCCTTTGATTTTTGCTTGCGTGTGCGGTTCTCCTCTTTCCTCCCTCTGTTCTACATGCCTGTGAAAGTAAGCAGGCAAAGGAAGAAAAAACAAAACAGCAACAAATCTCAACAGCAAGTGCACATTTTAACATGGATGAACGGGAGAGGAGGCCGTAGAGAGAGAGGGACTGACTAGACTTTTCACTCTCTTCTATGTACACTTTCCCTCCTGGTTTATCGCGCACCTGAAGTGGTCGACCAGCTCCGACGTGCGCGCAGGCATGCAAGAGATTGCCCTCTTCTCCCCTGCACTCGAACCTGCAAAGACTCAAGCGCTAGAGGTAAGCGAACGCTCGGCTAAAAGAGTGGGGTGGGGGGAGCACCCTTGAACAGCGTTTCATCTGCAGCGTGGAGTGGCCGCCTCTCCTCCCCCACTGTTGTCTAGGTTGTTCTTGTTGCCTCTAACACACTAGGCTCTCTACGTGCTTCGCTGGCTCCTTCCGTAGTCGCCGCCGCTGATCTCGTCTTGGCTCTCTCGAGCACTCTCTACCGCTCTCTCCCTGTCTCGCTGTGCGTCACCCTTTGATAGGATCGTGGTTATACGTGCGTGCATGCGGCTTATACGCCCTAGACGTCTGTGCGGCAGTCAAAACACTTCTGTTCCCTCTGTTCTTCCCTTATAGGAGAGGCGATTCGCGCGAGGAAAGGCATCGATACACCGTCGTTGGGCAAGGCAAGCCTTTTTCTCCACAGCTGACGGTCATTTCAGTTCGGCCGCGACCCTCACCTTTTATTTTTATTGGCTATGGATTGCGTGTATGAAGGCCTTTTATAACCGATCTGTAGATATTACGCCACTCATACACGCCTTAACTGCCTTTACAGCGAGTGTTCACTTCTTATTGCAGCCATGCTGCGAGGCTGCCGTGTCCTTCGCTTCCGCATGAAGTATGGGAGCATGTACGTCGACTACAAGGTCATGTCCCGCAACCATCGTCGCTCGATTCGTGTGGAGGATGCCTTAGTCGACCCTCTGCTGCCCACCACGGTAGTGCCGCTCCATTGGCTGGAGCAGCTTCGATGCCCGTCGACACGTCTCATCACCGGTTACCACACGGAAGAGGCGGTGTATTCCCAGCCAAACTACGGCGATCGTGTTGAGCGCAGGAGCGTGACTTTGTTCTCGCACGCTGCGGCAGCGAAAACGGCAGACACAGGCGCTCACGCCAATGCGATACGGGCGGGCCCAGTAGTGCTCTACATCACTGGGCAGAGCAATCCTGTTGTTTTGAACCCCCTTTTCGTGCAGCCGGACGAGTGGGGTCTGACTCGATCAAACGGCGAATTGGACCTACGCATCGGCATGGATGCTATTGAGCAGTGCTCCCTGTACGCAGAGCTCCGTCCGGGTGGCCTGCTCTACGCTAAGCTGCCGCACGCAAGCCTGACAGAGGCGATGGAGCCGGTGCAGGACACTCTCAAGCGCTACGGCATGAGGTGCGGCTTGGCAGAGTCGCCGTTGGTGCCACGACCGTGGACGCGCATGCGCTACATGTTCATCGACGAGCTGCAGCGCGGCCCGAAGATGACCGAGTTTGTAGGGTACAACCCGCGCAGTGGAACTCAATGGCGCTTCTCGCAGCACGCAAAGTACTTTCGCACAGGCATCTGGCGCGAGATCATTCGACGTAACGAGATGAACGATGGACTGCACGCCCACAGCAGCTGGCAGAAGTCGCCGCAGCAGGCGGTGCCGGAGGTCAGCTTCCTCGCGCCGTACCCGTAACCGCGGCGACTGCCGCTGGGAAGGAGTGTCACAGACATGTTCACCGAGGGTGACAAGATCCGCAGGCAGGCACGAATCAAGGTGAAGCAAGAGTGGTGCGGCGCCGGCTCCCTTGAATCGAGAGCACACCTATTCAGCATTTTCTGTTACGTGCCTGCGGTGCTCTTCACCTCGACACTCTTCTTTCCACTCCGCGGGGTACTTTCTCTCTTTCGCATTACCTGCTCTGGAGTGAGTGAAAGAGGCTTGTTCAATTCGCGGTGTACGCGGTGAGTTTGGCACTTCTCCTTCTCTGTGTGTATGTGTGTGCTCAAGTACCCGTGAGTTACGGTCACGTTTACTTTCCGCTCCTTGCACCCCTTCACGTGCCTAAAGAAGCGGGCAGACAACAAACACACAAGAAAAGCGAAGCCGACGCCTACCACACACAGCAAGGTAAGTGCAGCCTATGTGTGGTAGGCGTGTCCGGATTCCACGAGGAGGGGGACTCATGGAGGCAGCCAAGCGTCTTGCATGACCGGACAGAGGTGCTAAGACGGCACCGACGCCGATGACCTTCGCTGACTAGGCTCCGCCCTCCGTTGTGCTTCTGTGTACAAAGGAGAGGGAAAGGGGCGACGCTTCGGGAGTGGTGCCGCAGTCGCCGTCACCGTTTCACAGAAAGCGAGCAGCGAGTGAAGATTCGCCCCGTGGGGGTCATGCGGCTCTATTCTCCCTACCCACGGCGCCCGCATCTCACCTCTCTGCCTCCCCCTTTTTTCGTCAGATTTGTCGGCGCCCCTTCTTGGCAAGAGGCGCTGCGGCGAGCACAGGCGGAAAGAGACAAGAAAGGGTCTCATGGGGGTATCTGCGAAGGATAGAGCCGCTCTTTCGTCCCATCTGCGCTCGCCCACTCTGTGGAAACATCGCCTCCGCGCCTTATGCCGCTGAGCACTTTATCACCGCACAATTTTGGGCGGCGCTTATGCCACCTGGGCTTTGCAGGGCCTTTGCAGCGCCGGTTCTGCACACACGCGGGCTTGCGGCCGCATCGATCACCAGCGTCACGGCAAGGCCGTCGCTTCTTGAAGAGGGCCGGCGCTGGCGCAGGAACTGGGCTCTTGAAACGAAACTTGTTGTCGCCTTTTGGGCATGTTCTGCAGGGCTCTTCACGTGGCCCACAAGGCTTCTTCGCGGAGCCGCTCGAGGCGTGGCTTTCCGTGCTTGCAGACTCCGTGCCCTTCTACAAGGACTGCCTCGTGATTTGCCCATCTACCGCATCACAGGTGCAGGTGCAGCACCTGTGGGACCGCTGTCGGCAGCACATTCCCTCTGCTCACATCGGTGCCCTATCCCTACGCAGGTGCAACACAGGCATTGCAGACGCCACAGATGCGGCTCGGGCTCTGCTGCCGCTGCCTAACGCCACCTCTACGGAACCATCACGACTGCTGGTGCCTGGGCCGCCCGTACCGCACGGGGGCGGCGGGGGACATCTTACCAGCGCCTCTACTCCTCAAATGCCTCCTCTGTACTCCCCGCTCGAGCGCGTCCCCCCGGGCTCTCTAGACATCATTGTGTTGGCAAGTAACGTCTTTGGTCATGAGATGCTCTTCGACTCCCCGTGGCACTTATCCCTCGCACACCGCGCTCTGCGCCCGCACGGCGTCGTTGCTATCTTTGGCCATGTCGCGGAAGCAAGGGTCGCTGCGCCGGAGTGGGCGGCAACGGATACGACGGATTACATTGAGAGCACACATCTGAGTGCTCGAGAAACATTGCAGCTGGCTGCCAGCAGCGGCTTTAACGAGGCTGGTTTGGATGCTCACAACGAGCGCCATCTGCGCCGCGCGGTCGAGGTTCACGAGACGCTGCGCTCCGGTCACGCCGATGTCTTTTTCCCTTTCCCCAGCGTGCGCCGTCGCTGGTTGACATCGGAGTACGCCCTCCATCCCGCCCAACTGGCGGCGCACTACCGCGCGACTCCGCTGTATCAAACGCTGTACGGGCCAGCGGGATCCTTGTGGTGGAACAAAATGCGGTTCAGGGCAGACGCGCTAAAGCGGCAGCGGAAGGCTGCATCGGTGGCGGGGGGCGACGAAGAGGACTTCTTCGTGGATATTACCGAAGCTGCTCTGGATGGGGGTTTAAGCGCAGGCCAGAGTGCCGAGAGTTCTCTGGAGGACCTCTTTTTAACATGGTCACCGCTTGGCGTGCACCGCCGCCGCGGTGTGGACGATCCGCTAGACGCACTGCAAGCCATTCTCGACGCCAGTGCCGCTGCAGACAATATGGCTGCTGCGCAGCCGCCGTTGCGGGTGCAGCTTCACCATTTTGTGGTGACTTGCAGTGTGCGTAGCATTAATGCGGCGCCCTCGCCAGAGGGGAGGACCAGACTACCCGAAAATCGCTTTACAGCGCTTGGGGCCGCTTCCTCACTGCAAGCGAAAGGCTGAAAGCGCGTGATTTACGATGAAACTTCCGCGACTTGAGGGGCAGCGCTCTGGCGGGCGATCGAGTGTTCATGTGCGTTTGGCGCCCTCTCTAAATGGGGGCGTGGGCATTTATGCGGATGAGCAGCGGGCGCGCGAGGCTACCGCCCGACGTGTCTGTCGCATCCACCTCAGATGACGTGCTGATGCCAGTTTCGTCGCCTTCGAGATCAGACGTTGATAGGGGTTTTCATCTCTTTCGCGGTAGGCGAGAGGGCACCGGGGCGGGGACTAAAGCATGCAAAAAAGCTAAAAAAGATGATTGATAGACACACACACACACATACCCATGGAGGGCTGCCGAGTGTGTGTGTGTGTGTTGGGGGGAGGGAAAGAGTTGGTCGTTGCGTGCTCGCCTCGCCATGGCCCTCTGATTACTGGAGGGCTACTTTTCCTTTCCAAGGCCCTGACGCCATCCTTCTGCTCTGCCGCAGAATATCAACTCTCTCGCGCGCCGCCTCGGTTCGCCATTCATGCAGCTGCGTGACGTGGCGTCTCCCTCTTTCTGTTGTTCGAGTTGCTGTCACCCAGGACTGCGCTCAGAGAATTCTATGCAGCCTCTCTACCTCTCCTTCCTCCCTTCATCGCCCTCTGACTTTTCACACTATTGCTTTCGTGTGTGTGTGTGTGACGCTGGAGCGCCGTCACGTGCCTGCATGCCCAGGATTTTGCTGAGGCATTTCCATGTCTCATGCTGCTTCCCCTATTTCGGTCGTTTCCTCTCGTTCTCCTGCCCTCTGCTACTGCTCGCTTGCCATCCAGTCGGGTCTGCACTGCCTCCGCTCGTTTCCGCGTCCTTGCGTTCGTTTTCTCTGACAAAGCGTGGGGCTGGGTCCACGTGGCAGGCCCGTCCGCTTGCAGCGCTACAGCTACACCATCAAACGCCCACGTCATCAATATACATTTGCACAGTTGAATTTGCCTTGTGCTCTTCTTTCTAGATCATCGCCGTCTACAGCTGTGCGCTCCATCTCACCCCCTCCTTTCTCAAATTCTCGGAAGGTGCGCACGCGTGCGTGTTTTTTTTTTTTCGTCGTTACCTTACCCCCACTTGGTGTCCTCGAGAACTCTGGCGCGAGCCTTCGTTTCTCTGTAGTGGCTCTTGCCGGCTCCTCTGAACTGCTCGTTGGCTTTCGTGCTGCGCACCAGCGGCGCCAATCACCCGCACCTTTTTGCTGTCAAGATCTAACATTCAGCTCTCTTTGTTTCACATTAGCTGTTCTCCTTTCGGTGGAGATTTTCTCTCGTTGTCTCTCTGCCTTGCCGGTCTTTTACGCTCGCCTTCTTGGTCGCGCTTCTGTCGAGTGACTCCCTCTCGGCGCGTCGCTACCGCCGGGTGTGATGATGTCGGCCTGTCTGCAGTGTTCATCCCAGACTATTTATTTTGCCCTTCATTGGACACACTTTCCCCCCGCCTCAACACGCACGGGCGCACACGCGCACACAGACGTCCGAAATTTTACCTTCGCAATATCTGAATCGGAGAGCGAAGCTTGCACGTCGTGGCGTATGCTCGTGGATCGGCACCTACACTGACCCAACTTGTTGTAAGCCGCCTGAAACAACAGCAGCCTCAGCGCAGCTTCGCCCATCCCCTGACTAGCGCTCCCCCCACCTGCAGAGGTTTTCTTCGCTCGGTGCTGCTTAGTCAACAGTTTCTCTTTCCCGTGGCAGTGATCCTTCCCTACACACACACATATATATATAGCGATTTACAGCGCGACATCTCTTGCTTCCACCCCCACCCCCTCCCCCCAACATCACCTTTACACGCCTTGGGCAGGCACCCCGGGTCAGCGGTGCTGCATGCGTGCACTTGAGTCGCTGAGCGTGGGCGCGCCCATAGTCAAGTCGAGATCAGAAGATCTCTGCGCGGCGGAGCGAGGGAAGGTGAGGGAGAGAGAGAGTGAGGTGACGGCGAAGCTCGATCACGATGAACTTTGTGAACACCTATCTGCTTCTTCCACTGCAGCGCAAGATTTTCAAAAACTTTGGCCATTATGACTATCAGACAAGCACGTTCCACCTCAACGAGGAACGGGTGAACGAAGTTTTCTTCGACCCTGCGTATAATCCTTTTGTTGACGTGCTGCGTGCGACGTCGCACGCATCGGCGGTCGCGTCGTCGAAAGCGGCGGCGGCGGCGGAGCAGCAGCGCCAGCACCAGCGCGCCTTCTCCCCTGTCACGGCGCGAGGGCGGAACACTACCATTGATGGCACTCCTGGTCTGCGAACGACTCGAGCGGGGTCATGCCAACCCTGCAATGAGGGGGTCTGCAATCAAGCCGCAACGGTTACTGTGACGGAAGAGGCGGAGAGGGGTAGAGAGTTCGCGGCCAGCGCGCGATGCCCCCCACAGGTGCGACTGCTCCGCGGCGGGATCCGCTCCGCTGGGCTTTTGTCGTTCCTCCGCCAAGTCACGACGCAGAAATCGCTGACGGTGGAGTCGATCGATTTGGTCTTTGAGGTGACCACGGCGACAATGGCTGATTCGACTGCCGCCTCGCACGGAGAGGATCCCTCTTTGGTGCCTCCACCCGCAAGTGTACCGCAAGATGCTGCGGGCGATACTGCACATAGGGAAGACGACGCACTTCTCGAAGACCCAGCAGCGGCAGGGCTGCCTGCTTTGGACGAGGACGAAGAGGTGGCGCGTGGGCTGCAGCACTTGCCCACTTCTGGATGGCCTAGATGCGGCGAAATGGCGGCGCTGGCACGGTCGTACTCCATCGAGGATTACTCATGGCTACAGGGCGAGGCAGGTGATCCAGGCAGCTCAACCGACTCGGCAGGGGTGGACTCTGAAGACTCAGATACGGAACCCCAGCCACTAAACGCTGCCGGCGCAGCGAGGCCGGGAACTCCGAAGGATAGCTCGGTCACGCAATTTCACTCGGTGGGGGAACTGATGACATACCTTAAGCAGCAGCTGCAAGGCTTGACAGTAGGCGTGGAGGATGTGCGCCTCACCTTCTGCGTCCCACCCGCAGGGGCCCGCGAGTCACTAGTGGACAACACAGACTCTGCATGCCGCCGCAGTGGGCGACCGCATGTGGGCGCACGAGCGGGTGCCGCAGGGGCACCGCTGCACGTGTGCCGTGGCACACGCGTGCTGCATCTGTCGTGCCGTCGAGGGCTTCGCCTCACGGTGGACGAATCCAGCGGGGCGGCCGTGGAAGAGATGCAATGCACGGCGAGCATCCAGGATTGGCAGTGCTACGCTCACGTCATGAAAGCCGATGGCCCGCTGCCGTCTGAGTTTTCTCTGGACGATTTGTTTTTTGCGACGTCCGCAACACACACCGCGGGGAGCGCGGCGAAGTCGATGGGGGTATCAGCAGGGAATGAACGTGAGCCCGCTGCTTGTGCACCCATCACGGTGCGCGTCGCCCGTCGCGGTGCCGGCGCAGCTGCCAACGCTGGGGCTAATTTGCCCAGCCTCTCACCATTCTCTGCAGATGCGCCGCTGCCGCCAAGGGTTCTTGTCGACGTGGTTGCGGCTGAAGGCTGGAGCATCGTCCTATCTGCAGTGCAGATGGCAAATCTGGTGAGCATGATCAGGCAGGTTATGAGCGAGGCAACAGATTATGAGAAGGACGCCGCTTCCACAGGGCACTTCTCTGCGTTCGCTTCAACGAGGGAGCCCTCCAGCACCACAGCAGAGCAGGAGAAGCAGGTATCGGCAACGCCGCTAGACTCTGGCCAGGCCGTCACTGCCGCCGCCATGACTGCCACACAACTGCGCGCTGCCGCCAAGTACATTAGCGTGCATTGTGGCGGGTGCTCTATCAGCTTGCTGACGCAGTCCGCCGTCGACGCGAACGCTGTGGCGTCTGCATGGCGCCGTGCGCTTCCTTCTCAGCAGCTTGCCCTTCTCGACCCGCGTTCGACCGACCCCCTCCAGAAACTGACTGCTGCCCCGACTCTACCCGTGTACGAGGTCCTCACCACGTCACACCTCACGTATGTCATGCGTGAGGTCGACATACTATTTCCAAACATCGATGCGGAGGCGCCCTCGCCATCCTCCACCTCGTCGCCGACCGTCAGTGGCATTTTTCAGCAATCGGCGAGGAAGCGGAGGATTTACCGGCGCATATTTGACAACAGGCTGGCTGACCCTTCCGTTACGGAGCAGCTCGCCAGAGCACACGCTGCGGCAGGCAACTCTGGCAGTGGCGCCGGGGCGAGTTTTTTCATGGGAGTTGGCTCGATCTCTTTCTTGGAGTACCGCCACGCGGCTGCCTCGGCCAGGCAGTGCACCGCAGCACGCTCTCATTCGTCTTCTGCCGCTAACGCAGGCGGTCAGCCGTCCTTGTCGCCGCTACTGGGGCACTCGGTTCGACCCGCGCAGCTTATGCACGCGGAGCGTAGCCCATACGCCTTGGTCCTCTTTCACCGTTCCTCCCCGTTACTGCCCCAAAAAGCGCCCGTCGCGGAGGTGGTGGCCCAACCCCAGCCACCCTGCTTCCGCATCTACCAGGAGACTGTTGTCGTGGGCGTGGCCAATATCTCCGTCCAACTCGACCCCGGACTGGTGGAGGCTCTGGCGATATACGGCACCGCGATCGAGGAGCTGATCCGCCGCATAGGGGGTGCTCAGCAGGGGTGCGAAACGGAACCCTATGGCACAGCAGAGGTGCCCACTGGCGTGACCGGCTCATCGACTCGCACGCTCTCTTCGCCGCCATTATCAGCACCTTCTACATCGCCGCGGGTTCATACTCGCAGCTCTGTCAAGGTACTCCTGGAGAGCGTTGATGGGTCTATTCGGTTCCCTATCGAGCCTAACGGGACCACGGCCTCACCAGAGCACCCAACCGATCGCGCACATGGTGTCTCTGCGTCCACAGCATCCACCGCCTCAGCTTCAAGCGAGCCACAGCCGTTTTTACTTGCACGTCTCCTGCAACGCTTGCGCGACTCGAGCTTGGACACTCATCGTCATAATCGTACTCTCCTGCGCCGCCTAGGGAGGCAGGCGAGAGACGACAAGGACGGCGTTGCGGCATCACCAGCGACGGCGACGCCAAAGCCGGCCGAGGAGGCTTCCATGACCTCAATGATGGCCGTGCAGGAGCAGCTTGGATTTCCCGAAGACATGGACGGGCGGGCGCGCTTTCTACCCGAGTTTCTGCGCTTTTCGCTGCGCGACTTGCAGGTGGTGCACACGCCATCCACAACCGAGCCTGCCCGCGGCTCCGACAGGGCCGCTCCTGCTGCTGTGGAGTATAGGCCCGCCAGTACGTCAGTTAAATGGCGCGAGGCGGTCGTGTATCTGCAGGATATCCTGGAGCAGACCAAGTCGGAACTGTTTCGAGTGGACTACAGCCGTGAGATGAACATCAACGTGACACACACCCGCTTCCCTGGTCTTTCGCGCAGCCCCTGGAGGGCTTTGGAGCGCGTTCTGGCACTGCATGTACGACTGGGCGAGATCGCGACAACTGCGCTGACGCAAGACGACTATCTGCTTGCCACTTACTATGTGAAGGTGCTGCTGTTGACGCTGTCGAGGTGCCGCCAGCGCCTGCACGCCGGAAGGGTAGCCGCTGCAGCGAGAGAGGTTGCCGAAAACGCCCCGGCGGGCGGCCGAGCCTCTGTTGCAGCAGTGACTGCTGAGGAGTTAGAAAGCCCACCTGTCCCCGACGAAGCGGGCGTAGCACCGGCGGATGTTCCAGATGGAAGTTTCTCTCCAAACACGTCCGGGGGTGCCTTGTGGCCTAGTGAGTGCCGCGAAGAGTCACTCGAGCATCCAGCTGGCTCTGTCGCAGAGGCATTCGCCATGGCAGATGCTCAGGCAACGAGCCACGGCTCTCTCGGCGAGAGGCCCGGCAGGCACGGCCTCTGCACCGATCCTCAGGAAGGTGCCTCGGGGCACCAGTCTGGAGGCAGGGGCAGCAGCAGCGGCGATGGCGGCGACGAAGCAGGCTCGTTGCGGAATGCCATACCACAGCTGTGGCGGCTCTTGGACACGACATGCACTTCACTTGATGTGCACGTCAGCCGGATTCGCCTGGGGCTCTTCGCGCCTCGTCTCTCGCCGATGGGCCAAGTGGTGGGGGAGCCGCTCTACCGGTGTCTCCCACGGGCACAACGGCGATGCCTGGTCGACCTGAACTGTCTCTACCACCTTTATATTATGGAGCTACTCAACGTCTCGGTGCGCGGGCTGAGCGGCGACGGTGCCCTTGCCAAAGCCGGGCAAGCGAATTACTTGCGCGTTCGATGCGGCGGCTTCTCTTTGTGGGAGCGGCAGCCGGCGCCGCCACTCACGTCTCGTGGCCGTCATGAGGCCGGCGGAGTGGCAGGGGCGTCGTTGGCGTCCATGTCGTCCTTCTACATGAGCCACGCATCTTATTCTGCAGGCCCTGGTGGTGCGCCACCCTTGCCACATTGGGTGGGAGGATGCTTGCACAGAGATTTGGCCTACTATATGTCCAATGCCCAGGAAGCTAGCACTGGCCACCGACGCCCGAATACTTTGGTGCAACTGGTGCAGAGTTACACAGAAGTTCGAGGCGACAAAGAGGAGGGGGGTAGCGGGTACCACGGAGACGTGAATGGGGAGACTGAGAACGATGACGATAGCAGCGGGCAGTGGGCTAGCCGTAGCTCGCGTGTGCTATCCGAAGTTTGGGGTGCCTACGTAAGAGAGCTCCAATCGATTCGCACGACTAATGAGCCATCGGTGAACGTGCCGCGACCCGCCACTCGTGAGAGCGGTGTGTGTGAGGTACGTCTTCTTGAAACAGCGAGGGTGCTGCCCACCGAAGCCGCGGCGCACTGCCATCACACTACGCCGTTTGCGTCCACGGCTTTTACCGGTGCGCCGGTGCCACCCAATAGGCGCTATCTGTGGCTGCAGTTGACTGGCTTGGGCTTTCATCACGCTGTGGCATACAATGGCGATCATCTGGGGGCGGTGCTGAAGCAGTACTTTAGCGGCGAAGACGGCACTGTGGCCCTGGCGGAGCCTCTCGTGCGAGATGGCGAGGCCGCCAGGGGGATGGCTGAGGGCCTTTTCACGTCGGTTTCGACGGATGAGCCGCTCTGGACGACGCGGGTGCACGTGGTCATCGTGAACCTCATGGCCACGTACAGCCCTCGCGGCGCTGGCCGCTCGTTAGCGGTGCTGCTGCTGCCGCGCGCGTCAGTGGTCATTAAACTTCCCATGATAGTCCCGGCATCGCCGGCATCAGAGGAACCGAGTGGGCCTTTCATGCTCCCCGAGGAGTCAAGAGGCGGCCATGCCGCAGCTGGATCGCCTGCGTCGTCGCTGCCACCGCCAGCCCCCGCACATGTACTTGTGCCGCTGACGATGCGTGCGCGTGCTTGGCTGCATACCTCATTGACGCTTTACGTGTCCAACGACTGCGATGTGGAGGCGCTTGTGCGGGAGGTGCTAAATCCAGCTGAGAGCGATGACTGGGGCGTTGACTTGGAGAGCGCTGGCTTTGTGCGCCTTTGCGAGGTGATCTCCACCGCCGCCAGCTCCTCCCCGTCCTCGGTTGCCGCGGATAGACAGCGGAGCGCTGATGGGGCTGGTACACCCGGAATGAACAACGCTGCTTCGCTCTCGCGAACGCCAAACCTGCTCCTCACCGTGCGCTCGCGGGGCGTGAGCGCGTCGGCTTCGGGGGCCCACGGTGAAGGTGGCATTCGAGAAGAGGGAGGCTCCGTCGACTGCAGCTACTTGGAGCCAGCTGTGTCCATCCATCTTCAACACATCGAGCTCTCCGCATTTATGGCGAAGGATTCCTTTCAGGTGTTCCGCGACCTTGTGGAGTCGTGGGGGTCAGGGGCTGACCTAGAGGAAGCGGAGGTACCCGCCGCACTCGTCATGCGCAGCGGGCCTGGGTTTGAGTGGGTGGCGGAGGAGGTGGCGCGCAGCTGCGCCCCCATGACATTCCATGTGAACCCTTACCTCTTGGCCAGGGATAGGGCAGCGGACGCGGATGCAAGTAGTGGCGAGTTTCGGTCCTCTTCACTGGGCGCACCGGTGATGCGCGCCATAACGAGTGTCGACGACTACACGTCACACTACCCATTGCCGCCGTCGACCACGTCGTCGCAGGCGTCTCGCGCCTTCGAGTCGCCCTGGGCAGGGCCAGAAAAGTCGCAGCTAGGCCCCTCTGCCAGCTTTGGTGGCTTCAACGCCTCGTACTCAGCGTTTCGGAGCTGCACGAGCGCGTACGGCTACGATCACTGGCTTGATGCCCTGCACGCCTCACACGGGCGCGACCCACAGCTGTATGACATCTACCAGACACGTGCTTCACAGCTCCTTGATGGTGCGCCGTGGGTGCCACTGGGCCAAAGCATACGCCCTGGCACCTCAACGGCAAGCGGCATTAACCAAAGGGGTAGACGACGCGATCAAAGCAAGTCTCCGCTTCCTGCGTCGTCTGCTGAGCCTGCGCCACAGCCACGGCTCTATACTGAAGTCTGGGACACGATCTCCGTAGCAAGTGACGACGATGTCGATCTCACAGGCGAGGAAAAGGTACCGGCAGTGGCGCCGGCGCGCGACGTACGCGACGCGCGTCGGAGAGCACCATTCCTTTCACACCAGGCACCACTACCAAGGGCGTCGGCTTCAGCTGCGGCAATTTCTCTGTCGTCGTCTTTCTCCGATCTGGAGGATGTGTCGATGTGCGGAGCACAGCTACAATGGTGCATTCTGCCGTCTAAAGATTCTGATGCATCATCAATGATGCCCTCCGGCGATGCCCATGAATGCACCGCCGAAGCCTTCTCGAATGCCGGCGGCGACGGGCCGCACGAAGCCGCAGAGGCGAGCATTGACCTGTTCGTTGTATGCGACCAGCAACCGCACTTCCTCAGTTGCTGGTCCCGTGAGCGTGTTGAGGCTGCGCGGCAGAGGCGCGCCGTGCATCTCAACCGACTTGACTCCACTGATGACGCCTTCCTCCACGACACCACCGAGAAGTACCTCTACCCTCCAGTTGAGATCGAGTTTTTCTTGGGCGGCTGCACTCTTTACTTCAGTTTTTACGAAGGCACCGACTTGACGTCG
Organism: Leishmania martiniquensis; assembly: GCF_017916325.1. Classification (NCBI taxonomy): domain Eukaryota; phylum Euglenozoa; class Kinetoplastea; order Trypanosomatida; family Trypanosomatidae; genus Leishmania; species Leishmania martiniquensis. Next base: position 883,811 of record NC_090170.1, read on the forward strand.
GCGGCCTCGCGGAAGCAGCGGCAGGGATACATGCAGACGGTATCTCGAGGCGTGAGCGTGGCACAGGCGACGCCGAAGACCTTTAAAGGTGGCAGAGGGTCAGAGGCGGTGTCGGGTGCAAGGAGGCGCAGCACCACCCGCGCTGACACAGGTAAGCCATCCGTAACGGCGTACACGGTGTCGTCAGCTCATGACACATCGCACCCCCAGGATGGAAAGACGAAGCTCTCCGTTTCGCGCTGCAGCCGCGCCACGACTGTGGGCACGGGCGCTGCATGGGCCTCGCACGCCCTCAGCGGCGAGTCCTCGGCATCTCGACTGGAGCGCTTGCACGATCTCGGGTGTCGCAGTGGCTTTGGCGACCGCGATGCGAGCAAACGGCTCGTTCTCTGCTGCCGAGATATCACGGTTCAGACGGACACCTTCCCTCAAGCCTCGGAGGAAGACTTGTGGTTTCGCATCGTGGTGGGCGAGGTAACGGTGTTCGACTGCATTAGCACCAGCGATGTGCATCGCCTGCTGACCGCTACACCAAAGTCGCCCGCGTCGCACGCCGCACCACCAAGGAGAGGTAGCGGCGGTGGACACTGCCATGCTGACATGTCCGGTGTAAAAGCTGGCGGCAGCGGCAGTCACGGTGGGGCAACTGATGCGCGACACCTTGAGCTGACGGGGTTGCTGACCTCGTCGAAGAGCGTACATGTGGCAGCGAATGGAGGTATGTCGGGGGTGTCTCGTGCCTCCTTCGCTGTCTCCCACTTTCAGCAAGGCGGGAGTGAGTTTTCGCTGGCGATTCGGCTGCAGCCGACCTCGTTGACGTGGAGCGGCGCCTCTGTCGACTTTATGCAGACTTTCTTCTCTGTAACAGCGTCCCCGCCGTCATCGCCAGGCAACAGTATAGGGACCGCAACAATGGCTTCATCGGTGCCGCCTGTCCTGGCAAAGGAGGCAGGTACCATTTCCGGCACCGAAGCGCCGCCTCTCTTCTATCGTCGTGTGGTGATTCTACCCACGACACTGACCGCCGCCGGCTCCTTTCAAAGCGAGAAGGGGGTGCTGGCGGCTCTTGCAGAAGGTAGCTCGCTCGATGCCTTGCGCAGCATCCCGGTGCTGTCGTGGATTTCGCTGCGAGAGATCCCGCTTCCGATTCCGTTCATACGCGTGGAGGACTGCAGCAGCGCCACTACCCTTCTGCAGCGCATCGTGGAAGACTCCAACTGTGTGTCCATCCGTTTTTTGCTCACAGCGTGCTGCTGTGGGCTGCAACCCCTCTCCGCTGTGACACGTGTGGGCGAAGCGGCGAAGGGTCTTCTGCTGCTGCCGCTTTCGAACTACCGTGGTGCTGCATTACATCACGCCATTCGCACGGCTTCCTCTGTGTTCATGCAAGAGCTGCTTACACAGGCCTCAGACATGGCAGCGTTGCTCGCGAGCGGATCCTATCATGCTAGCCGCTCACTCCTTGAGGTACTCGTGTCACCCCAACATCGTGCACTCAACATAGAAGAGCCATCGCGCGCTGCCCAACCCGCCGGCGTGGCAGACGGCTGGCGGCAGGGCCAAGAGCAGCTGCGTGTTGGACTACAGGAGGCGCTCACTATGGCGAGCTATTGCACCGGCCCAGATGGGAGTCTTCTCCGTATTCCTGCGGCGGCACTGCGCCTGCTTATGGGTATATCCGGCGCGGCGACAACAACCCTCTGGGGTGTTCGAAATAGTCAGGGCAGTGCGGCGCGCGAGCGAGATTGCCACATCTACAAAAAAAAGTCCTGAGAGAGCGCACTCTTCCTTTCACCTCGCTATGTCGTATAACATGCATAGGTAATGCCATTGTGTGTGACGCTGCCCCTCTCCCCCCCCACACGCTCACACTCACTCACACACCCACCGCCCGTCTTTGGTGGTAGTGGTGGGGCGCTTGGTGCGCACCATTGTTTATTTTCTTCGTTTTGGCTCATTCGTTGTTTTCTTCCTCGTGGTCGTTCATCATTTCCTACGCCTACAGTGTCTTCACTATGCCTGATGTGCCGCTCTCTCTCTCTATTCTTCTTTGATGGACGGTGCTGACGTGCTCGTCTTCGTCTTGTGAGATGACCCGTCATTTTGTTGTGCTCTCTTGTTCCGGCATTAGATGCCCCTTCCTCCTCCCTCCCTTTCCTCTCACGCCGTACTATTTACCCTCATCTGGAGGGGCTTTGTCGCTCTTTGACCGTTTTCGCTTTCGCCGCTCGCTGCTCTTCTCGATTAGGCACCCCTCACTCTCCTACGCGTTCAACGAGTCCGACTCAAGGAAAGGATCGTGCTGCGCCGAAACCGCAGCAAACCGTTTCCGTGCGAGACCGGCTGTGCTGCCCACCCATCTCTCAGAGCACGTGCGGCGGGCAATGCTAGGAAAGACACACCCTCCTTCGCTTTGGCGCGCGCCCAAACCGCTCGTGGCCACGCCGCAGAGGGTAACGGCACGCCTTGGTCTCGGAAAAAAAGACGAAGAAAACAAAAAAAATGGCCACCTTGAAGAGGACTGACACATCCTCCGCGGCTCTCGGCTGTGCTGCTCTGCGCCGGAGAATGGCAAGAGGAGGCGGGACACAGCAGCACGCGGCGGCATCCTTTCACACCATGAACGCCTGGCAAGCTGCCGGGCCTGCCGCCCCGCTGCTCTTCCTCGCATACTCCAAGTGTACGCGTTGCGCCTTCTCACCTTCGCCTTCTCTCGGCCTAAGTGTCTCTGTCCTGTCCTTTTTCACCTCTCTAAAATGACGGTGACGCATCGCTTCCTGCTTCACTCCGTTTTTTTTTTGTTTGTATCTGCTTGTGTTGCGGCGCCTTCGGTCTCTGCCGGCTGCACACATCTTTTCTCAGACCTTCTCTTGCAGCCTCTCGATGGGATAGGTACAACTCTCTGCTCACACGCCTCTATGAGGCGGTGTCTTGGGCCTAGCTGTTGCCCACTTTTGAAACCCTCCCCCACTAAACGCCACGGGGCTGCCTCGCTTCGCTGGCTGCGTGAAAACGTGAGCAACACTATTACTGGTCAGCTTTACTGACGAGAACGCACCTCCCGCAGGAGGTAACCGTTTTTTCTGCCCTCGCAGCTGCAATCTAAGCATGCGAATCAGTGGAGAGGAAAGGGGGGGCAGGCCAGCGGCACCCTCGCTCTTGCTCATAGCTTCAGTCGCAGCAGCGACCGCGACGCAGAAAATCCTGCTCGAACCCCTCTTGACGATGCGTTGCCAACACACATGGCCACTGCGTTTGAGCAGAAACAAATACCCTACAGAAAAGAGTATTGACAAAGCGGCTCGCCGTTTCCTTTCAACATGTTTCTCTGTTGTACACAATAAACGCTTAACCCCCCTCGACCCCCGACTCTGCCACACACAGCCTCGTCACCGCAGCGTGAGAAGCAGCGGTGGGCACCTGTTACCGCCACGCGCTCACGCAGCCATCTCAGTACAGGCCTCGGCCCCGAGCTCGGCCCACCCACACGCGTCACGCTCTGCCTCGCAGCCCCGCCCCTCATGCCAGTCGCCACCTCGTGCGTCCCCCTCGGGGGGCAGCTCAGACTTCCCCCCACCCTCGACACCACCACCGCCAGCAGGAGGCGCTGAGGGCCGAGTGAGATGCGTTCGCGCCGGGCGGACACTCTCTGCTCATCACGAGAAAGCTGCAAGTGCATTCGCCGCCACAGGCCGCTCCGGCGCAACACCGTTGAGGACCGCACCACGGACACCGCCAGCGCTACACAGCCCCTCCCACACACACTTCGCTACGTCACAGGTGCCTCACCCTGTATTACCATGGAAAGCGGCTCGGCACGGGCAGGGGGATAAGGGGCCGCGTGGCGCCTCCTCCTCAAAGGGTGGTTAACCCCCCCACCGCCCGCGAGACGCTGGGCCCTGCGAGGTGCACCAACTCGCCATCCGTGCGGGAGCGAAATTCGACCCCGATTCGACATGAATAGGCTTGTGTACGCCTTGCGCTCTGCGCGCCAGCGTTGCTCCCAATCGAAACTCCCCTTTTCCATCTCTCCCCCTCGCTGGTCGGCCATTTCCATCTAAAGGAGGCGCACACGCATCACCGCCGTGACCCCCCTCCCGTGAAAGGGGATGGATGGGAAAGTAGTTGTTGTTCTCCGTACCAGCAGCGTGGCACGTGTGCCGTTCTACCGCCGCCTCATTGCGCTCGGCCTCACACTGGTGCTGGTGCACCCCGATAAGCCAAAGTCTGAGTTCGAGGGCATCTTTCCGCACTGGCTGCAGTGCGAGACAGACGACGTGGATGAAGTGCACCCTGCCTTGTCGGCATTCTTAGCATTACATAAGCTTATCCCCAATGCCGTCGTGTCATTCGACGAGTATGCCGTCTACCAGGCGGCGGCAGTTGCAGTGCGGCTGAACCTTACCCCGGTCCCATTGCCACCTACCGCACTTCTACAGAACAACTTGAAAGATGCTTTTCGACTCTTTTGTAGCGAGCACGGCATCTCATCGCCAACGTCGGTGCCGCTTCCCGTGGCGGCAGTGCTCCCGAAACTAGACGAAATGAGTACCCTCGCTGGCAACACGGCTGAGCTCTTGATGGTCTTTGAGAAGATTCGGCCAGTGCTGTCTGAGTGTATTGTGAAGGCGATGGCCGCTGTTGCCCTGACATTCCCAGTGGTACTAAAGCCCAGCCCGGGATCAGGAAGCCTGCTGACTCGCTTGTGTTCCACCCTGGAGGAAGCGGTGGTGCACGTGTGGTACATGTGGACGACTCTTGCAAATCACCCAGACACAAAGCACTTTGCCGCCCTTGTGAAGGAGTCACTGCATGGAGCTGCGCGCGAGCGCGGCACCGATGCTGTGCGCATCCTCGCCGAGGAGTTTATTGAGGGCCAGGAGGTTGACATGGACTGCGTTGTCGAGCGTGGTGTCGTGCGTTTCTGCTCCATTTCAGACAACTTTCCGCCGTCTTCGCCTTATTTTGCGGAGGCTGGCGGACTTTGCCCATCGTCGCTGGGGCACCGGGGTCAGTGCGCCCTGCGGGACTTGCTCGACTCGTACGTGCGCACGCATGGAACGCGTTTGAACGGCGTTCTCCACTTTGAAGCGAAGTACAATCCAACCCTACAGCGAGCCTACGTGATTGAGGTGAACTGCCGGCCGGGCAGTGCAGAGACGAACGTTATGCTGCAAACTGTGTATCGAGGGCTGAACCTTGGTGAGGCTGTGGTGCGCTGTGCGTTGCAGATTCCTATGCAGGAGCAGCTGGCGAATCTGTTTCCAGAGCTGCTGCTCAGCCAGCAAGAGGCGCCTGCGCCCCGCAAAGTGTGGCAGAAGGTAAGCTCACAGTCCACTTCCGAGGCTAAGGTAGATGCGCCTATCCTGAGCACCACTGTCCATGCAGAAATGTGGTCACTTCTCGGTGGCCCGTCTCGCGGCTTCTTTCCGTCGCAGTGCTGGGCGGCGTCTGTTAATGTTTATCCAACTCAGGCTGGCTTGCTAAGCAAGGTGCGCGTTCCTGTTGAGGACGCTTCGCTCGTTGGCTTCTCGGTCTCGGCAAGGCTGGGTGACACTGTGGCACCGCCGCCAAAGCAGTTCTACATGCTCGGTTGGATGGTGGCCCAAGGAGCAACCCAGTGGGAGGCGAAGCAGAACATTCATCGGATGACAAAAGCCTTTGAGCAGGATATATCATGTGTGCTGTGAGATATGAGCCTCGCACGAGGGGTACGCAGACACGCAACGATAAGAATTAGGATTAGGTACGCCATCGCACCGGCATCAGTCACAGAGGCGGACATGGACGTCGTGCTCCTTTCGCGCTCGCTGTCAGCTTCTTTTATCTTTACTCATGACAGTCTTGATTTCCCTTTTTTCAGTGCTTCCGTCACTGTCTTGCGTCTTCGTGCTGCGTTGGGGAGGCAGGGGGGGGTTAAGGCGAGGCGGATTCGAAGTGGGCGGTACGGAGAGGCGCGACGTTTGGAGACGCGCATGAAAGCGCGTGTGCCTTGTGCGCTTTTTTTGCCTTTGTTTGATGCGATTATTTCCGGCTCAGCGTGCGCTTCCCTTCACGTCTTCACTCCTCTTTGATGCCGGCTTGTGCAGTGGGTGGCATTAGTGCCCTGCGGCTCACTTTGTCGGGAAGCCACAGAGTGTGCAGCCGACCCTCGAGTACGGATGCCGAGTCTTTGGTGTCGGTGGGCCGGCCTGAACGGGCGCTTTTACGCAGAGGTGTGCGCTGATGGCACTTGCTGGCGCCGGCGCATTACCGATCATGTCGGCGAAACCACGAGCATAACAAGCTGAGAGCTCTGTGTTAGCAGGTGCCTGCTGATCGACGGTACCCTTGCGCTTGACACGCTCACGCTTGCCGGAGGCGTTCGGATTCAGGGGAGGATGGGACTGGCATGCTGTCACAGACTCACCGCACTACTTCGGTTGCCACGAAAGATTCAGGAGAGTAATTTAGATACGTCGTTGGCGGCATCGACGGAAATAACAGATGAAAGGAGCGGTGAACCCTTCCTTCCCCCCCCGGACAGAGACACCGTCCTGAAGAAGTCTTCTGAATGCGCAAAGGTGAGGTTTGCGCGTACGAGCTTTCGGCGATGGATAGCATTGTGTAACCCATCCACAGGAAATTCTCCAGAGGTCAGCAGAGAAGTAGTAGACGCAAGTGCTGCCAAACGGCCCATGTTGGCCAGCCCAAAGGTTCTTGTGTGCGGAGTACACGACATCTCTCACAACCGACAGGGTGGAGTGATGGGGCACGGATGCCCAAGGCTCGAAGAGAGCACCCTGCATAGCATCATCTTGTACACCAGACCCCAACGTCAAGGGGAACTCAATAGTTTCATTTGTTGTTGCGTAAGGCAACTGGAGGCGAAGCACGGCATAGAGGCAGAGCGCAGGGTCTCTGATGGACTCTGGCCGGTAGTTGACGGACTCAGCCTCTGAGGGTATGCGACATGCGCGTGGACTATCTTCTGTTTCTCGCATGGCAGTCACCATCACCTCGGTTCAGGAGTCGGGCCGCGCTCACGGCCCCCTTGGCTGAAGAGATGCGGACCACACAGGTCCGCCTGGCGCCGACTACGCAGCACGTGTGCAAGGAAGGGGCGAGAGACGGCAGAAGGTGCCTGTTGCGCGCATGGCGCGACTCAGCGGCAGGTGCACTGCCCTTGAAGATTTGGGCTTAGGTGCAAGGCGGCAGAGGGCACCAGTCAACGGTGGTCGTGTATGCGCCCCTGCTCGCTAATTGGTGCATGGTAGAACGGAGAGGATACGCGTGCAAACATCTCACCTCCTACAGTGGCGGCTGCCTTCTTTTGGACTTGTCATTGCTCACAGCTCGTATAGTATATATATAAAAATTGTTTTTGTGCGCGTTGACGCTAGCGTATCTTCACCGAACACACCTCTTCCTCTGAAAGAAAGTTGCGTCATGGAGAGACAAAGTCCTCTTCTCATCGAAGAAGCAGCGGAAACGCTTAAAGGGACGTCTCACAGCGAGATCGAGAGCGCGTCTCCACCCCTCAACATGAAGAAAATCATGCAAGGATGCAGGCGGCTCCAACCTCGACATCGGTGGTGGCCGAATGCGCCGTAACGGTGCGGACTCGAGCGCACGCGCTGGTCGTTGCCCGCCCCACTCCGCGCTCCTCTCTGTTCCCCGAAACGATGCGGCGAACGACGCTTTGCGCATCCGCTCTCCCACTCCCTTCTGCTCCGTCTCACTTTGCTCTGTGGTTGGCGCCACCACGCTCTCTCCCCAGATGGAACATCTACTCTCGCACTTTTAAATCTGCCTGCATACTTGTCCCGACAGTTAGGTGTTTGCAGAATCGATTGCGTGAGTAGAAAGCAGCGGGACCAGCTCCTTGGGAAGAGGTGAACGGAAAAGGGGAGGAACTCATTGAGAAGCCTGTGTGCCACTCTTGTGCAGGGTGCTCACTTTTCTTGCTTGTGAGGGAGCGCCTTTATCGTGCCTCGGAGGCTTCAGGTGATTGTGCGCCAGCCTCTGTGTCTGCCTGTCGGCTTTAGCGTTCGCTCTCCAGCGCTTGTGGCTATACGCTGCTGTTGCCTTGTGTTACTCATCCTTGTCGCATCATGAGCGGACACCCTCTTAACTGGGCTGAGCCACCAAGCAGGGGTAGCGGCGCGCCGGCGCGTAACCCCATCACCTACAACTTAGCTGCCCTGCGCCTTGCCCAGTCTTCCAACGGAAGGAGCCAAGTCTCATCGCCAGCACTTGGCGGTGGCGAAGTGTCCCATAGGCTGACGATCCACGGAGGCTCAGCGTCTGATGTACCATTGTCTGTCTTGCTTGCGGGGCTCAGTGGCCCAGACGCCCCCGTGAGCGCAGCGTCTTTGAACCCGGCCGCATCCGCTGAGCTCGGCGTGCTCTTCTCAACAGCAGGCAGCAGGTCGCATGGAGGAGCCGGAGGCGGTTCCGCCGCAGTGTTACCGCCTTCAAGGGAGTCTCCGGCGGCTACCCAAACCATAGAATCGGGACCCCACCCCCAGCTGACGGCTCTAGCGCGGCAGGATCAGACACCGTCAGCGCCGATGTCAGCACCAGGCCCGCCACGTGCAACGGTAGAGGGGAGTGCCGTCAAACCGCCTTTTGCAGCTCGCGCGCGGTGCGGCGCGCCGCTGCCGCCGTCTCGGCCGACACCGGGTCAGGCCCCCATGTCCGTCCTGAGCGGACCGCTAGTGCTCCCTTCAAATGCGCACGCCGGTACCTCCCCCCCGGCTGCAGCGGCCTCTACCGCGCGGCCTGCCCCACTGCAGAGGGCCACCGCCACACCTTCTGACATCCCACTGCCCTATTCGGCACAAGCGCGCCGCTTAGACCCGACTCAGCCAGGAGCTGCCTTCATGCGACCGCCGAATAAACTTCCAGTGCCGTTTTCGGCGGCCGCCGCAAAGTCGACGGGTCATTTTGCTGCTCGGCCGCGGTCTCCTCATTCCCTGACGCAGCATCCGCCGGGGGCACCCGTTTTGAGCCGTGGGGCTTTTCAGGAAGCCGCTGCCCCTCCATCAACGACAGCTGGTGCTACTCCTCCGAGGCCCTCACCACACACCAGTGTAGCTCCTCCGCCTCCGCGGTCTCAGCTTGCTGGCATGGCAAGTCCTCTTGGCCATGTATCAGGTACAGCGCCACCGCCGGCTGCCGCTCCATCGAGCGCACTTTCTGGAAAAGGTGCCGGATCGATCGGGTCGCTGCCGGGGACACATCAGTCGCGAAGCTCTCCCTCTCAGCGCGTTCGGTATCCGCTGCCGCAGCCTCTTTCGCAGCAGGCCCGTCCCATGCAATCACCCATCCCCACTCCCACTTCAACGTCAGCTAACGCAGCATCGCCGTCCCGGCCTACGGTAACCTCACGACAGACTCGTGTCACCGCGGCGCCCCTTGTTGTTTCGTCCGCCAAGATGACCCCGGCTACCGCAACCTCCAACGCTGCTCCGCCTACCGCGTCCGATTCTGCTTCCGCCTCTGCATCCGCACCATCCGATATCTGCTCAGCATTGCGGCAGATGAACATACGCGCCTGCGTAGTGTCGTACCCGCCACCGCCGTCAACATCGACAGTGTCCACCACCGCTGCACCCAAGCCCGCCAAGCCTCCGAGCGAAGCCAACGCGCCCATGAAGGAACCACAGAGCGTCGTGCGGAAACCGCCGGCGCAGTTGAATTATTACGCCACATCGCCACCGCCGTGTGTGGCGGCTCGTCACGAACAAAACCCTTACGGTAAGGGCCACTCGGCACCGAGGAGAGAGGACCACCACGCGCCACCGCCGTCGCACTACCAGCAGCATCAGCCGCGACCATTGCTGCCACATCATACCAAAATAGCACCGCTCACGCGTGCCGCTGACATCGACCCTGCTGTTTCGAAGCGCTTCCTGGAGGAGTACGCGCAGCAGAACGACACCGAGAACATCGGGGAAAACTTACGGGCGCAGCAAGCGACCCAGATGGGGACGATCGGCACGCTGGATGAGGAGCTGTGTCTCTCCCTCATTGAGACCCACGACGTCACATTTGTCGTCACGGACACCGGCACTGGCAAAAGCACCCGCATTCCCATTGCCTTGCACAGGGCGCACCCGAATGCGCTTATCGTCAACGCGCAACCTCGCCGTACAGCCGCGATCAACCTTGCCCAGCGCGTCGCCGAGGTGCTTGACGCCGAACTTGGTGAGGAAGTGGGCTACTCGGTGCGCGGTGAGCATATCGGTGACCTTGGTGAGACGAAAATCATGTACGTCACCACCTACTCCCTCTTCATTTACTTCCTGTGGCACGAGTTCAGGGAGAAGCTGCCTTTTTCGTACATTATTGTGGACGAGTTTCACGAGCGCACGCCGGATGTGGAGGTCACTCTACTGATGCTAAAGCTGTGGCTGCAAAAGCACCCAGGCGCCTTCAAACTTGTCTTGTGCAGCGCGACGGTGCAGGTAGAGGATTGGCAGAGCTTCTTTGCCGACCTCACGATCGGCACCTATGCCCGTTCCCCTATCATGTACCCTGTGCGGGAGTACTTCATTGAGGATCTGCAACGCCTCATCGGCTTCCGCACCGCACCAATTTTGCCGCAGTATAGCAGCAACATGGTGACATCGGAGCAGATGTATCAGCTCATTCTCGTGTGCAAGCAGCTGCTCGAGTACCTGGCCAAGAATACAGCGACACAGGACAGCGTGCTGGTATTCATGCCTGGCCGTACACAGGTGGAGCTGATGACGACGTGGATTCGAGAGAACCTGGAGGAGTCGCTGGAGCCGATTGCGTGGTACCGCGATGTCGAGTTGTCCATAATTCAGGAGGCCCTCGCGCGACCCGCAGTGACTCGCAAGAAGGTCTATGTCGCCACAGATATTGCCGAGGTGAGCTTGACACTGCCAGATGTGGTGTTTGTGATTGACTCGGGGACAGGTAAGCGGCCACAAGTGCTGGAAAAGGAGAAGACAAGTTACGCTTTTCCACCTCTTCGGCTGCTGTGGGAAACGACGTCGAACGCGCAGCAGCGCCGCGGCCGCGTTGGGCGCGTCCAGCAGGGCTTCTACTTCAGCCTTCTCAGCCGCGAGCACCACAAGCTGTTGCGCGAATCCGACAATCGTATCAGGAACGCCGTCCTTACAGAACTCGTCCTGCACTCCCTGCTCATCACACAAAAGCCGTTTGCCTTTTTCCAGCTCTGCAATGAGAAGCCAGAGCGAGGGGCTCTCGCCTACAGCCTCCACCTGCTGCAGGACGGCGGCCACATCATTCGCAGGGACGACCCCATGGCAGATGCGGAGCGGGTGTCGCTCGACCGGCAGCGTACCACGCACGTCATGGACTCACCCTGGAATGACCTGATCGAGGAAGCGCTCGCGGCTGCCCCTGCTACTGCTCCCACGGAAGCGGTGAAATATGGCCCAGCGACAACGGAGACATCAGCGGACTCCGGCAGCCGTGAGGAAGTCTGCGACGAGGGCTACGGCGGCGAGGAGGACGCTGCTGAGGGCTCGAATCCTGAGGCCGACACAGAAGCCTTTCAGCAGTGTTACTTCATGACACTGCGTGGCGTCATAGCAGCCCGCTCGCCGGTGTCCGTCGCTGCCGCGACAAATGTCTTTTTCGGCTTGCTCTACGGCACCCCGACGCTGAGCATGCTGGCGGCCGCCATCGAGTCGTCCAAGTCACCATTTCATGTTCCGTATACTATCAATGACCGCATGGAGCGCGTGCAGATGGTGCAGCGAGTGTCGAACACGATGCAGCACTACCACGGCTTTCTGCAAAGTGATTTGATCTGCTCTATGGAGGTGATCCTGGAGTACATGAGCATGCAGCGCGACGGGCTGTCCGAGGAGGCACAGGAGGAATGGTGCCAGGAGCGCAGTGTGAGTCGCACCCGCATTGTCGATACGCTGAATTTGTTCTCGCAGATGAAGGAGCAGGTGAGCTCGGTGCTGCCGTTTCCAGACGTCACGGATATTGACGTGCTGAATGCGCAGTTCAACCAGAACGCTGAGCTTCTGGTGCTCATGCTCGTGGCGTCGCACACGGAGCTGGCGATTCAGGTGCAGCTTGACGGATCGGTCGCGCAGCGCAAGGGCTTTGTGGGACATGGCATGTTCTTCCCGCTCAAATGTCTCAAGGACGAGTCGGTACCAACCGTGTGCCCGTGGGAGCGCACCAAGATCAGCGTGCCGCTGTCTCTGCAGACGATTCAGCGCAAAGTCCTCGCCGTGTTCGCCTCGCAGGTAGAGCCGGACCTCTTTGCGCTGGTGCTGCTGGTCTTTTCATACAAACTCCACTACGCCGTTCAGGAGAGCGGGGCCACCCCATCATACCTAATGGCTGTCAGCCACTCTGGTGTGCGCCGTACCTTTCAGTGCGACACCCTCACCGCGCAGCAGATCCTTCAGCTACGCCGCATTCAGTGTGCGCAGCTGCGCTGCATGCAGCTGCAGGTGGAGGAGCGAGTGAAAGCGAATGAGAGCGAGAGGCTTAGCGCTGCGCTGAAAAGCGCAAACAGCGACTTTGGGTTACCGGAAAGTGCCATGGCGACGCCTTACCTCATCCCGACGGTGTTGCAGCACGGCCTGAAGCTGCTCGTTGGGCGCCTGAGGGACTCGCCGTCGTACACTGCACAGCGGCGTGGGATCATGGAGTTCCCTCGTGGTACGCCGTACTGCAAGCTTGCTAACGGTGCAGAGCTGCCGCCGCCGGTGCTGCAGTCGGTGCTCATCCACAGTAACAACGGCCTCTCCGTGGTTAAGCAGACGACAGCGGCGAGAGCCGCAGCGGCTCCCTCGCCGGCAGTGGGACCAGCGACTGGAGCTGCGGAGCAGAACGGGAGGGCAGCCGAGGCCCTGGCGGCAGCACTCTCTGTGGCAGAGGAGAGTCAGTCAGAGAGTGAGGGAGACGATGAGAGCGACCGCAGCAGCGACTCTGGAGCGCATGTGCCAACCTTTAGCTACGACATGTAGATACGCGCAACAGGGTGAGAGGACTGGCGTGCTCGCCTTTGGAAGGGATGAGTCTCTCTTGATATGGAAGAGGCGCCAAATAAATCGAGATGGGCAGGGGGCGGGTGGGCTTGTGAGTTCTGGGCGATCTTCTGTCGAGAGCGACCGCACTTGAGCTTTCCCCCCTCCCCCATTCTTTCACCGTCTCTCCCCTTCTTCTTCCGTCATCTCGACCGAAGTGCTCCCTTTTTCCTGTTTGGCGGGTGGCGACGTGATGGTTAGTCGAGGACTCGTACGCTCCCTTCTCCCTCACCGTCCCCCCCAGCCGACACGTCTACGTGTGTCGCCGTCTGTATAGGCTTTCGTGGCGTATCGAACAAATCCAGCCTTCTTTTGGGAAGCGTTTCCTTTTTCTTCTTCTGTTCTTTGTTTCCATTTCGCTGAGCCTTTCCGTGTCGGATAAATGCTGATGCTGCGCTTCTCCGCTCATTGTGTGGTGCTATCCATCCGATGGGTTGGGCGAGGGAATGTTGCCTCCCTCTCCTCTCCTCCTTTTTGCTCGATATGTGTATCTCGGCCCCCCCTTTTCTCATTTGCCCCCCACCCCCCTCTTCCCCGTTTCCGTCACACCTGTCGGTGAGGGACATCGAGTCATCGAAAAGGAGGCCACGGATCACAAAGGAGAGCGGGGAAAAAAGGGAACAAGAAGCCTACAGAAACCTTCACACAGGCACCTATGACAAAAAAAAGAAAGTCACTCAGGCGGAGGCTTACCGACAGCTTCGTTGGTCATGGTGCGTTTTCCCTCGCTCTCTCTCTTCAAGTTCCCCTCCGACTGGCACCACTTTCCCGGTAAATGTTGTTGCTACGTGTATGTCCCCTTTCCAATCATGACCAGGCCATGCGCCATTCGCCCCCCTTTTTTCGTGTGTCTTGGTGTGTGTGTCTGGTGGTGAGCGTTTGTGGTGGTGGTGGTGTGTGTGTGTGTGGGGGGGTGGAGCGGAAGCAGCGAGAGAGGGGCTGGATAACGCACGGCAAGGTGCCGAGTAGGGGCAGCTGAGGCCCCTTCTCTTTTCTTCCTCTCTCTTGGCTCTGGACGTTCATCACCACCATCTAATTACAACACGAATTCTTGCAGAGGATCTTAACCTGAAGCAACTGAAGTGCACACCGGCGCAGAGAAAGAGAGACAGTACAGTTGCCGCGGCAGTGCTCACTGCCTCGCTGACACGTGATCCTGCAGGTGGCGCAGAGATTAGGGGGCGCGAAAATGAAGGAGGGAGGCCCACCGCATGTGTCGTGGTGATGCCGTCTACGATAAGCCTTCCGCCTTCCTGCGAGTCTCTACCACGGTACTACCGCGAAGTCAGGTGTGAGGGGAGGGGGCCAATGGGCGCGATAGATGCCCACGCATGCACTGCAGGAGGGTGCTTGGTGCACTGCTCATCTTTCCACTCCATTCTGTGAATTCCGTGCCTGCATTTGTCATAGGCGGTCTGATTCACCAGTCGTGGTAGTCACCGACTGCGTGTGACTGCCTCTGGATCCATGCCCTAAGCGTACGCGCCGCCGTGCGTGCGCCATCCTTTTCGCGTGCCGCCAGTGCTCAAGCTGGGAGTGACCCGCTCGTTGGTGACGTTACGCACCTCTCCCCCTTTTTCTCCTATTCCTCCTCACACGCGCGCACACATGTAGAAACAAGCGCCACATGCGACGGCGGGACAGCCTAGTGTGCTGACACATGGTGAACTGCTCGGTTAAGAAAAAAAAAGGTGTGTGCGCTCGGGGCATATCCGTCGGTGCACACGCCCGCTAACATCCACACCCACACACTTGCAAAGCCCTGGGCAAAACAAAATCTGCAGCATGTGTGCAACAAGCGACACGAGCCGTCATGCTGGTAAGTCCGGGGAGGCGCCGGAGGTGAGAAGAAGTAGTGATGCTGTGGGTAGCAGCAACAGTCGATGCCGACAACGGGAGCCACCGCAGCAGGAGCGGGATGGCTCAGCCCGAGCTTCCAAGAGCACGTTCGGCGCACCAACCATGCTCGGCATCCAGTACACCTCCGAGGACGCGAGCAATATTTACAAGAAGATCGGCACACTCAACGGCTACACGTTCGAGGTGCCTCCGGTGAATAGGTTTCACAGCAAAACTGCTGAAACCAAGTTCACTCAACTTACTGGCAGCCTCAACCCCAAGTTCGAGGCCAGCCGCTTTGACAACCTGCGCGAGCGTCTCCAAGTGGCAGAGAAGCGTGACAAGGATGGCCACTTGCAGGCGATCGCGATGCTGTACGCTGAGTTCCTTGGAAACAATTTTCTGAAAGCGAAAGACGTCGACTATGCTGAGATGGAGCGCTGCTTCTACCCGCGCTACACGCCCACGTACGACACACTACTCAAGGCGCTCGGTATGCGAAGGCCACTGTGGTGGCGGCAGGGTATGTTCTCCTCTCTCGAGGACATCTCACGGCTTCCGCTGGATCGCTGCAACGTGGAGAAGGAGACACCGCTGACGTTTGAGGAGTGGTACTGCCTGTTCTGGAATTACTTCCAGCCTTTCAACGCCCTCGCGTATCTGTGCATGGTCACTGCACAGTCGATCGTGTACACGCGCGAGCTTGTCGACGGCGTGGCCGACTATCTGGCGGAGAGACACGCATTGATAACGGAGGAAAAGGCCAAACACGCGCCCATCCTGTTCCTCGGAGCGCGCACGGGCAAGTTCGGTGCGCTGCTTAACGCGACCAAGAGACTGCCAGTCCCGGTCATCCACACACACGAGAACCCTAACATGAACCCCTATCTGCTGGTTATTCCGCAGAGCAAGCAGGCCGACTTCAAGCCGAACCCGATCGTCAAGATGAAGAATCAGGCTGCACTCGAGAAGTATGAGCCCAGCATCGTGCTTTTCTCAGACATGATCATGAACAACGACCCAACAGCGCAAATCCGGCAGCAGGGCTCGGTGCGCGAGTACGTGTACTTTGGGGTGCCGGACAGCTACTGCGAGGGACACGCGTGGGATACGTGGGGCTACTTCAAGTATCGAGAACGCGGCACCGATCACATCCCAGCGTACATGCGCGAAGGGTTCGGCAAGGTGACGCTGCCGCACCTCTCGCGCTGGATGGTCCACAAGCTGGATAGCGACATGCAGATGGGCAACGGCACTGTGACATCGTGGATTCGTACGCCGCTTCTGCCGACGGCCAGCACAAGGTGGAGATGGCGTATGAGGCGTTTCAAACCCTTTTTTTGACCGGCGGCTGGCGCACTTCTGAGATTCCTCTGGCTTGGCATGAGGAGGCCTGACAGTTGGCGACGCTGGTGGCACGCCATGCAGACGATTCGCAAGGCTCCTCGCCCCTTCCATGTCCCCCTTGTGCGACCACGTTCGCACGCGGGACTGTTTTTCCGGTCTCTCGAGCTGCGTGCCGAATTGCTCGAACGCTAAACTGACGCGTGCGCATGAGCCCGCTCCCTTCACCTCACCGCCCAACTGGGTGGGGAGGGGGGTGGGGTGGGGCGACCGTGGAGGAGGGGACCTGAGGGAGAGGGCGGGGGATGGCGGCTATTGTTGAGAGGCAAACGGGGGTGGGGGTGGGAAGGGGTGCGCGCCTTCGCTTTTGCTCTTTTCCCCTTCCCCGCGCGGTGAGTTTTCACACGTTTGGTGCGGCACAAAGATAAACGGTGGCGAGCGACAGCGAGGCAGAGCCACAGTAGGAGGAGGACAATACGAAGGCCTCAGGAGGACGTCTTCCATTCGTCGGCCAGACTCTTTGAAAGAGCCCTGCGTTCCTCCGCACCAGGCGAGCTCTTGCGAAGAGAACAAACTACCCTGCTCGATGCCACATTCTGTCTTCCGGTGCGTTACACGAACCAACTCTCTTCCCAACCTCTGCTTGACCTCTCTCTCTTTCTTGCGCCGCCCGGGCCTCACTTCATCCCATTTCCCTTCCCCTAGGGCGAGACTGCTCATGGCCCCCCTCCCTCTCCCCACATCGGCTTGCAGCCTCGCACACGTGTTGCTGGGGCGCTACGCCGACCCGCACCCCCACCGGCACTTCGACACTGTTGAAAAAAGGGGGAGTAGCAGAACCTTTTCTCTCCTCGCTCGGATTGTCCCTCTGGCGTAGAGCAAGCGGAGACGAATAAAAATGGAGGCGCCATCGATATGCACAGATCAGGGCAGGACTCCGGTGTGCATGCTAATCTTTGCAGCTGCCGACGACGCTGCAGCACTGCGTGAAGCTGTCGCCACTGAAGCAGGGCCAGCAACATCAGTGATGAACTACGCTGCTGCCGAGGCCAACAGAGAGGACCGAGGTGCTGCTGAACCGACAGATGGCGCATCTAGTGTCGCACAAGGCGCCTGCAGCGATGACGCGTGGATTTTTTGTCCTGTTGCAGCCTCCGATGGGCTGATGTCTGCGACGCCGGGCTCGATGCAGTATCTCTCACCTGCGCGGTATCAGGCGGCTGTGGGCGAGGTGCAGCAGTGGCAGCGCCGTCTGGGCCGCTTCCAAGCGTGTCGCCGGCGTGCCAGCGTCTCCTGCACTGGTGCGGCCTCTACCGGCACAGTGGACGACCTGCTTTCTGGCCCGCGACACGCCGCCAGTGTCTCCAGCACAGGGCAAAAAGAGCACTTATCCGTACTCTGGGCGTCTGTTCCACACCTTATCGGCGACGCACCATTTGCGGATGTTGAGGTCACTCGCTCTTCAGTCTCCGCTGCGGGTGGTGGCGTCGCGGTAGACGTTTCCCCTACATCAGGGCATTGCTTGCTGTGCATTGACGTCGGCGGCATGTACTTGGCGAGCTCGCGGACCTACCCAGCGGCACGGTGCACAAAGAGGGCACCATCGCAGCCCTTAGAAGCTGCAGCGATGGGGGCAGCCAAGAAGACAGAATGTGCCTCAAGGAGGCCGGACACGGCGCGCACTAAGTGCGTTCGTTCCCAAACGGAGCAGCCTGCACCTCTCCACGTACATCACTGCATCGCCAAAACCATGGTTGGTGAGAGAGAAGCGCAGGCGTCGCAGCGGCTTAGATGCCTGTTGAATCAGCGCTTTGCGGCTGCTACACGTGCTTGTCCCTTGGGCACGAGCGCCGGCACCACCACGCGCCCGCTGACGCTATCCGAGGTATGGGTGATGCCTCTGCTGAGCGAGGAAGGCGCGCACCAAACGCTCCTGCGCAGTAAGACGCTTGGCGTCTCTGATTTTCCACTGCTTATACCCAACACCCATCGACCCGCCTTTTCGGAGTTTTCCACCTCACAGGGCAGTGATATGCAGTCCTTCCGCCTCGCGCGCTATCCCCCATCCCACCTGCTTCGCCTCTCTAGACGTGTAGACGTGCCTTCATCGGAGTCAGGCCCTCTGACCATGCCTCAGACAGCAGTCCTTCGTCCACGCAAGAGGCGCCGGGACAACTCGATGGAGAGGCAAGAAGCGGCAGATAATTGGTGTCTGGGCGCGAACACGATACATTCGATGGAGAACCGTCTCTTTCTGCATGCCTTCTGCTCGAACGGTGGATGTGCCGGCACTTCGTCAGCGGGGCTGACTGTTGTGCGGCTTCGCATATTGGAGCGTGCGTTCCTGCTTCTCAGCTGCTACTTCTCTGCGTGGTGCTGCGCCGCTGACTTTGACATCACGAGCGAATTTGCCAGTTCCCTCCCGGGTAAGTGGGCAAAGGGTGGAGGGTCGTACCACACCTTCTTTGGTACACTGCGGCGGTGCGTACTGGCCGAGGACGCGCTTGTGCAGCACTCGGTAGAGGAAGAGGCAGCGAAATCGGCAGCGTCGTGTGGATCACTCTACGGCGCTGCCGCCACGTGCAACTCGGGAGCCACCGCGCCGCAGCACAGCTCCATCGAGGCCCTCTTTCAGGATGGCGGCCTTGAGTGGAGCAACACGGCCGACACAGGAGATCGTGGGAGTGAGCGGGTGTGGCCTGTAGAGGAGCTGTGGGGCCTGTGGGTTCGGCTGGGGTGGACTCCTCCACCGACGTGGTCGCGTGTGCGCGTAGGCCTGCGTCTCTTCGAGGGCGCTAACCTGAACAATGTGAACCATCGCTGCATTCGGGAGCTGTCACCGCGGTCTCTTCTGGCATTCCTGTCACGCGTGAGGATGGCAGCGGATGCAGCGTACGTGAAGGCAAAGCAGCTGCGACCTATTCCTGATGCTCGAGCAGGTTGCGAGACCTTTAAGGTTGAGAGCAGTGACTCCTCCGCTAGCGCAGACCTCTGTGGGGTGATAGGCGTCGGTCTCGCCTCCCATTGCACGGAGACCATACCACTTTTTTCAGCAGCGCGGCAGGAGTCGTCCGTGCAGCTGCAGCGACTACTTGAGTTTCAGGCAGCTCTCTCTGCCGCGGCAGAATCTGGAACCCGGCCAGCGTCGGCTGGGCTGCCCGACGCTGCAGCCGCTGCTCCTTGTATCCCCACCATCAACGCGTGCACGGCGACTGTACGCGATGAAGTTGCTGGCTATACGCCTGTGCTCAGCCCCGCCGCTCGCGACCTCGCGGCGGACGTCGCTGCCACCACGGTGCTTTCTTCCCCGTATGCGGCGGGGTCGCCGGTATGCGGTGTTGTGGACGCCGTGACGTTTGAATTGACATGGCTTCGTGGCGTGCTGGAGTCCCCTGCGCTGCTCATTCCTGCGCTCGGTGTATGGGAGGGAGTGGATAAGAGCGACAGTGCGGCGATTTCGTCTCGTGACACGGGCCCCCGTCCGTCCGGCGGAAGCGCGTGGGAGAAGGAGGCGGCATTGCTGACTGCCCTGCTTGCGCGCCGACCCTCATTGCAGCTCGGGAACTTGGATCAGGGCGCCCTGAAAGCTTCTTCGGCTTCGCGTCCACTAGATATACCGTTGCCGCCCTCGCTGTCAGCCGCAGAGATGTACTGCGAGCTCGCCGATGTGGCAGAGCTGCGCTGGTCTTCCTCAAGGGCTGCCGTCACCACAGCTGATCACGGAACTCTTTCCGCCGCTTCTTCGAAGGCTCCTACCCTAGCGGCTTCTCCTTCGGCGTTTTCCACTTCGTCCTGTTGCGCTGTTGCTTGCGCCGAAGTGGCGCGGCTGGCATACCAAAAGACGGCGGACGAGATTGCCCATGCGTACGACGAAGTGCGTCATCGACTCAGCGCCGCAAACCCGTTGGCTGCGTTTCTCTTCGAGCATTGCGTCAAGTACCTTCAAGATCAAAACGTCTTCACCATCGCGTCCCCACTCCATGAGGGGAGCAGCGAGGATGCGTCAGGAGATCCTGGGGGGCGAGATGATTGCATACCGCGTGATGCCTGCGCAGCGGGGCATTCTGAAGCGCGAATAGCCTCCTCGTCACCGTACTCGTTCACTGTGCAGCAGGGAGCCTATCTTCGGGGCGGACCGACCGACGTGCCCTTGCCTGAGGACAGCGGCTGCCTTGAAGACGAAGGAGGGCCTCCAGGGGAGTGCGATTCCGTGAGCGCACGGCTAGCAGAGACTGTGGTGCGCGTTGTTCAGGAGAGCAAGCCAGTGGTGCGGCGCATGCTGGCGCTTATTCAGTCCTATAGTGGAGACATCGCCGCCGCTGCCGCAGAGGGCCACGGCGGTGCGCAGTCTGCTTGCAGTCCGCAGGAGGCCACGGCAACAAAGAGCAGCGACCATCAGCCAAATGACGCCGTCGCGCAGGACGTGTGGCGCTGCTTTGCACCGACGGTAAAGTCAGCTGTGCATGTGGATTTGTCGGCGAGCCAGTCCCCATTCTGCGCCTCATCATGCGCCAAAGCGACGGCGCAGCGCCTCGTGCAGGCGTTTTGGGCAAACGTTGCCACAGCGACACGCCTGCGCCTGCGCGACGAACTGGGTGCGTTGCCGGGCAGTGAGGAGGAACCAGCCAGCGATACGGAGGAGGAAGAGCCAGAAGCGGCTTCCGCACCGCCGCCGGAAAAGTGTGGAGGCGCGGCTTCTTCCAGAGAAAGGGCATCAGAACGGATATCTGGCGGAGATTGGCATAACTTTGCCACTAAACAGAGTGGAGCCGGACCTTGCGTCGCCACTTCCGGCACGCTGTCGCTCTCGGACCAAGCACTGCTCCCTGCTTCTCCCGGCTTCCCCTTTCTACCTCTGGCGCCGCTGTCACAAGCACTTCCTTTACCTACACCTTGCACGCATCCCCGCGACGCATGGAGTCGGGCGGTTCACGCGTTGGACGGGGCACAGGCAATGGCCCTCTACATGCAACACATTCTGCGATGCTCCAACGCCGCCACTTACCAATCGAGTGAAAGCCGACTTGGCAGCTGCCCCTTCCTCAGTGCCGCGACAGAGGCGCCACGGAAAGTACAGCCCACCACAGCAGAGAGGGCAGCGCTGCCCACTGACCTTCTGCAGTCCAGCCTCTGGCTTCAGCATGCACTCTTTCTTTTGAGCTACGGCCTCGCATGTCCCGTCGATCATCCGGCGGTGGGTAGTGAGGTCGCATCCACCCTGACAGCCGCCTCCTCACAGGTAGGCCACCCTGTGTGCCCGTGCCCTGGCGAAGACGGACTGAACCAATTGCCGCCGCCTGCACTCGCGGCATTTCGCGCTCTACGTTGCGGGAAGCTGTCACTCGATGTGTGGATCGGTGTTGCCCTGGAAGTTTACGCGGAGCGGTGGAGGCTCAGCGCGCAGGCACAGGGAGCATTGTAGCAAAACCGTTCGCCCCCCCTCTTCCCCTTCCATGCACTTTCATGTATATATATAATGTATATATACGGAAAGCTTACGCGTATGCGTCCTCTCGAGGAAGCAGAAACGCTTTGTTCCCATCTTTGCTGCTTCTTCACTGCTGCTCCTTTACTGTTAGAAAAAGGGGGTTCCCCAGCTCAGGTGCGCTGCCTCTTTCATCGAGAGAGCCATTGACAGGGATGTCCGAGGTACGGAGGGCGAAAGCAACGACCTGGTGTTGGCTGAGCGGAGGAGTCACGCCACTGTCATGCCACACGCTAAAGCAAAAGTCTGGCAGGCGAGAGAAAAAAACAGTCGTTCGGCATGCTGGCAGATGCTGAGCATATTCATCTGCTCTTTCTGGCCGCTTTATTTTTACTTCGTGTGCCTCTTCAGAGTCCCCCCCTCCCCACCTCCACCCTCCACGCAAAGATGTCTCCCTCTTTAAGCGGCAACGGCGCCGCCCCAGTCCCATCTGCTGCCCACCAGGTCATTGTGTCGCCTGCGCTCGAGCACAGGACACACTTCGATGTGCCCCTCGGTGTTTCTGCCACTGTGGTATTTCGCTCGCCTATGTCATGACCTCATCTATGCCACTTTCGCCATCCTTGGCCCACTCGCCAGGCTCCTCTCTATTCCCTCCCCCCTTTTCAAGTATACCGCGCTGCTTAATGGTTCGCGCACCTTGGCTTCCGCGGACGTTGCACCACAGTGTCCTGTACTAAGGCGCATCCTCAACTCGTTAAGAAAAAAGAGAGCAGCGCCGAACACCGTTAAAAGTCTGTAGCATCGCATGCGCCGGATTACTCGACGCGTCGGCGCACTCGCGTGCCGCGGCTGCTGTAGTGCTGACCTGAGGCAACAGTGTATTGGTCGAAGTGCCCCTTCATGGGCGCCTTGTCTCACGATGCGTCTGTGCAGCAGTATCAGACCTTCCCCACCGCCTCCTTCTGATCCTTCGCATGGTCCGTTCACCGGTGAGGCGGAGGGTAGCGCGAGTGAAGAGGGTGGGCTGTACTCCGTGAATGGGGGGGACTCGAGCTACCCCGCGCCGATGTCGAAGCTGTGCGCTGTGAAGGCGACGGAAGGCTTCGCAGAGGAGATTGTCGAAACCCCCGGCTATTCCGATGAGGACGCGTTTGGCCACAGCGACCCGCTAAAGGCGGTCGAGCATGTGCTGAAGGGACGGAGGGAGGTTGCGGCTTCCGATGCCTCCAGCAGCTATGGCGCGCCGACGTCAGAAAGCGCCGCATCACCGGCGGCTGACCTTACTGCGGACTCCTCTGCCATTCCGGTGCCAGATACCGACTTGGGGAAGGATGTCGACCCTTTGTCGAGCAGTCGTAACCGCCGCCGCAACCGCCGCAAGCGCACTGCGGACGCCATCCTTGGCGACGTTCTCCACGACGCGTTGCTTCTGCGCGACATGGGTGAGAAGCCAACTGCCGACTTTGTTTACAAGCGCACGCGGGAGCGGATGTACGAGGCGGAGTACGGCCGCAAGCCACCAAGTGCAGGGGAAAACGCAGCGAAGTTTATTCCCTTTCCGCCGGACTTCCACCTGCACCGCCTGCTGCCGCTCTTCAAAGATTGCGAGGATGATGCAGCTGGGTCTGCTCCAACGGACTCCGCTTCTTGTGGTGCGGCTCGGCCGGCCGCTCCTGCGCGGGTGCGCACCAAGAACTTCATGAACACTTACGCGCTCTTGCCACCTGATCCGTGGCCGGAGCGAGCTGTGACACCTGACAATCCGGTATGGACCCGCCACCAGGTGGCTCTGGACATGGAGAGGACGGGCGGCCGTGGTCTGAAGGAGTGGGAGGAGCGCATCTACAGCCCACGGCCCGGCTACGACGTTTATGGTGAGTTCCTCGATGCCATGGATGAGCTGGGGCACTGGGAGGTGCAGCTGATTCAATTCCTACGTGTGGTGCCACTGAGTCAGCGCCGCAGCCTGCCGTTTCTCCACGAATGGTACCGTCTTCTAGTGCATCGCGTGGTTCGCGCCGAGCGGCGCTACCTCCGCATCCGTGATGTCGCTCTGGCAAAGAGCAACGCCTCGACGGCTCTGTTCAAGCGCACCGAGCAACTGGTCGATAACATTCGCAGCTACTACGCTGAGGCACACCGATCCTTGGCAAGCGCGAACTACGACCCGCTGCGCATGAAGAAGTCGGCCCTCGCGCCGCTGATGCGCATGACAGACAAGGAGTTCGCTGAGTGGCAAGAGGTGCAGCGGCAGCGGAGGAACGCGCTGGCGGCGGAGCTCGCTTAGGGTTCTGAGGGAGCTGCAGCAGTAACGGAAAGATGGGATGGGGGGCGGGCGGGCAGGCAGCAGCCACAACGGGCGGCTTGTGCGATGGAACGACGACTGTGTGGATGCCCGCGACAAGAGCTATGCTTGCCTGCGTATAGCCGCCCATCATGCACTCACGTGGCAACAGTAAATGCGAAACGGATGCGCATCCGTGAGAGGTACGCTGCTGCCTTCTCTCTCTCGCTTTATGCCCCTTTACCTTTGCAAGCGCCGCGCCTCCGTGTGCTTTTGTACGCACAGAGCGATGCTCTCTCACTGGTCGTCAAGAAAGCAACCCAACGATGGCCGTAGCGCAGCGATGGAATACAGGCAGCTCGAAACGAGGCCCGCCTCGGTGAGGTCGTCCTGTTCCACACGAGCGGTAAAAAGGGGCCCTTCAAATTCCCTACGGGGGTGGAGCGCCGGCGAAAAGGACGTCATTGCAGCCCGCGTCTCACTGACATCTCACGCCTCCTCCTTCCCCATTGCGCCATGTGTGTGCGAGCTAAGCGGGCTGCAGCCTGAGGGTAGAATGAATCACGAAGTGCACCTCCTCTGCGGCAAGGAAAGCCGACGTGGTCGACGACCTCTACGGCAGTTTTTTCCAGAGCGTCTTGTCTGTGCGTCTGTGCGGTCGTCCCACCAGGGCATGTGTGAGCGCTTCGCCACCTGGATCTCATCTAAAACCTTCACCTTCGCCCTTTCGTTATTGGGGTTGCCGCCAACCTCTCATAACGCCCCCTCGTCTCTCTCTGCTGTACTGCTCCGCGGACTCTGGAGTGCGCGCGAGTGCGATTTTGCCCTTCGGCGTGGAGCATACCCCCCTCCCCTCCTGACGCGGCGTGTCAGGTCGGCAGGAAATAACACCCGAAAGAGTGCATAGGGAAGAAGAGGGCCTTGCGCGGTTTTGGCGCCCTCTCCGGTCAGCTTTTTTGCCCTCTAGTACCGCCTCTCGATCTACACCCTCTCGCCTCTTCACAGCACACATTTCAATCGCCGCTGTTCCTGGGCTGGCCGCCGTGTCAGAACGGCACGTTAAAAAGAAACGGTTTGGACCTTCTCTTCTGTCGGCCCTGAAGCGTCTCGTCCACCTTGTCAGTGTGGCGCCTGAAGATGCGCAGGGCAGCAGTCGCGTCGCTAACGGGCACGAAGGGGGGTACTGTCGCGTCGTGCTCAACTGCGGCGAATGCGACGCTGACATCTCGACGGCGCACCACCGCCAACGCCTCGTATGCTAATGCTGCCGTGGCGGCAAGAAGGAGGGCGCCTAGCGCACGCTCGCCTGAGCGTCTGGTCTGCGTCGGCGCCGGGGTGTGGTCGCCAGCGCTGTTCCGCCCCACAGCCATCAGCCGAATACCTCCGCAGCTGGCCCGATTTTTGATTGCCAGCGGTGCCGCAGTGCTGCAAGTGTTTGTGGTTGCCTACCAGCGAGAGAGCCGGAAACTGCGTCAGGAAGAGCGGGCACGTGGTGCGGTTGGGGGAACGCAGTGCTCGACCGCGACGAGGTCCTCGTGCGCGATGTCCGCGATCGAGGCGGTGCAAGTGCTTGGCCTTGATTGCGACTTCCCGGATCTGTGCACCAGCACTCAGCAAGCGGAGGCGAACTCGATGCCGAAAGCGTCGCTCCCACTCGTTCCCGGGAAGGCGCGTACGGTCGCGCAGCAAAACTTTGAACGAATGTTTGCCCTCGCCGTCAAGGAGGAGCATATGTTCTTGGCCGGGAAGCTGAGTGCCGCCTACCGCATCTGCGTGGACCCTGCGTGGGATCAGGCGACGCCGAATGAAGGGGAAGAGAGTGCAGATACCAGGGCACGAGGGGCGACGGAGCCGAATGCGGATGAGCGGGGGCGCTCCTTCTAGGACGACAGAATGGGTGGTGGCGTGCCGTTTCAAGGAGATGGTGGACATGCAGGCGGCCCCAGCTCTCTGGATGTGACGGACGGCCATCATGCCCATGCCCAAGCTCGTCTGTGTTGCCGTCTTACGGCTGTGCTTGGGTGAAAAGTAGCCTACTCCACTGTGTGCTGCATAGTCTTGTTGCTGGTCCTGTGTGACGCATTATGCTGCACCATCTTGTGCGGCTCCCGCAGTCCGTGCATCTTAGCGTTGTGCTCACAGCTGCCCCAATTGTGCTACCTCCTTCCCTCCTCGCGCACCGAGATTTCTTGTGCGAGCAGTTGTCCATGCTATCATTGCGCTTCCCAACCTTTCTGGACATGGATCTGCTCGAGCGAAGCGAAGCGGGCTCGGTGAGGTAGGTAGTGCAGTTGTTTACGCGTCCGCGCGCGTATCCACGAAGGTTGCGCTCACCGTCGTTGCGAGCATCGAGCGCGCTCTCTACCTAAAGCGCCTCTTCCCCGCCCACGAGCGTGCACCGAATCGATGAGGTTCCTCTCTCTCTCATGTGCTACTGCAACGACAGTTTATGAGTCTCTTTCTCAATGAACGCTTCTCTGCCCACCGCCTTTTCCTCTGCCTTCTCTTTTTTTCTTCCACCTGCCCTCTTCCCTCCTTCCTCGTTCGCTTCCCCGTCTCCTCCTTGACCCAACACCGGGCTTGTGCGGTAGGCTGAGGAACACACATCCTATGTATATTTCTTGAGGCTGGCTCTACTGGATCAGTAAATCGCAGCAACATAGTTTCAATTTCTTCCGCGCCTCGCCTCTTCAATTCTTCCCTCCGCGCGGCAAGCGCGTCTCGAACCGCTTCGCCGGCGACGACCACGATAACGACAGTGCCCCCCCTTACAGCCGTCGTTCTACTCTCTCTCTTACTTTTGCCTCCGCGTGCTTTCTCCGACGAGGAGCGAAGAGGTTGCAGAGCGCTCTTCGTTTTCCTCCGTCGACGGAGAAGCACCGATACACTTGCGAGGTCCTTCGACGCTGCTGAAGAGACAGGGTCTTGTCCACCTTTGCACACAAGCAAATACTCCGACATTCACACACACACACACAGTGTTGAGAGCAGGCCGCGAAACGGTATCAGTCGATTGCGCATCCTGACGCCTCCCTTCGCTTTTTTCTTTTGGTGTTCTCCCCTCTTGCCCTCCGTCGCCCTTTCCTTGTCTTCTCTGTCGCTTCAACTATTCTTTCCCTCCTGTCTCTTGCCGCGTGCTTAAGAGGACGGATAGAGCACCCCTAAATCCTCTCCTTCCCCGCTGTGCCTTTCCTCCTTTGCTGCCCTGCCGTTCCGTGCAGCTGCCTTCTCGCCCTTTCGCCGAAGATCACTTCACCTTTTCACCCCGCGCGCCTACCTCTCAACGCGCATCATCTCCCAAGGCGACGGGGGCGGGTGGCGCGTTCTCCCCCCCTGATCTGACCTGCGTCTGGTTGCTTTTCTTCCTGTGTTTTATCTTCTTGGAGCTCGTAGTATGAGAACAACAGAAGTGCGCATATATATATATATATATGTTTGTTTTTGGCCTCTTTTCTCACTCTCTTTTTTCTTCCTGTGTTTCCTCTTCGCCGCCACTTCTTTTTTTTTGCTTGCTTGTTGGTTTCCGCTCCATATTTGGACGTGACAGGGGCGCATCGCAGCAAAAAAGAAAAGGAAAGGAGCCTTCGCGTGCCATCACAGTGATTGAGCCTCCCCCCTTCTCTCCCCCTCTCTTTCCCCCTTCCTATTGCTCCTGTCTACGAGACGGAAACGCTTCTGGTGTGCATGTGGCTTCTCCCTGTTCGTGTCTGTGTGCCCTCTTAATGCTCGCATGCGGTGCTTGTGCCCGCCTTCTCGGTGTCTTCCCGCTCCCCTCTGCCACTCTCTTCCTCTCCTTCTTTCCTTGCTTAGTATGCTCAATTTTCGTTGCTCTCCTCTTCTGTGTCTTTCGTTCTTTCCCCTTGTATGCGCGTGATCCATCATCCACCTCTGTTCTCTTCGTGCGACGTGAGCACCTCCGCTTGTTTCGCTCCTTTCCTTGTCCGTTTCGTGTTTCTCTTACCCCCCTTTTTCTGTAGCTCACATTGTTTGCTTGGCGCCGCGTGCGTGCCCCGATTCTCTTCTCGTCCCGCTGTGGAGCGTCGCAGGATCCGAACATAGAAAGAGGGGTACGTCTCGCGCCAAGCGCGTAAGCACACGCAGACACACACGCATACAACAGAGTCAGTGTAGCAAAAACAGGCACTGACCCGCTTGCACTCTCTGGAAGGCTACGGTGGTGAGCCTGCGGGCTTCCGGCTTCCTTCGTTTCGTTTGTTGTCGTGTCATCGAGTCGACCTTTGCCACGTGGGGGCAGCTTTGACTCTCTTGAAAAGCTGTGCTACGGCGACTTGCATGAAATTTGCTTACACCCTGAACTTCCTCTCATTTCATCTCACTACGCAGTGGTGCCAAAGCGAAGAAGCAAAGAAGGGAAAGAGCCGCGTACTGCTTTGCTGAGCCCCTGCGCGCAAACACGCGTGGACGCGGGAGAGAGCAGTACGACCGGAGGCAGTGTAAGCGGAGGGCGAGAAATTGAAAGAGGACGAGGTCGGGGGGAGGGGGAGGGCACGAGCCGCGAGCGTTAGTGGAGCAGTTGTGCCGCGGTGGGATTCCATCTATCCCCCCGCAGCTCTCTCCCTTTCTCTCAAGAGCGACTAGCCCTGATCACACTTCGTCATCGGCAGTCGAATGAGCGTCACCCAAGGGAAAGTGGGTGGTCTTGAAAAGGCGACTTTGCCGACCATCGAAAAGAGTGTGGTTCCGATTTCGCACCCCGCCGCCGCCTCAAGCTCGCTCAGCAATGAGCGCAACCCCCTCATTGATGACCTCTTCGACGATCTCAGGCAGAACTCCTTCCTTGAGAATGTCTGCAGTGTCGGTCACGTGCAGGGAAAGAGCGTCGGCGATTGTGAAGGTTTTTCGAAGTTTGGCGCAGGTATGCAACGCTCCAGCGCGGCATCGGAGACGAGTAGTCGCAGCAGCAGCTGCACACCGCAGTACCAGGAGGCCATGGATATTATTCGCCAGACTAGTCAGCATTTTGTACACGCAATGCGGATGCACGAGCTGGAGGATTTCTTCTCTCCCACCAGCGGTGAGAAAGCCGAGGACGCCCTTCGGCGTCAGCTTTGCAGCAAAAGTAAACAGGAGGTGGTAGCGGTGGTGCTGACCTTAGTCGATCTCCTCGAGGAGGTTCGAAAGGCAAGAGGCCACGTATCGCTAAGCTCCGCTGAGGTTTCGCACTGCCCTGGAGTTAGGCGAAATCGTGCCTGCTCCAGTAGCATGATCTCGACAGTGAGCACGGCAAGCCTTATGCGCCCGCCAGTGCATGAGACCAATCAGCTCGCTATGGCATACGATCAGCAAGGCAACCGCATGATTAACTGCTACAAGGTAATCGCGGACTTAGGGAGCGGCGCGTACGGCAAAGTGAAGCTTGGGGCTGACGTGAATAGTGGCCAGATGGTTGCCATCAAGATAATCAACAAGAAGCTTCTCAAGAGAAAGATCGGCGGCCTTGGCGCTAAGAACCAGGAGGCGGCGCTGAAGCGTGAGATCGCGATCATGAAGAAAGTTCGGCACCGAAACTGCGTATCTCTTTACGAGGTGATCGACGACCCCGACTCGAACATGCTGTACCTGATCATGGAGTACGTTCCTAACGGGCCAGTGGTCCGTTTGAAGCCGCAGGAGCTCGGCAGCGCTGCCTTAGAGTCGATCGAGGCTGGCATTCCGCTGAACGGCGAGGTGTGCAGCAAGGCCCTGATACGGTGTGCGGTGCGGCAGTCCGCCTCGGGTGGGACCGCACCCCTTACCGGCGCAGAGATCGCCAGTAATCCAACGGTTTTCCTCTGCAAGCCGCTTAGTCAGCACATCTGCGCGATGTACCTACGCCAGCTCGTGAGTGGTCTGCGATATATGCACAAGCGGAATGTCGTGCACCATGACATCAAGCCGGACAACATCTTGCTCGGCACCAACCACCGTGTTTTCCTCACTGACTTTGGCGTTAGCGAAATCCTCTCTACCCGGCATGAGGCGAAGGATGCAGCGAAGAACGGTGACGGGAGCCGCGATAGCGCCGGTAGTGGCCTCTCCTCCAAATCTGATAGTAGTGAATCGGCGGACGAGGACGGCAAGGGTGGCGGCACGCGCGGGAAGCCTCGTTTGGGTGCGGGCACCCTTCTCTTCACCGCACCGGAGCTGTTCGACAGCTCTGTGGATCAAAGCCGGCTGAACCCCCATTTGACCGACGTGTGGGCTCTCGGCGTCACGCTGTACTGTATGCTGGTCGGCATGTCGCCGTTCTCCGGTAACTCGTACGCCGAGTTGCGGAAGAACATCCTTACACAGACGTATCCGTGGTGCGGAAAGACGATGCACGAGGCACCACTGGCGGTGGAGTGGCGGGCCGTGCTGAACGGGCTGCTGGCCAAGGACCCCGCCAGACGCTGGTCGCTTGTACATCTCAAGTCGTTCCTGGACCAGGAGAGCTTTCAGGATTCCATGCGACAGAGCGCGCTACACGAGGCGTCGCTGCAGAGTCGCTTCGCGACTGCTCTGGAGGGTGACGGGCCCCTTTCCTCCACAGCGCCTCGTGCTACTGGCTTCGCGAAGTCATCTCGGGCTGCGGCGCCTGCGGCGGATCCCAAGCCACCGCTCGCGGGCGGCTCAATGGCGAGCAGCGCGAACCCCGCGTTACCCTCTGCTCGCGCGGTTCCTACCTTGACGCCCGTTTCCGCGCTCCCGGCAGAGCCGGAATGCGCTGCTCGCGGTTTCTCGTGGGACTTGAGCGTATCAGAGCAGGAGTTGCGGGACGCAACGCGAACGGTGAGGGTTGAGGTCATGCGGCAGAGAACCGTCATCTCCCTACACACGCGCGCCATAGTGCACCGCTTTGTCGAGGCAATTAGGGGGAGGCTACGAGGCCAGAACTTCATTCGGCTCAGCCGTGTTTCCCCTCGTGGCAGGGCTGTGTGCGTCGGCTCCCCGGCCTACATGCGAGTGCGCGCCAATGCCAGCCAGAGCAACAGCGCGACCAACTGTAGTGGCGAGATGATGAATTCACCGCAGGTGCCCGTCCTCACCACGGCGGCCAAGTTCCATCAAGTCAGCGAGGTCGGCTCCTTAGGCGGCAACTCTCGTCATCCAATTCCCAGGAAGTCCCGTTCACCGACGCAAGGGACTCTTTCGGTGTTGCGGCCGGGCGGCGGCGACAATGAAGGCCGGACGCACGCGAATGGGACCGTGACCAACTGCAACCCTGACTGCCCCTTGCAGTCCTTGGACGCCATTCTCTCTATAGTGAACCTGAAAAGCACCTCGGATGTGCAGTCTGTCGCCTATAGCTTGTCGTCATCGAGCGCCTCCTCGCGAGACTCCTTTTCTCCGCGGCGGGGGCACGATGAGGAGTGTGCTGGCAAGGGGCCCGGCAGCAGCAAAGGCGTCCTGACGAGCAGCTTGAAAACTTCAAGCGAGTACAACCAGGCAAGGGGGAGCGGGGCTGCCGCGGCAGCGATATGCCCCCAAATACAGGCGCCATCGACGATAGCGCATACGATGATACACGATAGTGCGGCATCCTCAGTGTTCAGTGAAGAGGACGACCGGCAAAAAAGTGGCGCTAACGGCAACACAGGCCGGCTCATGGGATGCTTTCGACCTAAGCGAAGTCAGAGCGGCGCCACTCTCAGTGACGATTTCACCTCCTATCAAGTGACGTTGGCGCCCAAGTCACGCTCCACGATGACTCCGCTCCGAGACTCGGCTCTCTATAGCGCCTGCACCGGCACGGGAGCGAGTACATCAAGTGGGCACTCCAGCACATCAACGGCCGCGAATTCTACCCGGGCGGCTGACAATTTTCCTGCCGTGCTCTCAAGCAAGGTCACCTCAGTGGCACAGCCGCCGGGCTTTTTCAGGAGCCGCTATTCCGTGGAGCCGTCGCAGCAGCGCCTCTGTGGTACCAAACTAGCAGCTCCCGTCTTGAGTTCCTACGAGGAGGTGCCGCATGCCGTGCCCTCCAAGTGCCGCGCCCATGGTCTTCGCAAAGGGGCGTGACCAGCGTAGAGGAGCCAGGGTGAAGGAGCACGAAGAAATAGAAGGGAAGAAGGCTTGGGAAGGGCAGAAGTGCTTTCGTTACAGCCCAGCATGCAAGAGAGACGCAGGAGGATGTGCTCGTTGTGGTAAAGTATCAGTACATTCATGTGGCAATCATAGCGTGTGCGGGTGCGTGTGTGTGTGTCTTGTTATATCCACTTTGGACGGGTGAGTTAAGGATGCCTTGCGGGCATGTGCTTCCTTCTTTCGTTCTGCTTTACGCTTTCCCTCGTGTATGCTCCTGCTCCATGCCACAGGATGTTAGCTGGAGGAAGAGCGACTGTATACCTCGAGTACTCCTTCACAAGCTTCAACGTGTTTCTGTCGCCCCGGTGATGTTTTGCTTCTTCTTTGCGTGTTTCTTGCTTGCGCCGTCCATATCGGCCTTCTCTCTCTCTCTCTCTTTTCCCCTCCCCTCCCCTTCTCTCTTCTCTCACCCTTGCCATCGCCTCTCTCCTCCAGCAATGTCACGGTGCCACTGTGACGCATACATGTTTCCCTTCCTCCCGTGTTACACCGTTTACCCGCCTTGTCTGCTCTTTCGAATGCTGTAGCGCATCAACGTTTTGACTTCTCCGCACTTCCCGCCTTCTTTTTCTTTCTTTTTTTCGTTCCCTTCATCTTCGCCTTCTCCTTTGCCCGTCACGTTCTCTGTCCTCTTTCTCCTCTCCACCGTTTTTTTTTGTTTTGTTTATGCTCTTAGTCCGTTGACTCTTGGAAATTTCTCGCGCACAGGTGCGCTATTAGCCACGCCCTCGCTCACCCCCTCCCCCGCTTTTCCTCCTTCCTCCTCCGTACCACACACACACACAACGCAATACACAACAGGGGAAAGGGAGAAAGAAGCGTCTTGTGTCTCTCTCTGTGTACCCCTTTTTCTCCGCTCGTTATTCTCTCGCTCCGCTCCGCTTTCCTCCTTCCCTCGTTCTTTGCACCTATGCTCGACGCCTCATCGCTCCTGCATACGCCGCCCTCCGTATCCTTTTTATCATCATGTGTGGCTCCTTCACAGCTTATGTATACTAGTTATTCCAGGCGCTGGAGGAGAGGGGTTTGTGGAGAGAAATCGAGGGGGGTCGTCGCCACGACAACAGGCACGAGCCACTCCTCCATCCTCCACCCACATACAAAAAGCGCGCGATCCGGAGAGCGAATGCGTGTGCGCTTCCCAATTTCTTTTTGCTTTCACGCCATTCATTCGCAGAGATTCTTTGCTTCTAAGCTGAAGGAATGCTCTGCCGCATCTCTTACCTTTGTGCGCTCTTCGTGCACGTCCGCACATGAGAACGGGTGCACGCGTATGTGTCAGCCTACGGGTGTGCGTCCGCATCAATGCTTTCGCTTCCGTCGCAATGGCTGCGCCCCTGGTGCCGGGTGACAGCCCAGTGTAGCCCCTCACGATCTAACACCACGCCGATCCCTCTCGGGAAGGGGGGGCGCCACGCGGCCCCTTATCCCCCTGCCCGTGCCGAGCCGCTTTCCATGGTAATACAGGGTGAGGCACCTGTGACGTAGCGAAGTGTGTGTGTGTGGGAGGGGCTGTGTAGCGCTGGCGGTGTCCGTGGTGCGGTCCTCAACGGTGTTGCGCCGGAGCGGCCTGTGGCGGCGAATGCACTTGCAGCTTTCTCGTGATGAGCAGAGAGTGTCCGCCCGGCGCGAACGCATCTCACTCGGCCCTCAGCGCCTCCTGCTGGCGGTGGTGGTGTCGAGGGTGGGGGGAAGTCTGAGCTGCCCCCCGAGGGGGACGCACGAGGTGGCGACTGGCATGAGGGGCGGGGCTGCGAGGCAGAGCGTGACGCGTGTGGGTGGGCCGAGCTCGGGGCCGAGGCCTGTACTGAGATGGCTGCGTGAGCGCGTGGCGGTAACAGGTGCCCACCGCTGCCTCTCACGCTGCGGTGACGAGGCTGTGTGTGGCCGACAAGGCTGGGGATAGACCAAACTTATGTTTTGTAGAGGATTGACCATCCTGGGAAGAAAAAAATTGTACGAAGATGTCGTCAAGTGGCGCTACGGGGTAGTCATAAGATTGGGTAGCTGAGCATCGCTTTCGCCCAGCTACTGACTGAAAGTGGACCTTTGGGGTGGGGTGGTGGTGGGGGTAATCGCTGGAGCTTGTGCTGTGTGATGACTGCCTCCTTCCCCTCCCGAGAACTTTATGCAGAGGATCCTTGTGCGCTTTCTAGGAGGGATGCACGTCTGCACAGTGGTTCTTCTCGCACGCACTGTGTGTTTATCTTTCTTTTTCCTTTGCGTATGTGTGTACGACGCCAATTCTTCCGTTTTTCAACTTTCCTCATGTCTTTTTCGCATAAGATTCACCCTGACGCTTCTCCTGAGCACATTCTAAACGAGTTGACGCGGTGGACGTGGAAGGGACCGTCCTGACGACGCATGGACTCTGTCCTTTCTCTTTGACGATCGCGCTGTTGTCCTCCACCTCGCGGGGTCTCCCGTTGTTTACGCGCATGGAGGCTTATACACAAGACTGGAGACATCGAAAATGACTGCTTCCGCTTTCAGTGGCGATGCTCTCGGAATGCTGGCGGCCGTGAATAAGTAGCGCAGCTGCGCTGTAGTACTCTAAAGGTACCCTGCCGGGAGGGTGGGGGCTTATGGAGTTACCTGAGTGTGGAGAAAGCAAAGGCGTTAGAGCTCTTCATGCAAGCGTACTTGTGACTCGATGGCAGCGGGCCTCATCATCTCTTTCAAAGGGAAGTAGCGGCAAGGGATTCGCCCAGGAACCCCGCTCGCGGATTGGCGCGCGGCGAAGGAGAGGGCGCTCGGCGGTGTTTACCGTCCAAGGGAACTCTAGGAGCATCCGCCAACCGACCCCTCCCCTGTAGCTGTCCTGTTGGGGAGGGGATGCGGCGCTCTTCGTAGACTCGAAGCATGAGATCGTTGGAGTGAGGATATGCGTCTGCTGGCGGGCGCGCTTCTGACGCTGTGAACCGCGGGCAGCGTGAGTGGTTCGTTGAAGCTTCTTCAGAGCCTCCCAACTGCCAAGAGAGTGCCCGCTTTCCCGTCTCGCACGCCGTTGTGGGCCCTGAAGCGCTCCCCTAGCTTTCCTTTGACTCCTATCACTGAGGTGGGGGTACACAGCGGCGGCTGCGGTTAAAGTCACTGCCACAAGCCTCTTTGAGAGCACTGCGCGCGACCGCCGGCGCCCGCTGGACAGACTCATCGCTGAATGACTCAAAGCGGCTGCAGACCGTTGGCAGCCGCAGGCGAAGCGAAAGCCCTGTGAAGAGGAGAGAGGCTGCGAATGGTGCTGGCGCTGCTGCTTTGCGTGAGGGAGCCTTTTCTTTTGGGATAGGGGGTTGGGGGAGTGTGTGGGGCGTGGGGTGGGCTGCCTCGCGGCGTCGCGCTGACGATCAATAGATCCCAAGGAGGCTTTGTGCGTGCGGGGGAGAGAGCCCACCCACGGAAGGATTCGTTAGCCTCTACCCAGAGGGCCCCGGCGCCCGCGACGTGTGGCTGCCGAAGCTGAAGGTGTGATCTGCCAGCAATACTACAGCTTTGGCCCCCCCTTGGGACAACTGCTTCTGCCCTCTCTGCCCTAGTGAAACGCCTTCAGCAGAAGGGGGCTGGCATCCCTACCCAACTGGTGGATAGGCCTCCGACGTCCCAGCTCATCGCTGTCGTCAAGTGGTTTCGAAGAGTCACTGAGATGAGGGCTCCGCCTACGAGGCCAACGACCCGAACATCAGCAGCCACCAGTCCCGCGCGAGTACGACGACACGGCACGCGCTAAAGCGGGTTGACCGGAGAAGCTGGGCGACGGTGCCCAAAATGACGAGGGATGTCCACTGACGGCGGTTGTGCGAGCTGCGAGCGATGCCGGCTCCCTCGCTCAAGCACCACACCTTGTGGCTCCTGCAGTGGCCGAACGGATCCACTTCATGGCTGCCGCCGGAAAGTGAAAGGTGGCCGAAAGCCGCGAAGGTCCTCATCACAGCCAGAAGGAGCTGTAGCACTGCGGCCACCTGTACACCAGCCAGCGGGAGTGGAGCCCACCGAGCCGCTAGATGGAGCAGATAACAGCGACACCCGGCGCCCAAGGCTGCGAGCGGAAGAGGGTAGCGGAGCCTCTGCCTCCAAATACACAGGAGCAGAGGGATGCTGCACCGTCACCCACGCGCCGAGGGATACTCTCCCCTGCGGGGCATCGCTGTTGTTGTTGAAGCAGTGCAGGTGCTTGTGACCTGAGCTGTCTACCGCCTGTGGGCGCTTCAGTGTCGGGGTTAGTGTGGCGTCTGCTTCGCGCCCGACGGCCCCGCTTAACCGCACTACCCCTCCATCCTAGAAAGGGGTGGAGTGGGGGGGCGTAAGAGGATACCGAAACGCCGTGGCCGGCCGATTATGGTGTAGCCCTCACCATATGCTGGAAGGAAGAGTGCTCGCTTGCTCACCGCCCGCACTCCGGTGCCGTCAGCTGTGCGTCCCTCCTCCCCACTCCCGCGGGCCACCGCGTGCGCAGAACGACGGCCTCGGCGAGGTGCGCTTTTTCCGCGCGACTCCTTTTCAAGATCGGCGATACAGTGTGTGTGTGTGTGTTCTGTGTCGCCGCGGTGGGGCACCTTACAGTGCCTGGCGTCCTGCAACTAGGGTCCATGCCTGTCGAGAGAACAGGCGGGTTGACATGCTCGCCAGATCCCCGGGCTACGGCCTCCAACACACGGGGCGGAGGCCAAGACCGCACTGATCAGTGTCAGTGCCACCTTCTTCGATCAGACGACCTTTGCTGGAAGCCCAGAGCGGTCTTGTACGAAATTCACCGTCTTGAGGGTGCTCGTGGTGTGCTGGCCCTGCCCCCTTCGGCCTTCTCCATGGCCACCGCACCTTGAGCGCAACGCCCTCACTGAGCTGAAGTGTTGCCGCGGGTCAGCTTGTGGCCTGGGCAGTCATGGGCATGGCTGCCCTCGTGACGTGGGCGACCATGGGCGATGGTATCCCGCTTGCAGCAGAAGAGGATCGGCAGGACAAGCTCGTATCATCAGCGCCTTGCACCAGCGATCGACGTGGGAGCTACTCCACAGTGCCGCCCCGCTGAATCCTCCCGGGACGGTGTCGCGTATTGTTGGAGCGTGCAAAGCTTTCCCCTCCTCCTCTGCTCACCCTTGAGTCGGCAGTTTAAATGAGGCTCGCGTATGCTCTCCGTCTGCGTCTGCCTGCCGCGCAGTGAATATGGAGAGCTCTTCCCTTTACTATTCTGCTCCTCTGTGCCGAGGACTCCGCCATAGAAGGTGAGTGGGCAGGACTCGAGCCATCAGACCACCGCATTATTCAGTGATCATACAGCAGCCATTTTTTTGTCGGAGCCGCTGCCGCGCTGCGGCCATTGCGGGGCTCTTTCTTTGACACTCTCGATATACGCGAAGAGCGACAGCGGTGGGGAAGAGAGAGGCAGAGTCTTCAGGATAAGACCTGGTCTGTGCGTGTGTGTGTGATGTGGCCTGTGCGTGTAGAGGGATGGAGGGGAGGAGAGTAAACCGCACAAAGGGAACCGCGCTGCGTGCCCGTGAGGCGTATGCTGTGCTCTCTTTTTCTCCCCGAATGTCCTTCGCCTATCCTCCTTCACCTCTTTTGCCGAAGTGGTGGTCATCTTTTTTTTCTTTCTCATCGCAATCTAGTGCCAACGCTGGTGCACCTGCCTGGCTGGCTGCATCCAAAGACGCCCTGTGGTTGTTCCTGTGTCATGGCCCTCTGCTTGACATCTTTGAATATATGTGAGTTTACCTGTATATATTCGCGTGCACATACACGCACACAAACCCACACGCAAGCAGATGTGCCCGGAGTCGCCTTAGAGACGCACGCCCTTGCTCCCTTTCTCTTTGCCCTTTTCCCTTATCCCACCTTACTGTTGCCGCGCCTCCTCTCTCTCTTTGCTGTTCGGCTCATCCCTCCCTCTTCCCTGGAAGTATTTCCTCTCTCTCCCCCCTCTCTCCCTCTGTCCTTCTCGGGATTATCTTGTTGCTCTCCACGTCTATGTGTATACATATGCACCCACACCCACAAATATTATGTGCTCTCTTCTCCCTCACTCGGTGCGTTTGCCTCTTACCGTGCGTTCTCGTCCCCTTTTGAAGAGCGGACGTTCTCAACCTCCGACTTTTTTCATCGGTTGCGGAGGTAACGACCCTCGCTGGTCGCACAACCGTGACTGATCCGCTCTGGACTCTTTTTTTCTTTGCCGTGCTGCTCCATTTTCTCCGCGCGTATCTGGCGCCGCCTTCACCACGCATGTAGGCAGGGCCCACGCACAACGGTCTCGCGCACGCCCTCACGATTTTTCTCTCGCTCCTTGAGTGCGCACATGCAAACAAGAACGTACGTTTATATTTCCGCCCCCGATCCTCTCCCTCTTCTGTGCAGACTGTTCCGGTCAGTCCTTCTTCAAGTTTCTCCTGCAGCTACACGGGTCGCCGTGAACTTGGTGGTTGGCTTGAGTCGGTGGATCGTGAGTGGGGAACTAAAAGGAGAAGATACATTAGTGCCGCTTCCCCACCCCCGCACACGCGCTCCTCCTCCTTCGATAGACCATTTAATAACCACCGCATGGTTGGAATGCCCCCTCCCCCCCGCGTAGGCCTGTCTGATGCTCCCTGCCCTGCGCGCACGCATAGGACACGCACCGAAGCAGATACAGACGCAACTGTACAGGTATCCGCCTTCTCTTCAGCATCTCTACCCCCCAGCCCCATACGCGCGAAAAGGGGTGTAGGAGAGTACTTGCTGAGAAGGAATACTCAGTTCCGAAGCAGGACCTACGCAGCTTTCTCTTTGCACGGCGTAAGCAGGCCTCCGTAGAGGCTCATGGCCTCTATGCACCTTCAAGGCTTCTTGGCTAGGTACGTGTACCCCATCAGCCTTTTTTGTCTCTTGTGTCTTCGCCATTCATGGCAGCTGATTCAGCGCCGAAGTGCTCAGGTGCGTCTTTACTCGCAAGAGGTCCGCCGTCACTTCCGCAGTCCCCGCCGAGTACTTTGGCTCTCGGTGGAGGTGTTGCAAGAGTGGCAGTTTTTCAGCTTTCCGGGGCTTATCATCTCTCTTCTCTGCCTCTGTGTCTGCATGGGCTGCAGAATACAGCGCCGCTACGCTGGTCTCCGCGATCCAACAGCGTTGTGGACCCACGATCAGGTCTATGTGCAAGATGCATCGGTTGGCGCATCCCTCGTCTCTCCAGTGCACGACCCGCGGTCCTTGAGCCCGTACGGGCCACGGTCGTGCCTCACGCTCACGTTCTTCTGCGGCCGGCCGACGGCCAGCAGCTATGACGGCTACACTGGTCTGCCGCATGCCGCGTACATTCATCACGACGTGGAGCGCGACCGCTACGTGGTGCGCACCTTCGGCCGCGGCGGCCTGCGCGTGGACGAGCGGCGGCGCAGTGGCGTGGGACGCAGCACCTACGAGATCTTCTGCGCCGCGCCGCGGAGCGTACAGCGCGACACGCCGCTGGCGCCGTCCCCGTGGCTCGACGGTGAGGCGAACTGGCAGCTCGGCGACGCCGGCGCTGCGCCGCAGCGCGCCACCAACGGTGCCTTCAACTTCACGGTGCAGCCGCTCGCCGTGCCACACGCAGCGGCGGCCGCCGTGGGGGAGCCGGCAGCAAGTGTCGGCAGCAGCCGCAGCGCCGACGCGGACTTCACCAAGGCGGACCAGGGGCTGCGCACGCACTACCGCCGCTACACGCGCAGCGAGCTGCTGCAGCGCCACGCGCACCTCGACTTCATCTACTCCTACGTCAACGGAAGCGACATCACGCGCGGCTACACGAAGCCGTTCGCGAAGACGTGGGAGTGCTGGAACATGATCGCGTCGGTGCAGCTGCTGTGGGGCGAGATGCAGCGCGCGGCCGACATCGGCGCCGGCGCGCCGCGCATCGGCGAGAAAGACTTCAGCCGCCGCATCGCCGAGCTGCTGTTCGCGTCAGCGTCGAGCCCGTGCGCGCTGTCGCAGCTGCTGTCCGACGTGGGCGGCGGCAAGGACGCGATGAAGCGCGTGGAGGCGTCGCTGTGGTGGGCTGCCACGCGCGCTGGCCGCTCCGAAGACGTTGAAGCCGCCGCGCCGCCGGCGGAGATGGCCCTGACCAACATGGAGCTGCTGCGCGCGCTGGGCGCGGACCTGGAGAGCGTGAAGCCGGACGACATCGACGCGGACTGCGACGAGCTGCGTCACAGCATGCGCGGGCTGCTGCGCCACACGCGCAGCTGGCACCGTGGCCGCATGATCGTCGTGACGCCGCACGGCAACGTGCCGCTGTGGCTGAACCAGAGCAGGAGCTTCTTCATGCGCTCCCTC
Source organism: Leishmania martiniquensis (assembly GCF_017916325.1). Lineage (NCBI taxonomy): Eukaryota > Euglenozoa > Kinetoplastea > Trypanosomatida > Trypanosomatidae > Leishmania > Leishmania martiniquensis. The sequence goes on from NC_090170.1 coordinate 924,084, forward strand.
TACGCCGCTGCTAGCGCGGCCGCGGCGGGCGGTGGGGCGGCAAACGCTACCGCTGACGGCAGCGAAGCGAGAGTGCTCGGCACGGCCGAGGCGCGCTTCGTGAAGGAGGTGTACACGGGAAAGCTGCACTACACGCGCATTCACATTGTGGACCAGCGCGCGCTGATGCCACCTGCGCCGTTGACAACAGCGAACAGTTTCACCATCGAACCGTTCGTGTACCGTCTGCGCAACGCCTCCTCCGTCTTCATTTACATGAACGACGACTACCTCGTCATGAAGGATGTTGACATCACCGACTTTGTGAACGTGTATGGCGGACCGGTGCTGCGCGTTTCATCACCGGGAAAGCTGCCGAAGGATGGACCGCGTGTAACAGGTTTCCGGCGCTCAATCCTGCATAACTCGTACAGCCTTCAGAGGCAGGTCGACAGGACCCCCGCAGACCTGGAGGAGCTTGTGCAGCCGGCTGCTGCCGCTGCCTCCCTGACGTCGAAAGGGGGCGAGGCAGTCGTGATGCAGCGTGGCATCGTGCGAGCATCGTGGGCCGCCTTCACTGCAGCCGTGGACGCGCGCAGCAGCGTGGCGACTCCTAGAATCGGTGATCGGGCTACGAGCACGGCGTGCAGCAGCAACAGCAGCGCTGCGGTGTGCGCGTGGGCGGAGTGCGCGTGGGGTGCCGCTGACGGTGCGCTGGCGCGCGGTGTGTGTGCGATGCCGCGCGTGTCGGTGGAGGGCGAGCCGTCGTGGAGCACAGACGCAGCGGGCACCTTTGCGCTGGTGCCTCCGGCGCCTGCGGCCTCGGGAAGCGGGAAGTGGACGTGGGCGGGCCAGGCGCAGATGCCCGCTCTCGCGCACTGGGGCCGCCGTGTGCTTGACCGCGTCACAGCAGACCTCATCACGCCGCGCAACTACCTCGAAGCAGCGCAAGCCGTGGTGGCGGACGAAAGGCCGGTGCCGGTGCCGACGGCGGAAGCCGGGGCAGATTGGGCGCGGGACGTTTCGAGCATGGCGAGACTGCTGCGTTCGGCGAAGCTTGAGCGGAGGTGGCCGGCCGACGAATCTGAGGCGCGCGTGCGGCTGATGCGGAAGCTAGAAGTTTGGGCGGCACGCATCGCTTTTCACGAATTTCCCACTCACCGGATCTTCAAGACGCAGCCGCGTCTGCGCAAGTACCGCATGCGGCTCGACAGCCACGCCCCCTATCCACAGTGCCGCAACATGTGGGGCTACATCCACAAGCGCTACGCACCCGACCTCAATCTAAACATGTTCATTGAGCGCAAGCGCACTACCATGGACCTGTTGCCGCCCTCGACGCATACAGCGCACATGCTGCGGCATCCGTGGGTCGCGTCGAGGCAGTACCTGCCGTACCTGATGGCAAAGCAGGCGTGGCGCATGCAGCGTGGCGCCGGACTGTCACCGCTCGACAACAGCACACCGGTGTTCCCGGTAGTGGATGTGGCGCTGGACAACGAAGACGGCTGCGCACCGGCAACTATCCGTGGCGAAGAGCTCAAAGAAACCGCTTACGATGAGTTTGATGATGACATGAAGCACAATGCTCGGCGAATGGCTCGCATTCGCGGATATCGCAATGTCACCTCCTTTACGAACGTTAACTCGAAGTTTACCCTCGGTTTTATTTGCGATATACTCCGTAACTTCCTCCAGGAGCTGTTCCCTACCCCGATGCTGCTGGAGCAGCACTGGCGGACGGCTCCTGAAGACGAAAGCGGCACAGACGATGTTCGTGTATCGCTGAGCATAGACAATGAAAGTGGTGCTCCTGACTTGCAGTTCGTTCACCTGGACGTCAATTTCGACCGCCTGATGCATCTACCACTGATCCTTGTGAGCAACGACGAGGAGGGCTTCTGCCCTCTGGTACGCAGCCTGCGTCACGTGCTGCCAGACTTCCGCGGGCGGCGGGTTGTGCAGGTACTGGTGCCGCCGGCGGACGGCGTGTCGCTGCGCGCAGCGCGTGCGGACCGGCGACACGCCTACCGCGACTTCCTGCCGGTGGCGCGCTGCAGCCTGTCGGCTGACCGACTGCGCCGCGTGACGCTGCCGGTGGACAGCAGCGTGGCGGACGTGGTGGCGGCGGGGCTTCGGCTAGCGCGCGAGGACATGGACCCGGTGCAGTGGGAGGCGCCGGCACTGGTGGAGATGCGGGGGCGGCGCGTGGCGCTGCGCGCGGTGCAGGCCCTGGTGATCGACGCGCGCACGCTGCATGCCGGTGCGCGCGGCTTCACGGAGCTGCCGCTCGCGCTGGCTGTGCCGGCCGAGCTGGTGGCTCACGAAGACTTCGTAGAGCACCTACTGGATGCCGCCGCACAGTCGCTAGTGCGCCTTCCCACGGCCGCCGAGGCCGCCATGGTCGCCGCGGTCACCGTGGTAGAGCCGATGGATAAGAAGAAGCGCTCGAAGGCGGCCCCTGGCGACTTTGCTGCGAGCGTGCTTGTCCTGTCGGAGGCGGATGCGGAAGCGCGTCACACGCACTGGGTCCACGGCGCCTCTGAGCACGACTTGCTGAGTGCGATGCCACTGCCGTACGACAAGATGGAGGACATGGAGGAGAACGTGCAGTGGGGCTTCTGAGGGCAGCGGCTGCTGTTTTGCAGGTTGTGTTTGTGTGCGTGACGTACCCTTTTCCCACTGCTCGCAACTTCCTCAGAGGCATGTGGGAGAGAGCGGTGTGAGGCATCAGGGGCGTGAATAAGACGGGCTTGCCTGCAAAGCTGAGCAACTCGATCGTTTCTGCCCTCGTGTACCATAGGCTCTCCTCGCAGGGAGGCAGGGGGACCTGTTCGCTCGCCTTGTGAGCAGCTCTCGGTGTGCTCCCCTTCCGACGAGAACGATACGGTGGTCTGTTGCTCATATGCTTTAGGCACAGTTACGGCGACTCGCTGCCTGTGAAGTGAAGCAGTGCTCTGAGAGCTTCCGATTTTTTTTCCCATCAAAGTTCGGCGAAGGCTGGCAGAAAGGATCACGACAAAGGCCGTCCCTCTCTGCGTACTCCCTTTCTTTTATTTCGATCTTGGTTCCGCGCGTCCGCGTACTTGTGTCATGACCACATTGCCGATGCAACCTCTCTTTGCCGATTGACAGCTACTCTGTCTCGCCAAGTATAGCGAAAGCAGACACGGAGGGGTTAGCCAAGTGCCCTCGGGCACGCCGATCCACGTCCAGTGGCTCTCGACCCCTCGTAGCTTCGATAACAGCAGCAAATCCGGAGGCTGATTAACAGAAGAGAGAGTAAGAGAGAGCCGCTGTTTGCCTTTTCGAGCAGCATGAGGAGGCGCGAGAAAAAGGGGACTGCCAGATGGCGGCACGCACGATATGTGGCAACCTCATCCATGCATTCAGGAAGCGCGAGCTCATAGCAGTTTTTCGGGGGTAGGCGTTGGGGCGGCAGACGACTAAGCACGTGTGTGACCTCCCGAGAATCTTGGTGGAACGCATTCGTCCCCTCTCCTTTCCCACCCCATTCTGCGTGGACTGCCTTTGGAATTGTGCGCCCCCTTTGCCGGCAACACTGTTTTTATGTGTGAGGAGCGTACTTTTACCGCATTGTGCGCGCATGTGCTTGTCTCTGGCCCCCCCCCCCCCCCCACACACACAAGCGGAACCAACTGCCAGCGCAGCCCCTCACGATCTAACACCACGCCGATCCCTCTCGGGAAGGGGGGGCGCCACGCGGCCCCTTATCCCCCTGCCCGTGCCGAGCCGCTTTCCATGGTAATACAGGGTGAGGCACCTGTGACGTAGCGAAGTGTGTGTGTGTGGGAGGGGCTGTGTAGCGCTGGCGGTGTCCGTGGTGCGGTCCTCAACGGTGTTGCGCCGGAGCGGCCTGTGGCGGCGAATGCACTTGCAGCTTTCTCGTGATGAGCAGAGAGTGTCCGCCCGGCGCGAACGCATCTCACTCGGCCCTCAGCGCCTCCTGCTGGCGGTGGTGGTGTCGAGGGTGGGGGGAAGTCTGAGCTGCCCCCCGAGGGGGACGCACGAGGTGGCGACTGGCATGAGGGGCGGGGCTGCGAGGCAGAGCGTGACGCGTGTGGGTGGGCCGAGCTCGGGGCCGAGGCCTGTACTGAGATGGCTGCGTGAGCGCGTGGCGGTAACAGGTGCCCACCGCTGCCTCTCACGCTGCGGTGACGAGGCTGTGTGTGGCCGACAAGGCTGGGGATAGACCAAACTTATGTTTTGTAGAGGATTGACCATCCTGGGAAGGGAAACGCTGCTGCTTTGTGGCGCTCTTTTATCTCTGCGTTGGTGCGAATGTATCAATCACGTGGTTTCCCTCCCTCTTCGATCTCCCATCTTGTTGTGTCTTCCTCTTCTCTGCAGAAAGGGGTATTGCTAGCTGTTCGCGCTCATCTGTCGTGCGTTCGTTTCTTCTTTCTTCCTCCTGTGATCCCAGTTTAGTTTCGTTGCTTCGCCACGTCTTGGTGGCTCCCTTCTGCCCGTTTCAGTAGGCTCACGCCGCCGTGTACTATTCAAGCAAGGAAAAGTCAGCAGAACCAATGATTTATACTGCCTTAATTTTTCCCCTCCTCGTGCTGCCATGTCGATCTCACTGGCGCTACCTGCCTTCCCAGGTAGCTGCATGGGTGACGTGGTGTGTATGTGTTGCTGTGGGCGTTGTAAAGCTTCTGTTACTCGTGTTCCCTTCGTGCCGCTGCGTGGAGCCGGTTGCATGCTCTCTCTCCTCTCTCCCTCTACAAGAGCTTTGTGTCTGCAAAGGGAGTGTGAGGCGCAAGGTCGGGCGAACATGGCGCACGCGTGTCAGCGCCTTGCATTTCGCAATAAGCTACAGAGAGGGCGCAGGCTTAAGTGTGCGTGTGTTCCGCCTCACGTGGGAAAAAAACAGAACCACCAAGTGCAAGGGTCGGCGCAGACATCTGACTTTGCCCAACACACAAAAATGAATACATAGAAAGGCGCCACCCTGAAGCGTTGATTTCCGCCAGTATCAGCCATACTCCTTGCTGCCTCGTCTTCTTCTCGTTCTCCTTCGCTGAGCTTGGCAGTCAGACAGACAGGCAGGGTGGGGGGTTTGCATCCGAAACGCTATAGAGAGAAGAGGTAACATAAATTTACGCGCTGAGTGAAGGCTACGGAACCGAGCGGCCTCGACCTTGTGCGTGTACGCGTCTCTTTTTTTCTCACGCTGACAGACGTTTCGAGCTCACGCTTTCCGGTACGGTAGAAGCCGCCTCGAGCTGCCATCTGCAAACCCGCGCGCGCACACACACACACGTACATACTCAGCGCTCACCTTCGGTGAAAAGGAAGTACGCAGGAGAGGAGGTTTGCGGGCATCATCCGTGACCTTTGGTAGTCTCGCTTCGCCTCTGACATAAGTGCCTGCGCGCGCACAGAAAGACAGAGAGATCGTTTTTGGCGACTTTCGGTGAGTGCGAACCTTCTCGTGGCCATCCATGGCGTCTATAGCCCCACAGATCCTTGCGGCTCTGGCGGCCGCCTCCAGCCCAACTGCCGAGACGCGTCATGCAGGTGAGGCTCAGCTTCAGCAGCTGAGGTCGAATGCCGCCGTCTATTTTTCCAGTTGCGCGGAAATCTTTGTGTCGCAGCAAGCTGATTTGCGCGGGCGGCAGCTAGTGGGCTTCCAGCTCAAGAACAGTCTCGCCGACCCTGCGTGCGCACAGAACGCGCAACTGCAATCGGCGGTGTGTGAGCACGCGGTTGCCGACCCGCAGCGCATCATTCGAAACGTCGCAGGCAGCATTATCAGTCTGGCGGTGCGCGAGGGGCTGTGGCCTGCCGAGCCGGTTGTCCGACAACTCGGCACCATTCTCACCCAGCGCGGCAATGAGCTTGGTGCTGTGCACGGTGCTATCCGCACCTTGTCGTACATCGTCGACGATGCCGTGTCGCTGCTCGACGCCGCTGGGCTGACGAAGCCGGTGCTACTCGCTGCACTGCCGTATCTCACATCCACTGCCTTTGGGACGACAGGCGCAGACGCGATCGAGATTCGCATCAAGGCTGTTGAGGTTGTCTCGCTGATTTTGGAGCATGCGGGCATAGACTTTGAGTCCAACAGCTACAAGAGTTTGCAGGGCAACATTATCAGTGTTGTGCAGGCGTGCTTCGACAACCTGAGGGCGCCGCTCTCCCAAGCCATTGCCACCCAGTGCATTCGCTGCATTGCGCTGTCCCTGACATTCTACCTGGAGATCGACGACATCATGTTTGAGCAGATCGTCCAACTCATGTACCAGGCGACCACTGCAGGCAACGGGGCTGCCCCGGCCAACGCAGATGAGGAGAGTCTCCGCATCGAGGCGACGGAGTTCTGGCGCGCCATCTTGCACTTCCCTCGTTTCGCAGAGTTGGCCCAATCGACCGTCGTGCAGGTCATTCCGGTTATCATCCGGTCGCTGGTCTACTCCGAAATGGAGATCGGCATGCTGCAGGCGAGCGCCGAGGACTGGCAGGTGCCGGACAAGGTCGACGCAATCCGCCCACGCCACTACACAGAGCACAACAGAGCCATGGGTGATAGCGACGACGACGGCGACAGCGGCGGCGACGATGACGACGAGGTGGAGGAGTGGAACCTGCGCCGCGTCTCAGCGCTGACGTTGGATGAGCTCAGTCAGTACTACGGCGACCTAGTACTTTTGCCAGTGCTGAGCTGTGTTGAAGGGATGATCCGCTCCGGGTCAGCCGGCTGGCGCCAGCAGGAGGCTGGTGTGCTTGCCATCGGTGCGTTTTGCGAGGGCTGCTACGACGCCCTGGCCCAATTTCTGCCTGATATATGCCCGATGCTTCTGCAGCTGCTGGAGGCGCCCGATACGCATTTTCTGGTCGTAAGTATTTCACTCTGGACATGCACCCGCCTCGGCAGCTACTTCCTCTCGCATCCTCCATTGATGGAGCGACTGACGACTTGTATTCTGCGCAAGATGGAGAATCCGTCGAAGATGGTGCAGGGCTCTGCCGTCGAGGCGCTGCGCATCATGCTCGAAAAGGCGGAGGAAGGGCAGATGGACATGGCCGCCCCAGCGATTGTGCGCACCGTCGCGACATGTTTCGCCGCTTATCAGCTTAAAAATCGAGTGCTTCTCCTGGAGGCAGTGCAGTCAGTGTGCAGTACGCTCGGTGATGCCGTGTGCCGCAGCGAGGAACTCATCTCCATCCTTCTTGCGCCGTTGGGCCAGCTTTGGTCTCACACCCCAAACGACAGCCCCTTGCTGTGGAGCGTGTTCGACTGCATGGCAACCGTCTGTTCTACCCTCGGGTCCGCGATGCAGCCCATGGCTGGCGAGCTCTTCAACCGCAGCTTCACGATGCTGCGGGATCATATGCAGGAGCGGCACGCCGCCCTGCAAGCGGGCGATATCCCGCTGGATGAAGAGTTTGTTGTGACCTCGGCAATCCTGCTGAGTGGACTATTTGACGCCATAGGGTCGGGACTGGAGCCCCTTTTGGCTCAGAATGAGCCGCTGTTCATGCAGCTCATCCTCTCCCTCCTCTCTGACGCGTCGCCGCACATTCGGCAGAACGGCTTCTGCCTTGCGAGCGATGTCGCGCGCGCCTGCCCCATGCACCTGCAACGGGTGCTCCCCCAGTTCTGCGACGCTGCGATGCAGAATGTCACCGTGGCCGACGAGTCGTGCTACGCGGTGGTCAGTAATGTGGCTTGGGCGGTGTGCAAACTGCTGGAGCATCAAGTGGATGCCGCTGGCGCTCCGACGATGCAGGCAAGCCCGGCTATGCCGCAGCTGTTTGCCCTCTTTTCGAAGCTGCTGGGACAGCACACCATCACCTCAGACATGCGCAACATGGCAGAAAACGTGTCGCTGTGCCTGGGCGTAATGCTCTACGTGGACGGCGAAGTAGAGTCGAAGGCGGGCTGCTCCGTAGAGCTTTTTGCCGGTGCTTTTTGCCGCTTTGTCCGGAACATCCGCGAGTCATCATCGCTACTGGAGGCGAGCACGAACGGCTTTTTATCAGCCGTGCAGCAGTACCCAAACGTTGTGCTTAACCATCTTGTGCTCTTCTGTGACCTTGGCTGCTCCGTTGCCGTGGAAGGGGTCGAGGCGAGTCGCATGTTCCGCGATCTACTTTCAAGCGCGTCGCGCGCGAATCCAGGCATATGGCGCCAGGCACTCGCCGCATGCACGGAGCCGACACGCAAGAAGCTCTATGAGCGCTACGGTTTTCAGTAGCATATGTGAACACGAGAGGTGCGCCGCGATTGCGAGGGAGCCTCAGGGCCGCCATCGGCGGAACCCGACGTGGGGCGTGGGAAAGAAGAAGCGAAGGGTATGGAAGGTAGACGTGGCGCTCACGACCGCTGATGACTCTTTGCCACCAAGGGCCTGCTATTATCGCTTAGGTATGAGAGGGAGTACGCCGTCTACTGCCTCCATTGCCCTCCCCCTCCTCCACCTCTCTCTTCGTTCCGGTCGTCTGCAGATCTTTGCCGCTGCCAGCCACTCTTTTTCGGCCCGTTCACTTCCTATGTTCTTCGGGTGGTGCTCAGGAAGCGTATCCCTCTGGTCCCATTGCTCCTTCCTCATTCGTCGACGAGCTATAGGGACAGCGGAAGGCGAGCGAAGGAAGGGACAGAGGCGACAGCTTCGTATGAGTGAGTGCGTGTGTCTGTGTGCGCATGCGTTGTTATAAGTGTGTCTCGGTTTACGTTTGCGAGGGGCGCCTTGCCGTCTAGATAGGAGAACAGGGCTAGTGAAGGAGCTGGCAGTAGCGGTGATGTCGGTCCTGCTCTCGGCTCATCTTCTACACCTCAACCCCGTTTTTCACCTGTCTTCGCTGCGCCTCTCCCTCTCACTTTTTCGTGAGTGCGTGTCCTTTTCGTTGTCATGGGTATCTGCGTTCTGTACGCCACCGCCTTCGCTCCCCTCTTCTTCACGCCCTCTCGCTGTCTTTATCGCTTTCACACGCCCTGCGTGACGCGCGGCAGCCCTTTTTTTCCCCCTGGAGTGTTTGTCATTGTTTGTATCCGCAGAACGCCATTTTCTCCGCTTTTCTGCGCTGCCACCGCCCCTTTCCTCTGCTGTTGGCTCGCTCTCTTTCCACGCTCGTGCACGCCCTTCGTGGCAAAGATGTGGAGGTACGAGAAGGGCCGGGTAGGATTTGGCGTGGAGTGGGGGCTTTCGCCGAGATGGGGATGGTGTCAAAGCGCGGTGCAGTACAGTGCGTTGCTCAGCGCTTAGAAGAGGTGACGGGGAGGCGGCTCTGTATGGCGCGAACGATTGCCTCTCTGAATGCAAAGGCAACGCTAAGAGCAGTGAGTAAGCTACTCTATAAAAGATGATTAAAGGCAGCCTGTACACTGGCATACTGAAAAAAAAGGCGCATCTGTACTGCGCCTTTCCTCTACATGCACTTCTGTGCGAGCTCACTGAGGAGTGCAGGATGTGTGCGCGGGGATACTCACTGCTCATCATGAACCCTCTTCATGGGAGCTATAGAGAGGGGGGGTAGGTTGAGCGAGGGAGGGGATGACGTCGTATGAGGCAGCTCAGTGCAGAACTCGCTCTCTGCTAATGGAAAGTAGTTTTGATGCGCGCTGAGGCAGCCGTTGCCTTCCTTCTCTTTCCGATCATCTTCAGGTCTTTCGCCTCCCCCCTTTTACGCATTCCCACAGGCGAACTGGACTGCATCACGCCGCTGGGACACTCTGTCTACTTCGATTCCTTTCCCGCACTAATGTACCCTCTGTCAGGCACTGCGAGGCAATGTGTTTTGGTACCCTGCACTCATGGAGACACCACTGGTGTAGCGGCCAAGCATGTGAGGTGGGGAGGTAGGGGTGGGGGCGGACGCTGGTGGGATGCGGGGAAGAAAATCCAAAATGTGGCGGTTCCGGTAGTGTACTGTGAATTTCACTGTACAAGGCGTCGAAAAGAAATGCACGAGAGAGCACAGCCTGCTATCAGGCGAAGCCAGTCTTTCGCTTCAACCACGCCTCAGTCTTCCCGCCCTTTTAGATACCAGGTCCACTATGTGCTGTAGGCGGATAGATGCTTCCATGCTTTCCTCAGTGTCTCTCAGCGCGCGCCGCTGTATTACAAAGCCGTCCAGGCAACCAGGTCACCATCCCACACTTCATGCTTACCGACACGCATGCATTCTCCTCCCTGTTTCTCCTCTATGCACACCTTTTCAGCAAGGAATCTCAGATACATAACAGCGGACATCATCTCTCTGGCCTTCCCATCTTTACCATTGCAGCATACCTAGTGCTTTCCACCAGTCACAGCCCGTGCCACAGCGCGGCATGAAGTGACGGTGTGCCACACATGTGCACACACAGACAGGTACACAAACATGGAGACACCTTCGATGCAAGTATAGGAGGGAGAAGGTGAGCCTCGCATAGCGACTGCAGAGCGAAGAGCTCTCGCCCTCTCGTCCTCAGCGCCTTCGCTGCTTTCCACGCGAGCGAGTCTGCGCACTGCTCTCGGCGCGGAAGGCAAACCGCCACAGGGAAACGCTCACACCTTTCCGTGTGCTCCTTTTCTCTTCTCCCTTTGCAGACTTTTCTCCGGGCACGGCGGTGCGACGAGGCCGGCGCACAGTCGTGTTTGCCCTCCGGTGCGCAGTGGGAGCGACATGCTCACCTGCCTGCGGATACTTGGAGTGTCCGCCCTCTTGGAGAAGGAGCCTCGGTGGCCCTGCGCTTCTTTCCCTCTCTCTGTGCCCCCCTTTTTTCAGTGGCCATGTACGTGGCCTACCTGTCGCGCCCCGCCCGACGACCTCCCCTTCATGTCTCTGCCTGGTATCACAGGAAGGTGAGAGGACTGGCGGCACGGCCCTCTCGCCGATACCGAAACGCACGCCACTCCCGCGGGTACGACTCAGGTGTAGGCGGCGCAGCGGTACCCACACTGACAGAAGCTGAATCCATCGAGGGAAATATGCTGACTGGCGGATAGCCTCCGCGTGCAACTCGCTCTCTCCTTCCCCTTCCTCTTCCATCGCGTTCCCTTCCTCTGTCCCACACTCGTCGTGGAAGGGCTCCGTGTACTGCCCATACCACCAGCAAGTCCCCTAACAGTTGCGCTCGCCCTCCTCTTTCTTGCCCTTGTCGTTTTGAACCCGCTGCTTTAGATCTACCGTTGTAACGGTTTTTCGAGCGCTGGTCTTCATGTAGGTGTCTATCCTTTCGAGGCGCTAGGCGGACAGTCACTCCCTATCTTCTAGTTTTCTCGGCAGTCAGGGGCGGTGCTCGAGGTCGCACGCGCCACAGGTGTGGAGTGCAGCTAAGCGAGGACGCCATTTCTGATAACATTCAGATGTATCGCATCTCCAGTCTTATCACATACTGAGAGAAACGGTGGCGCAGACGGTTAGCGAGTCCAACGCCCGCGTGAGTTCGCCAACTTACAGGTGCTGAGTGAGCTCTTTGTGTGGGATTGCTGCTCTTACTTGCAGACTCTTTTTGATTGATTTATGCGACTCCATCGCTCAGCTGCGTTCTTGATCTATCCCGCTCCTCTTCGCTACTTACACCCTTTCTCCTGCAACGCGCACCAATTTCTGAAGCGAAGCCGTCAACGATGGAGATTACCAATAGCAATTCGGCAGAGCTGCTGCCCTACTTGGGCAGACTTTTGCGCGACTGCTCCTTCTTCGCGGTGGACCTGGAATTCTCGGGTATCGATCATGATAGCGCCGAGGCAGGTGCCGAAACGCTGGAGCGAGCTCTCCGCTCCCTCACGCAAACACCAGCCGAGTTGTACCCGGCAAAGCTGCAGGCTGTCAAGCCTTACAGCATGGTCCAGATTGGAATCTCTATCTTCAGGGAGGCCGACGCTGGTAACGTCGGCGGGGCCGTTGGCGTGAGCGGAGTGATGGCTTCAAAGATGCTGTCTGCGGTGGCAACTCACCTGCAGAAGGAGGTCGCAGCGTTTCTCGCGGCGGATGTTGAAAATAATACAACCTATGCTGAGACAATCGCCGCAGTGGATAGAATTTTGGAAAGTGCGAGCGACCCGACGACGGCCTTCGCCTCCGCGTATAGGTACGTAACAGAGCGAATGATCGCGGTGGCACAGTCGCTGGAGATGATTGCATGCACCAGCGGCACAAGCGTTACAGAGGCGCAGCTGCCGAAGATGCCGCCGCTATCTGGCGTGCAGCATCATTACCGCTTCTTGGAGGCTCTCAGTCGTGCTGTTGCCAGCTACGCCAAGCAAAGCACGGTGAACGATGCGACCGCGTCAGCGGCGTCTGTGACGTGCTATAATGTGCACACATTCTACGCGATGACGTTCCCGGCCCCCTCCGAGTGTGTGGCGGATGTGACCCTCAAAATCAGCACCGCCGAGTTCCTCGTCAAGAACAACATGGACCTCACGCATTGGATCAAAGAGGGACTGCGCTTTGCGCCCATACAGCCCGCAGCTGCCCGTCTCGCCAGGGAGGCGGAGGCGCGATCGAAGGAAATGGACCTGCTTACGCAGCCGCAGAACGCGCTTCCGGGGTACACGAAATGCATTGGTAGCAGACTAGATAAGCTGCTGCCCCTCTCAGCGGGCGAGCTGCAGCTGGTGCGGTTTGTCATCTCTCTCTCAAACTCAGGGTCGGGCGATTCGCAGGCAAGCAAGGTGAAGCAGTTCTACGTCGGGGCGCTTTGCAACCTCATCTCCTTCTCGCGCGGTCTCGCTCCCGAGTCGGCGCTACCGGAGTGCTGTTTCACGAAGGACAACCTCTACAAGCAGGAGATGGAGGCGCTCGCGGCAATTGGTCTGACGAAGACGAGTCGCAAATACGCGAGGGCTTCCGTCTCCAGCATCTTGGGCGGGGGCTGCGGGTCCAGCCTCGTCTCGCATAGCTATGGCAGCGCCCTCTTGGAGACTCTCCTGTACGCTACGGAAGTCCTCCGGAAGCCGATTGTATTCTACAACGGCTACACAGACGTGCTGTTCCTCCTGCTCGCCCTTTACGGCTCGCCGAACATGCCGCCCGACATGTCCTCGTTTAAGGCGGTGGTGCACCGGCACTTCCCCTCACTGTTTGACACCCGCATCCTCAGTTGTGCTGGGCCACTTCAGGGCTTGGGAAACTTTACCGGGAGGCTCCCGAGTGTGGTGGAGGAGATGAGTAAGGTGGCCTCCGTTGTTTCGAGCGTTTCTTTCAACTTTGACTCGCTTGTCGCAGGCGGCGGCGACGTCACGCAGCAGTTGCTGTCGCACAACGCTGCCTATGACGCCTTCCTTACTGGGAAGCTCTTCGCCTATATGAAGTTTGCACTCAAAAAGGTCGATGCCAGCGTCACGGCGTATGAGAATTTCTTGGCGAGCTACACGACGCTGATGTCCATCAACCTGCAATGCAGTGTAGACTGCGTGTTACAGGACACAGCGGCTGGGGTGTATTTCTTGTCGAATACTTACGGGCTTCGGGTGGATGCGATACGTGAGGCGCTCGCGGAGCGTGACATCACCGCTCTTGTGATTTACAGAGGGAGCGGCTATACAATTCAACCTGTAGGGGCAGCGTGTCAGATGCCAGGGCTTATGGAGAAGGTAGGGGAGGTGCTGAGCTCCAGAGCGGGTAAAGAGATATACTTGTACCAACTAGTGGTCTGAGCGGGGGGGGCATAGCTGATGCTGAAGGAGGTAGAAGGCCGCGTTACAGACGCTGAATAAGAGGTCGAGGATGCTGATCAGAACGGCGCGCGGGTCTGGGTGCTTAAGCCTGCATCCGTAAGCCGTGTGGCGATGACCCTGTGAGTCCTAATTGGCAGCATGTAGGCATAACGAGCGCATGAGGTGCATGAGGGGGGAGGAGGGGACACAAAAGTGCAGCGATGCGCCACATCCGCGAAGGATTGTGTAGCGGTGTGGCTGTCTTTGTCCTTGCCGCTCGCCATAAGCCGCCGCCCTCCCTCCCTTTCTCCGCTTACGCTGCCTCTCTCGGTCTTTGCTGCGTTGCACATTTTCTCTCGATAGCCTCCGCCGCCACGGGGGCAGAGGCGCCACAACGCAACGCAGCCTTAGGCATCTTTGAGCACAAATCGTTTGAAGCCATACTGCGCTGGTAATGCCCTTCCTAACGTCCCTGGATTCGAAGTTTTTGATGTGAAACCTTATTTACTTCGCAAGTTGCAGAAAAGTGAAGTCGCCGGTATGCGAGACTTGAGTGTCTACGTGAAGCGCAAGGAGGACGTGGGACAGAGAGGAGTGGGGTTGGGTGCTTCTGTATTGCTCTGGTTCTCTCTCTCTCTGGCGCGCGTGGGGTCTCTGTGTGCATCTCCAGCGCACTCCATTCGTTCCTCTGTCTCCGTGCGCGCCACTGCACACAGTCCCTGCCTTCACGCTGTGCCCCCTCTTTCCGTCTCCTTCCGCGACAGCTCTTCCTCTCCGTCTCTCTCCTGGCTTTCCATCTCTTCTTTCGAGCCCTCGCCCCCCCGACTGCCATCGTCTTCTCTGCCAACCCTCACACGTGGCCCTACCGCTTCTGTTGCCCCTCTGCTGATTGGGCGAGGATGTGAGATGTACACGAGAGGTCTTCTTCAGATTTTCACCCTTGACAAACGTGCACTGGGGCAGACACAGGCTTCCGTTAGCATTTCTCTGACTTCCCTCCCTCCCCTCTTTTAGCCTTCGCTCCCTTCTGGCGAATTCCTTTCGACAATGCCTGCACACGACAAGAGTCTTGCATACCCCTTCCCCATTTCAATGAGGATGTATCAGGAGCAGCGTCAGCGCCTGGGGGTGTCGCTCCAGCAGGCTTTCCCGGAGGGCGGCCACGCAGCGGTGCTGCAAGCCGCCTCTGAGGTACCTGTGAACTCGACGGACTGCAACTACCTCTTTGTGCAGGAGAGCTACTTCTACTACCTCTTCGGCACCGAGCTGCCGGACTCGTACGGCGCCGTGCTCGCGAACGGCAAGGGTATCATCTTCATCCAACGGTTACCAGCGGATTTTGCGACATGGATGGGACCGCTGCCGACGCCGCAAGGCGTGAAGGCGGAGTTGGAGGTGGACGAGGTGTATTATGCGGACGAGATGGAAGCCATTCTGGCGAGCCATGGGGTGCACACCGCCGAGGTGTTGAAGGGCACGAACACCGACAGCGGTCTGGAGGTGCTGCAGGCTAGACTGCCAGAAGGGACGAGCCTGAGGAAGTCCACCGACTTCCTTTACTTCGCGCTAAGCTCGCAGCGCTGCTACAAGACCGCCCTGGAGGCTGACGTGCTCAGGTATGTTTGCAAAGTATCGAGCGCCGCGCACGTTAAGGTGATGCAGCTCGCAAAGCCCGGCATGTCGCAGCATCACCTCGAGTCTACCTTCCTGCACGACGTGTACTACAATGGAGGCTGCCGTCGTGTGAGCTACACTTGCATCTGCGCCACAGGCTGCCACGCGGCGACGCTCCACTACCCGGACAACAACCGCGCCATCGAGGACGGCACGATGGCGCTACTGGATATGGGCGGCAACTACCGCGGCTATGCAGCCGATATCACCTGTAGCTTCCCCGTAAACGGCAAGTTCACTGAGGCACAGAAGGTGATTTACAGCGCGGTACTCGATGCGCATGACAGAGTGATGCGAACGATGAAGCCGGGCGTGCTGTGGGTGGACATGCACGTGCTTGCCATTCGCACAATCTGTACACACCTGGTCGCGGCGGGCATCCTGAAGGGCGACATTGACACGCTCATGGCGAAGGAAATTATGCAATACTTCCAGCCACACGGTCTCGGCCACCTTATTGGTCTAGACGTCCACGACGTCGGCGGCTACATGAAGGGTTGCCCAGAGCGGCCGACGAAGAAGGACTGCTGCCGCCTGCGCACTGCGCGCGTGATTGAGGAGGGGCTGTACATGACCATCGAGCCAGGCTGCTATTTCAACGCGGCGCTGATGGAGTTGGCGAAGGCGAACCCTGATGTGAAGGACCACCTGAATCTGGAGAAGCTCGAGGAGTACTCGCAGTTTGGCGGCGTGCGCATCGAGAGCGACGTCCTGGTAACGAAGGACGGCGTGATAAACTGCACTTTGGTGCCACGGACTGTGGAGGAAATCGAGAGCACAATGGCGGGCGCGCCTTTCACGAAAGAGGTGGAGGTGTACCACAACTGATTCAGGCCCCCGTCAGAACGTGGGCGGCTTCCCGGACGCGAGTCGGCTTGCCGTTGTATCTATCGTCAGGGAGTGACCGAGTTTCGGCTCACTGTTGCCTGTAGTGAGTCTTATGTGGAAGGGGATGGCGAAAAAAAAATACGCCGAGGGGCGACCTACACAAATAAGCTCCAACACACGTGCCCGCGTACATTCACCGGCACTGAAATGGACAGCGAGAGGGGCTCAGCAAACTGCCTCATGAAGCAAAGGAAGGCGAAGAAAAGGGAAGAGCAGCGACATGAATGAAAAGGGTCGGATACATACACACACCACACCTTTCTTTGCGTTTGTGTTGTTCAAGGTTTTTTTTCCATGCATGAAAGTGCGCGCATGGTTTTGGTGGAGGAAGGGAGAGAGTTGGGGAGGGGGCGAGGGGGGAGGGGCGAAGGAGAAAACGAAACGCTCAGCGACTCGATAGCGAGAAGAGAAAAAAAGAGTGGCCGCTCGTACGCTGCCGTCCTTCTCGTCTCTGTTGGTCTCTCTCTCTCTCCTTCCTTTACCTTTCGTAACTCGCATGTGCTAATTTATGTTGCGTGTGTAAGTGCCTTCTCATCTTTAGCTCAACGAACTGCTTGCCAGTGATGCACGGTTTCGCTTTAGATACAGAGTTCTGTGCTGTGCTGTCGGTCTGTCTCTCAGCGTGCGTGTGCTGGGAAACAGAGGCTTGTGCTCTTTTGTCTTGCTTCTCATCACTGTCGTCTCGTTGATGCAGGGTCGTTGTATGCGTCCTGAACAGTGTCTTGCCTTTTATCGGAGCTTTGTGTGTGCAGATTGATCTCATGGGGTGTGAATCTCCGTCGTGGGACGCGTGCGGGAGAGCGGGGGGGGCAATGTACCTGACGAGAAGGAAGAGTTGCTGAGACAGCGATTACATGAAGAAGAGAGGGGCAGATGAAGCAGACAAAGAGCTCTGTTCGCACTGGTATGTAGTGCAGGTAGGCGGATTGGTGAGAACGCACATGGACACCCAGGCCGAAGGCGAACAAGAAGGGACAAGTAGGGGTATCTGCGCGCCACGGATGATGAACGACCCCAACGCCAAGGACGCAAGTTATCACAGGTGGCACTCTCTGTCTACCCTTAGCCTCCACCCGATTAGCGCGCTGCCTTCATCGGGGGACCTTTTCTTTGCTTCTTACATTTTTTTGTTTTTCTCTCTGGCTCGCCTGCGTCTCCTCCGTCGCCGCCTTCTGCGGCTAGGGGTGTGCGTGCATGCCCCTCTCCCATTAGCCCTCCTCACCCGCCCTTTTTTTTATGTCTTACCCCCACACGCGGGTCGACAGGCCGCTTTCTCGCTCTTCCTTCCCCCCTTTCCACGGACATTGAGTGTGCTGTGGTTCTCCTTGTGCGGGAGAGGAGGGGGGGGACTGACCTCATGGCCCGGGGATACTCTTTTGAAGTTGGAAAGCTGCAAAAGGGAGCGAATATGGAGAACGAAACGAGCCGCTCGTGAAGCGCCTCCCTCCCCCGAAGAAAAATTGAAGCTGCCAAAAAGAACAGGAAAACGGCTGTTGCAGGCAGACTTTCCACACAAGGCGGCCCCGCTCACCACAGCGGGGAGCCAGGGCTTGGAAGTAGTCCGAGACCCTTGTTGGACAAGGCAGCCGCGGTGGCACCATGGCTACAGATGCATGCGCTGCGTAGGGACGGGGCCGCGTTCAAGGGGTCATGCTCGCGTTCTGTCCCACTTCCCACGATCTGGGAAGGGAGGCGGGGGAGACACGGGTGAGATGTTCGATGGGCGCACGCGCTCTCTTCAATTGCCTTTCCTCCGTCTTGACGTATGGGTCCGTCACTCATCTCTCCGCTTCTGTTTCCCCTGTTTCGGTGCTTGCCGTCTCCTTATCTCTGCTTGCATTCTCCCTTTTCCCCATCCTTCCGCCTCCCACCGCTACTGAAGAGATAACTGGAGGCCCCTTCTCACAGTGGACGGCCTGGCTTCTTACCCCAGCATCTCTCTCTTCCTCTGCGCCTGCTTGCGCACAGCTCGCGGCCGGGCCCACGTATCCACTCCGGGACTAGAAAGCGGCGTGGCACGAGCGACACACGACAGGGATGAAGTTGAAGCAGTCGCCTCGCGCCTCTGTCAAGCAGACGCTACTGGGCTCAAAAAGGAATGCGGCCACAGCCGCCAAAGTGATCGCCACGTCTGCCGCCGCTCCCAACGTCGACTTTGAAGAAGTAGAGTCTCTGTTCAATGCCATTAAGCAGACGAAAGCACAGAGGCAGGGCAGTGCCGCTGCCGCTCAGTCGCCGTCCCTGCGGAAGGGTGACAGGGGGGCATTGAAGAAGCTGCGTAATGCTCAACACGCATCAGTTGGTGCTGGCGCATCTTTATCGTCGCTCTCTCTGCCGGCGCAAGCCAAACTCTTGCGTGATGGACTGTACCACGCCCCGGAGAAGTCGGTCCATATGAGCGACAACCAGTTCTTCAGCGGAACTTGGCTGAAGCAGGACCGAACCGCCGCTTCCGCCACCTCCTCCGGTGCTTCAGGCGCCGAGTCTCTTCAGGCGCCTGAGGAGCTGCTTCGCAAGGAGGGCGTTGATCGCATCGTGTCGATGGAGGAGCTGTCAAAGATGCTGTCGCGTAGCTCTCGGGCGGGCACGACCCCCAACTGCCCTTTCGACTGCGATTGCTGCTTTTGATCTGCCAACCGAAATTTCGTGGTGGAAGCGAAAGGCATTGCTGCGCAGCTGAGGACGAGGGAGGAAAAGAAAAAGAGAGAGTCGTTTCCTGCACTCGAGCATCCACATATACTGACAACTATTTCTCCTTGGGGCGTTTTCAGCGCCGCTCACGGCGGCCAATGTCCATCCGGCGGCGTTTCGATGGTGCACTTGATCGATCGTGTAAAAAGCGTTTAAAGCAACGACATTGCTGAAGAGCGGGAGAAACAGCGAATGGACAAACAGCAGCGGTAGCTTTTTTTTTCGGTGCCGGTGCACGGGGGTTGTCGGTGTGGGTGCCTGCGCACCTGAAAGGCTTCCTGTTGCCATTCAGCGTGACGTCCCTTTTCCTTCGGTGATGCTGTCTATTTCCTTTGCGCGAATGCTACTGTCTTCCTCCGTCGTCGTCTCTTTTCTGGGACGCTAATATATATATATATATGGCTGCTGAGCTCTTGCGTATGCTTGTTACCCTGCCAGACGCGCTCACACTTGCGTTCATCCGGCAGGCGTCGACTCACGCGCGAAAGGGCTGAGAAGCGCTTCCCGTGCCTGCGCTCCATTGCGAGAACACAGAGGGACTATTTGGCTGCGAGAGGGCTCGTGGTGTCAGCTTTGGTCCTCACGAGAAAATATGAACATCGTCAACTATCTCTTCAGCACCAGCGCACATCTTCCCCCCTCCCCCACTTCGCCGCACAGCCCGCACAGTATCCTCTCTCAGAGTATAGGTCGCTTGCTGTATGCCGGTGTCCTTGCAAGAAAGAGGGAGCACATAAGCGGAACACAAGTATTGGGGCGAGCGCGAAGGATAGCGGTGCAACGGGCTCGTGAAGAGACGGTGAGGAAGGGGCTAGCACCGCTGAGTCGAAGTTGTATGTTGTACTTCATCGCCTTTGCGCTCTTGCTCAAGCACAAGGATCGACTTTGGCAGAGTAGCTCACACGCACGTACGTGCCGAGGCACCTGCGATGGCCTCAGCCTCGTCGGCTGAGCTTCCGCAAGCTTCAGCTCCCGCCGGCCCTTCGCCTTCTGTGCCGCCGCCGCGAACGGCGCTGCAACGCACCCGCCTCAACGTGCTAGGCGGACTGCAGTGCACGCCATCGCGTCGCTCTCTCAAGTTTGCCGCCGGCTGGCATGCGCGGCAGTTCCTCGCCTTTGACACCGCCATCAGTCGAGACGATCGGCTCCTCTTCTTTATGGAGCTATTTGCCTTTCGCCAGCATCTGGTGGATCGGTGCGTTCTTCCTCATTTCAAACCCGCCACCTACGCGCCAGAGGAGGTGCTAGAGGTGCGCGTCATCACCGACCCGCGCCACCCCGCTTACGGGCAGGCGGGCCTCTTTGCGAAGAGCACCATACCATCCAACACGATTGTCACGCCGTACTCGGGCTTCATCGAGGTCTTTGGCACGTCATGCAACTCTCGCACGTACACAATGGGGTTCGGCGCCTTCGGGGACGACTATGCGCTCGACGCGGAGTTTGTCGGTAATTACGGCCGCTTCGCAAACGACCCGCGCGGCGTCGGCACTCTGCAAGCGAACGTCTCCGCCGAGAACCGCTTTAACAGCCGTGGGGAGTCTTTCACGGCGCTCGTGTCGCGGCGGCAGATCAGCGCTGGAGAAGAAATACTTATGTCCTACGGCAAGGCTCATCGCCTGAGCGCAGCGCCGTGGATGAACATCCAGGGAGAGCCAATCATGCGACCGCGCCTCGGGGGCGTTATACCCTTTCCGTCCTTCCGCACTGAATTTGTCTCGACAGTCGCTGCTGCGACTGAGGCGCACCCTCTGCTCGCCACATCAGCGCCGAGAAGGTCCGCTGACGGTGCCGAGGAGGAAGGCAGCAGCGCATGGAAGGAGGCGTGCCCTGCGGCTGGTGTCACCTCTGCGTCGCATCCTTGCTCCTCCCTAACGTATGCCGATGGCTCCTCAGCGCCTGCGACCGATCTTGGGTGCGCCGTCCCGAGAGCGTCAGACCAGCAACAGGAGTTATCGCCGTCATGTCCCGACGTCGCTAATGATCTTCTGTGGGAGTGCACGCAGTGTGGCATGTGGTCGATTTGTGAGGCATCGACGGCGTACACCCCTCTACGTTGCCTTGCGTGCGCCACCCCTAAGCTAAGTGGCGCGCGACTTGTCAGCCTCCTTAGCAGTCCAGGCATCACTCAGGCAGCCCTGCTGGCAGAAGCAGGGCTTCATCCGCAAGGGCCCTCCGCGGCAATCACCCCAACACCGACGCAAGCGCAGGCCTCCCCTGCGCCGTTCACCTCCTCTGCCAGCTTCCGATCCGAGCACGTGGACTGGCCCATGAACGTGCCGTTTCTACCATGGCAGGTCTGGGACGCCGCGGTGCCCTTGACGGTCCTTGGGAAGCACTCGCGCTTCGAGACGCAGGGACACCTGTTCGTGTACACCGTCGATACGGGGCTCAGCAGAGAGAAGCGTTGCCGCAGTGCGCATGACACCAACGCGATGGAATCAGGGGCCGCCGCGCAGAAGCCCCCAGGGCCCCCTGACGCGGGACAGTCACTGGACGCCTGTCCCTCGAAGGCGAGTCACGTACCATCGCCCTCTCATGACGCAGGTGATGCATCGCCAGCAGTGGTGCGAGCTCATAGGAGACTCCCTCTTACTGCTGAAAACCCAACCGACCGCCGCCGCCGCCGCTCCGACCACGGCAACAGCCGGTCGAAGCGCAGCGCTCTGTGGGAGCGACAGGGCGATCTGGACGCAGAGGAGCTAGCACTTTTCACGCCTGGGATTACGGCGCTGCCGTTGTTGTCATCTCCTGCGTCTGCACCCTCGTCGGTGTATTCTCCGGCCTCGGCTGCATCTCGGACTCAGCTGCATGTTCTTGAGCGGGCCTCATCAGCGATCGGAGAGCATGTTGCCGCCGCCGGGGGTGACTCGTCTTCCGCACGAGCAGGGGGTGTCGCCGCGGCGGCGCCGGAGGGTACCAGCGTATCCGTGGCAATGGTCTTGACGCAACCCCCGCTCTCTTATCTCCTCACCACAACGCAGGAGGTGGACCGGCTTGTTGTTCTGCACCGTGGCGCGGCGAACGTGCCGCTGGCTGCTGTGGAGGCTTCGTATTCGCCGCAAATAGCCCTTCTTCGCCGGCGCTTGCAGTGTATGACGCGGCGACTATTCACTGGCAAATCTTTTCAACCAGGCGACGTCGTCAGCTACATTGGCGGCCTCGTGCGGCTGCGCGGTGATGGCCGATGTCGCGCGTCCAACTCCTGCCTCGAGATACCTTTTCGCTTCTTTCTACCGCAGCGCCTGCGTCTCCGTTGCGGGAGGGACGCTTTCGCGATGCGCTCAGGAGATGGGCAGTGTGACGCGGCAGAGGATGCGGCGTTGCAGGCTTTTTGTGACCGAATCGATCGCCTTTCCCTTGCCGTCACCAACGAGTTTATGTACTGTCCCTGCCTCGTGTCAGAAGCGAAGGCGGCGGAGGCCGGGGCGGCAGTGGCGACGTTGGAGGTCAGCGGCTCTTCCAGTGATCCCGTTGGATCCGAGGACGAGGTGGATGACGCGCTAGCGTCCTGCAACGTGGCTCTCGTGCTCACCTTGGACGCTCTGGGCAGCCCCTTTGCGTGCGCCGTGGCAATCAAGCCTATCGGCGCCTTCGAACCCCTTCTGGCACGTGTGCAGTAGCAGTCGTAACACAGGCAGAGACACCAAAGTAGGCGCGGACGATGTCCGCAGTGCATCTCGAAGCCTCCGACACCTGTGCCAAGTTTTTTTTGTTTCCCCTTTTGTCTTCTCACTTTCCCTGACGTATCCTCTTTTCTCACCGCTCTACCCCTCCCGTGGTACGGTGTGATGGAGGGGTGAGGGTTGATGGTGGTGGTGGCGTACTATCGCGGATCTACAGTCTTCTTTGGAAGACCTGACTGCAGCACGTCAAGAGCGCAACGCAACGCAGAGCATTCACGCATATTGCGCTTGGTATGCCACTTGGGTTGAGAGGGTGAAAAAAGAGAGCTACTGCCCGCGGATGCCACTCCTCTTCCTCCACAGGGGCAGCCGAATCGGCGACGGACTCATGCAGGGCGCTCTCCGTGTGCTCAAGCGGCCGTGGCGCCTTCGGCAGCCGGCCATACAAGTACATGAAGGGATAATATGCGCTGCCAAACCGCCTCTGCGACGCACAGGCGCACGAATTACACCCCATTAGCGACGCAATGGAGGTGTTACGCCACCGGCTCTGCGTGCCTGCCGCGGCCATGCATGATACTCCGACTCCTTTGCTTGTACTCTCTTCTTCACCTTCTTCCCGATTGCCACCTCGCCTCTGTGCCTCAACGGCCCCTTTTTTTTCGTCTGCGCTCACATCACCCCAAACACATTCCTTTGGGGCACTTATGCGCTGCCGGCGGCATTTTTTACCTTCCTGTGTATGGCGATTCCCTCTTCTCGGGTGCACTTCCTTTCCTTTCTCCATGCATGCTCATGATCTTCCCCCCGACTCCTCGCCCCTCATCCAGTCTCCATAGTGGTAGGCGCCTTTCATCTCCTCTTACTGCTTACATGTGCTTGTATCGCGGTTAGTCAATGTGTGGTGTCGCGTTTCTTCCTCCTCTCCTCCGCATTTCCGTCGCCGCCTGTGCTGTCTTGGGGTACGGCGGATCGGTGTCTTCCTTTTTCCCCTCCCCCTCCGTTACCTGTACCACGCGCTCGCTCTAGCCGTTTTCTTGCCTTCCCCCTCTCCCTCCCCTTTCTACTTCAGGTCGCTCCTCCATCGACACCGCCTCCTCCGCCAGGTAAGGGCTGACAAGCGCCTTGCGCTCCGTCACCCGCGCGCCCGCTCCACCTTTTTCGTTTCCCTCTCCCCTTTCGCTTTTCAGGGATCCATACCCTTTCTCCTCCTTTTCCTCCGCGTTTTTTTTGTGTCGTCCGCCGCGGCGAACGTCGTCACCCGCGGGATCGGTGTTTTTTTTCTTTTCTCCCTCTTATTGGGTTTCGTGTTCTCTTGCGTCCCCCTTTCGATCGGGAGGGACAGCGGAGGCGACGACGACGACGACGACGGAAGAAAATCAAACGAAAAAAACACAGCAAGAAAACACACACACACACAACGGCAGAGACAGGGCGGTTTCGGCCTTCTTAAAGATAGGCAAAGGAAGCAAAAGAATCGAATCCGCCAACCGTGAAAAGGGCGAGCAAGCGAGCGAGAAGCGTGAAAAAAATAAAACAAAGGAAAGCAGCGCGCTGGCGGAGAGCTGAGAGTGTTCCATGAGAGGGAGAAGGAGGAATTCGCTCTCTCGTCACGGACACCTCTAACCCATACGTGGAGGTGGACTGGGTCGGAAAAAAAGAAGAATCGGCAGAGTTCCTTCAAGAAGGATATCATTTCGCTCGTTTGTGTGCCTTTATTTTAGTGTGCTCTGCTTCTTTCCTTACGTTTTTCTTTTGTGCGTTTGCACTTGTGCTTTCCTTTCCTTTCCTCGTCGCCAGTCCGCTCCTCTGTTACATCTCTTTGCCGCTTTGCGTTTTTTTCCCTTCCCCCTTTTTTCAGGTATTTACAATTCTAGTTGGTGTTTCCCTCGCCTCACCCACTCTTTGGATTTCGGTTTTCTTGTGCACTGCCTAGTTGTCTTCCTGTTTTTTTTTTCGTGTGCGTTCTCTAAAACTCGAGGCAGCTCTCCCTTGACGTCTCTGCGTGTCTTTCAAATCCATCGGTGTTTGCCCTTTTCCGTCCGTTTAGAGCACTGTGTCTGCCCCCCTCCCCCTCATCCCCACTTGGTCGACGTTGCGCATCTCGCTTCGTACGCCCCACAATTGCTCTGCGCGACTGCCGTTGTGTCGTTTTCAGAGGTGTGTGGTGACGTGCAAAGTTGTGCCTTCGCCTCTCCGTGCGCGTGTGCCCCACACCGCCTTTTTTGTTCGATTTCGTGGTCACCTGTCCGTCTCCCTCTTGTGCTCCGCCTCATTTTGTTTTGTGGTGTGGCCCTCCTTCTCGATAGCCTGCCACCAACGCTGCTGTTGGCTTTTCATTCGGCAGAAGACGTGCGATCTGTGCCATCGATCAAGAAACGCGCGGACACCGTGGCTCTCATGAGTGGACGTGGAACAGCAGGTAGCGCGAGCGGTGGCACCGCAGGGATCTCTAGCAGTACCAACGGTAGTGTATCCATGTCAGCACGAGGCAGCAGCGACAGCACATGCAACGGCACCGCTAGCTCAGGAAAAAAGGCGAAAGGCGCTGTAGCGACTGCGGCGACACCACCAGAGGCGAGCGGTAGCGGGATCGGCTGTTACAAAGACAGTCCTCCCAGCCCCATCCCGACATCAGAGGATGGGCGAAGCATGACGAGCTCGAATGCTGCGACTGCAGGCAGCGGCCCGTCCACGTCGCCGTCGCCGTCGCCTGCCACTGGGAGGATTAGCGCGACGCCGGCAGAGAGTGCAATGGCGCTGCGCTCGCAGGCGGATACACCGACGCCAGCGGTCAACCAGCCGCAGGCCTTTGCCACTTCGTTGCTGAACCTTGAGGTGAAGGTGCTGACACAGGCGCTTGGCGCAGAGAACCAGTGGGCGGAGCAGGGCGATGGGCGTGTCGCATTTTGTGACCTCACCATTCGTGTCGTGGCACCGCGCACTGGCAGGGACGAGGAGCAGAAGGAGAAAAAGTCTGTAGATCTGGCGGTCCCTGCCGCCTCTGACGCAGCTGCAGTGCAGAGGAACGGCGATGCAGGGGCGGCGACACGCAAGGGCACTACCCTCACAGAAGCGTCGGCGCTCTCAAACACGGTCTCTGAGTTTGACGAGGATGACTCGACGCGTGAGGTCGTGATTCTGGAAGACACCATCAGCAGTGACACCCCGTTTGTCGGTGAGAACTGCTGCATTGTGTGGAACAGCTTCGAGAAGCAGCTTTCTCTGTGCCTCATGTACGCCTCGGAGGAGGGCTACTCCGCGTCGTGGAGCGCGCTTGTCGCATTGCAAGATAAGAGCTACCCACCCTTCCGCTTTGACCTTTTAGAGCGATGCCGGCCAGCCAGCGAGCGTACTGTGCTGGCACCGGGTGACAGCTCGTCCTCCCTCACACCGTCCACGGCGGCCACGGACCGAATGGAGGAGGTGGTGCTGCCTTACTCGTACTTCATTCATACGAAGTATGACCCTCCCCTCGGCTTCATTGAGCAGCACGCCCTGTCGCTTTCCATTATAGAGCACCGGCACCTGACGAATCCGGCCCTTTACGCGGAGAAGGAAACGGTACTGACGATGCTGAGCATGGCAAACGCTGACCTGCTGGACTACCTCATGTCAGAGGAAACGTTCCCCATGCTCATCTCGGGGCTGCAGTCCACGGCGACGCCGTGGAGCTGGTCGGTGCCGGAGCCGCTGCGGTCGCTGCACGTGCCGGAGGAGGTGACCACTTTTATCCGAAAGGATCGCTGGATTGGCTTTTTCCAAGAAACGGTTCTTCCGAGCTGCGGCAACGCGGACACGGTCGCTGACCTGCTTGCCAAGTACGCCGCTATGAGTCGGCGAATTCGAAACGACATTGTGTGCACGTTGCTCACCTGTGACAACATGTTCTCGGAGGCATGCGAGGCACTTCGGGCGGCTCCTCCAGTGTTGCCAGCCACTGCCAGCGGTGGCCCGAGTGCGCGTCATCGCGTTCCGTCGATCGAAGCTTCGTCTAGCGTGACGTCTTTCTACTCCGACGGTCGCAGTAGCATGAGCGCGGTAGGAAGCGGTGCGCCGTCGCCCATGGCGACACCCCCGGCGACCGACCCCGCCCTAGCGGCGCAGAAAGCGGAGCTTCAAGTTCTAGCGTATCTACGCTTCTTCCGGGAACTTGTCACCCTCAGCATCGCCGAGCTTGGCCGTGAGATGGTTGGACCCATTGTCGGTAAGATTTATCAGAGTGGACTTTTGGAGCCGCTTTCCCTCGTAGCGGAGCGTTTCGCGATGCCGAGCGGCGCGGCGGCGGCGTTCGTCAAGCACGTTGCGGACGGCAACGGCGGTGGTCTGAACGGCTCCCGGCGCAGCGGCGGTGGCGGTAATGCGGCCCCGAACTCTAACAACGGCGCCGCTGTGGGCACAAGCAGCAGCACCAACTACTACTCGCCCGCTGTGGAGCAGGAGCTGGCGGCGTTTCTGGACGTCACGGTCGTGCGGCTGAACGAGCGACAGGAGGAGCAGCTAATGAACGAGCACGTGCGAATGCCGATCTTGGCGGACCCCGCCAAGTACAACGGCCTGGTCACATTCATGCTGCGGCAGCTAGTCGTGGGCGGGACTCCCGGAATGGCCTTCTCGACAGGCAGCGGTGGCGCTTGCACTGGCGCAAGTGCGACTCGCTCTTCCTTCGCCATTGCCCCGTCATCGAGACGTATACTGCGAGACAGCATGTCCTCCTCGAACCCGTTCGTGCTCTTTCACGTTCTGGGCCTTCACGATGACGAGGGGTCTGCCGCTTCGGAGCGCGCGCTGGACCCGGAGAGCACCGACATCCGCAATCGCTTTCACAGCTTCATAATCACCAAATACATCGCCCACGCGACGCGTGGTCTCATGACGCCAGTGCCGCTGCCCCCCTCCCTGGGCGGCGTTGTAAACCCAGCCCGAAACATTCCGATTGTCCAATTCAACAACGCAAGCGCGTCGCACAGCGGTGGCAGCCGACCCGTGAATCAGGACGGAAGCGAAAACGGCACGGGTGGCACAGTGCTGGGGGTACCAAACACTGGCCCAGGAGCTGTTGGGAGTGTGCCCGGCGGCTTCAGCAGCAGCGCACCCTCACCGGTACTACCTCTGCCTCAGGGCATCACCCCCGCGCTAGTGCGGGTGCTCGAGTACATGGTGACCCTCACCAGCAACGCAAATCGTGAGCTGCTGCTCAAGACCGTCTTCCATCACAAGTCGCACATTTGGCACTTCATCGAAGGTGTGTGCGACACCCTGTGCGGAGGTAACGGTGTGGGCTCGCGCTGCCAGGTCGGATTGGACGTTTTGTGCGGCTGCGTGCGCTTTTTGAAGGTCGTTGTCATGCAGCTGACGGTGATGCCAACGGAAGCAGATGAGAATCCGCTGTTGCCGTTCCCACCGTCGCGGGAGCCGTTGTCGCCGCAGCTCATCACCACGATTTGCCGCCAGCTTACTGTAGAAAGGGACACTTTTGGCTACTTCCTCAAAGCCTATAACCGGCTGGGCGGGCTACGTCGCAACTCCGTCTTCCACTCGAGCTTTCTAGCCGTGCTTGATCTTGTAGGCAAGTGCTCCGCGCGCGAGTCGGAAGATAGCGCGACCAACAACCTGCGCGATGTTCGCAACTTTCTGTTCTTCAAGCACCTTACACGGCTCCCGGAGGTATTCGCCTCCCGGTACCGCGAGGCGCTCCTGAGCGAGGTGACGCTGCGCCTTGGCCAGGAGGCGACACACTCGCCAAACGACAGCGTCTCTGTCCTGAGCAGCACTGCAGGCAGCGAGCTGACGCGCTCCTCAAGCAAGCTTCGCTTCGTCGACGAGGTGGAGGCCGTATCAGGTGGCGTGGATGGCACAGTGGTGCCTAGCAGTGTCGTGAGCCCTGCGATTATGGTGAACATGGCGAACGCAGAGGAAAAGCAGCGTAAGCGCAACACCGGCTTGTCGATAGAGCAGTGGAATGCTACTGCCAATCACGTCATGGGCTCCTCCTCACAGGCGCGCTGCGTCACTGCATGGAGCTTGGGGGACGACCATGGTGGGTGGGGTTCTCACTCATCCCCGCCAACGAACCGCGCAAGTCCGCCGTTGACGATCAGCATCACCCGCCCCGGTAGTGGTGGCAACGGCAACGGCAGCAGCGTATGCAACTCCCGCGCACCAGCTGATGATCTGTGCAAGGTGAGTTCTTTAAAGCAAAACGGCTTTCCGGCGAATGGCGACGGGCTGCTTTGTCAGGTCAGCTCCTCTGACGCAGCTGGGCCCACTGCGCGTAAAACGGAAACAACGCTGCGCCCGACTGCCCCGAAGGAGGAGAAGCCTCCAGGGCGACCCCGCAACTTCGCGAGCGTCCTTGAAAACCCCTCGCGCACCGCCGCCGCGACTCCTGGTGAGCAAGGCAGCAAGAGTCGGAGCATGCCAAGCGCAACGGGAAGACACACGCCGCCGCCTTCGTCGCCGGAGGAGGTGTTGGTGATAAGAGCTGGGCACAGCTCCGCGCCACAGTCTCTTGAGCGTGCCAGTGGCACAGCCTCTTCATCCAATGAAAATGTAGTCCTTCCCAAGATCAAGAAGCGCCTCTCAGCCGTAGGAAAGCGCTCGTGAAGATGTTCCTTCAGTCTCTTGCACATCGCTGTATTGTCCAAACAGCGCGCCGGTAGGTGCACGTGCACTTGCTGAGGCCGGGTGTCAAGTGCTTTTCTTTCATGTTTCCTGCATCTGCATGCAAGTTGCTGACGCTGTCGCTTTCTGCTTCCCAGCGTCTCTACGCGCTGAGCGAAGCACTTTTTCACAGGTATCATCTGAGGTGCGGCCGAAGCGTTCTCCACCTCATGATTCCCTCACACATTGTCTCTCTTTTCTTTCTTTTTTCTTGTTAGCTTCTGTCGTCGCCCTCTTCACCTCCTCACCTCCTTCTGACTCCCCTTCCTCGGCCGCCCCTCCCCTCTCCCCTCCCCCTCTCTCGCTCTCTTTTTTTGTCCTTCCCTCTGTCTCATCCGTCCATTCATCATTGTGTGCGGCTCTTTCTCCTTTTTCTTACTTTTTTTTCTTCCGCTCTTTTTTTCCCATTTCCTCTCTCGTTTTTTCTCTTTGCTTGTGTAGCGTTGTGCTCTCTGTCCGGGGGAGGGGGGAGGATGCGGCGACGTGCAGCGATTACGGTCACATGTAACACCTTTGTTTTTCATAGGGATGTGCAGATACGCGTACAAAGGCTGAAGGGCTGGAAAGAGGAAATCGGAAAGAAAACCGAAAAGGTGCGTGGTGGCACGTGATGAACGACTCAGGGATCATGATCAATTAGATATATATATATATGCAGTTATGTATGTCGGCATGCATTGCTCTGTGGAAGGGCTCACTGGCATTGGCATCTTTGCGGCTGCCCCCCCACCGAGCTGCTAGTCCCCCTCCCCTTCCCATCTCACCCACCCACCTCCACTCGCGCAGTAGTCCCCTGTGAGGAATACAGCGCATTCCTTTTTTCCCTCTTGATTTCGTGCTCTTCGGTATTTTTGTGCCCGTCTTCTCCCCGCTTACTTCTCTGTTTGTGTTGTGCCCCTCCCCTCCCTATCCCCTCTCTCGCGCGCTTGTTGGTGCTGGGCACGCATCCGCTTCGCAAAGCAAAGAGGGAACATTAAATGTTTCACAAGCATTGCAGCAAAAGGGGTGGGGGAAAGAAAAAGGAAACAGCACCTTCCCCCCTTCCTGCGCTTATTTTTGGTGGCCTGGATTCTCTGCTTCTCTGCGCATGCCGGCATGCGCGCATGCTTCTCCTTCCCCCTCCCCCTTTAGGCGCCGCTAAGCAACATCAACAACGGTCAACATAGCATCATGATGGGCCGGTAAAGAGGGCTCTGTAGTCTGCGATTCTTTTCTTCGGGTCGCGTATCGCTGCCTCAGACGACTCTATCCGTATCGCTTGCTATTGCTTTTCTATGTAAAAGGCGGAGGAAAGCAGCACCTTCATGTTCAAGGCAGTGAACTTGAAAACGCACTCGCTATTTAGGAGGCAGGAAACGTCATGGCGAGCACATGGTGGCGCGGAAGGAAGGGAAAGAGCGTGCAGTGCGCCTTGTTGCGCAGGACGGCACAGATGCACCAGATGAACAAAAGAGCCAACGCGCATACGCCATGTACGCGTGCATAGACAAGGAGGAGAGGGGGAGAAATGCTTGGCTTCATTGCCTTCCTTCACGTACCAACGCGAAGCTCGTGCGGATCGCTTCTCTTTTCTCTGAAAGACGGATATCCTCTAGCCAAGCTCCGCCCATCTCTCTCTCTCGCCTATTCGCTTCTGTGGTCACCTTTCACCTTTCCTTTTTTTTTGTGCCTGCTTGCTAAATGGGCCCCGCTATTGTTTCCTCTGCCTGTGGGCCACGACGAATCGCTTCCTGCTTGTTGGTTCTGCCACTCTTCTGCCCTCTCGCTCTCGTTGCATGCCACCTTCGCTCGGCTCACGCCACCTGCCCAGATTCTTTTTCCTGCCTCCTTCGCGTCCGAATTGTTGTTTCGCCCTTCCTCTCCTTCGGGCGTTTTCAGGTGGCACCAGCCCAAGTGGGTAAGAAAAGGCGCCCAGCGGCATTGCTGATTTGGTCTGTGGCACCGGTGTCTATACTAATGGTGATTCATGCGAGTATCCTTGCTCGTCTCCGTGTGTGTGTGTATGTGTGCTCCTCGGCGAGAAAGTGGCTGACTGGCGCGCGTTCATGTGCTTTCTTCATATAGGGGGACCTCTTTTGTATTTGCCTGCCGTCTAGCGCCTATCTCTCGAGCCCATGGGCGGCGGCTCGTCAGCTTGCAGTCGCGTGACCACCGTACCTCTGCAGCTCCTCATTTTGTCATGGCTTCCCTTCTTTGCGCACTTTCAGTCCCTTTCTCTTTTGTTTTCGCCAGCTGTTGTGCCTGCAGATGGGGCGTCGGAGACGAAAGACGATGTTGCCCTGGTGCTCAACAGCTTCCTTTATGGTTGGAGCACTGCCTCTGCGCCACGGAGTGACTAGTGCGCCGTGAACTTCAAAAGCTCCGTCGACGATCACTTTGGGCATGTGCCCCCCAGCGGCGGCTGGCTCCCGACCCCTCTTTCTTTTCGCAGAGAGAGCGGAACATGACACCGATCTCTGGCTGTATTATCAATGCGGCAAGGAAAGTACCTACCGCGGCGAGGCAGGGATGGCGACTGCGCAACCGTGTGAAAAGCACGCACCATCCACGGCTGTCTGGCTTCTGCTTCAGCGCCAGCCCTTCTCGGCATGCCCCTCCACGAGGAAGCCCTACGCCAGCCTGATGCCAAAGGCAGACGCAGTGGTTGCGGATGGCGCTTACGCGCTGGTCTAGACAGCGGGCTGTTTTCGGAATGGACAGAGATGGCAGTAGCACGGCGGGCGCTCCCAACTCCCCTCCCGGGTCGCGTCATCGCGTACGTTGGGCTTTCCAACGTGGAGGGCCAGCATGCGGCATGGCGCGCTGCACGGGCTCGTGGCGGCTCGGGGGGTGGTGGCACGGCGTTGGGGTAGGGTGCGAGGGCTGCTGGCGGCCCGCCTGGCCCCTGAGGGACACGTGGCGTGCGGCTGGGCCGTCTGCTCCGACGTGCACGTAGCATCTCGGCCACGGCTTCAACAGTCGTGAGGTGGGGATGGGGGCTGGAAGCGGCCTGCTATGATGGCGACACGCGGCCTACCCAGGAGACGTATGCCACTAAACCCCCTTCCCCAGCGCGCATGCAAGAATGCAAAGAAACGGTTATGCGCGTCACCTGACCCAGCGGAAGGCTGTTGGAAGGTAAGCAGCGAGTTTTTAGCTGTGATGTACCAGGGAGCGGAGAAATGCGACGAGATGCAGTTATTTCACTCGACTTGCTCGTGGTGTAGTGGACCTGTTGGGGGAGAACACAGGAGGAAGCTACCGCTTTGTGCTCGTGCGGTTATCATCACCTTTCCCCTTTTTCTGGCAGGGCAGGACACGCAACCCCCCTCCCCCCCGGTAGCCCCTCGACGTGGTATACTCCCGTGAATGCTGGTGTATCAGTGGATACGTCAATCATGCGGACACGGAAAACCGGCTAGTATGGATGCGGATGTAACGGTATCGCAGTTGGCTTGCCTATGAGCATTGTTTTTTTTTGCTTTTGCCGCGTCTTGCTTCGCCTATGGTATGGGTGGCACAGACGTGCTCGCTGCTGCATGTCGTACCGGTGCTACATCACCCTCTAGCTGACTGCCAAGGCCAGCTGCAACGCATGGCTCTGATCTACCCATGAGACAGGTTCTTGGCAGTCTGTCGCCAACACGCAGCTGGTTGGCCGCTGGGAGAAAATTATGGGGTCGCTTGGCTTATCTCCTTCTCGACACAGAGTTGAAGGGCGCTGGAGGGGTGCTGGGACCCCTTTGATAACAGGTGTGGGAGTGCTGCATCCCCTGGCGTCAGTGTGATCAGTTTCGCCTCGGTTATATAGAAGGTCGAAGCAACAGCGAGCCTGCATCTCTATATTCTCTGTCTTTTTTTATATGCCTCAATGTGGTGGCCTTCTCTCACAGTGTGAGAACTGAAGAGGATGCGTAGATCATCTTCGTGTAAGAGGGTGTTGCCTTGTTTTTGTTTTGTGTGTATGTATGCGTGCACGTACGCATTTGCCCCTCTGTCTGTGTGCAGGCCGCCACTGTCCTGCTGCAGCGCCCTGACTCAGGCACGCGTAAGAGGCGTCAGGTACCATTTTCTTTCACTCTTTCCTTTCTTTTTTCTGGCACGCTCTCCCCTGTGTCAGTTGCCGCTGCCTTTTTCTCTCTTCATGCTGGCTTCTGTTTACGTTCATCTTTTTTTTTGTTTCTTCGGCGTGTTTGCCCCCCCCTTTCTCCTCCCTCTCCCCTGCATGCATGTCACAACTGTACGCCACCACCTATCCCTTCCCCCTCATACACGGCTGCCCCCCACCTCCCCACCACCACACCATACCACAACCACACCTTTTCACTTGTTCTGTTTTTGTTCCCTTTGCCTCTGCCTCGTACTCCTCTGCTCTTCCTCTTTTCTCTTTCGTTCCGATGCCGTTTTCCTTGCGGCCAATATATATATATATATGTCTTGTTGGGGTGGCCGTGGCTACCTTCTCTTTCTGTGGTCTCCTCTGGTGTACGTCGTTCTCTTCTTTTCAGCCTGGCAGTGTGCTTGCGTGTATGCTCATTCTTTTTTTTTCGGTATCTCCTCTTTCTCTGTTGTCCCCCCTTTTTGTTCCTTTGCCCTTCCCCATTCTCTCGCTATTTGCGGCTCGTCCCCTCTGGCCCTCTTCTGTGTCCATATCCCTCACTCTCCCACGCCTGACTTCCCCTGATCCGCTCACAACTTTGCCTTCACGCTATTCCTACCCCCTTTACGGTTGCGCCATTTCCCTCATCTGCCCCCTACTCTCCTCCCCCCACATCGTTCTGAGTGTGCGGCTCTGCCACGACACAGCGGGAACATGAGGGAGGAAGGGGGTGGGGGCGATCGAAATAGCA
Source organism: Leishmania martiniquensis (assembly GCF_017916325.1). Taxonomy (NCBI): domain Eukaryota; phylum Euglenozoa; class Kinetoplastea; order Trypanosomatida; family Trypanosomatidae; genus Leishmania; species Leishmania martiniquensis. Next base: position 958,047 of record NC_090170.1, read on the forward strand.
GCAAGAATAATGCTGTGCTCGGCATTCTCTGCACCTGTACACCTTGGTGGGCCCTACGTTTGTAGGGCCTACAACAATCTGTGTCCAGATGGAGGACATCTATCGTGTCGTCCGTATGGGTATCTCACCCCTTTCCTCTGATTTTCTGCAACGGAACAGGCGAGCCGATGCTGCGTACCGCTTTGCTACTGCCCTCCACCCCTTTCTCTTCTTTTGTTCCCTCACATTGCTGCACGCGCGTTCGCCGCTGCCTTGCGGTACACATCGATTTCCTCACCTCGGCGCACACTTAAACGCAACCGCATCCGCGCACAAATGCGACGGCACTGATCAGTCGGCAGGCATCTACCCACTGGTCGAGTTGCCTGCAACGGCGCCTCTGAAAGCTTCGAAAGAATTCACTGGCTGAAGCGATTCAGAGGTTCGCATCACTCGCTCTCGCAACCTGGTACCGCTAGTGCTGCTGCGGGTGGGTGAGAGGTGCTCTTGCCAAGCCAATAGTAGTCTGCCCCTCTTCCGCCCCAAGGCAGTGTGAAGCGCCAACGACGCCTCACATCTTAATTGTAGTGCGAAGGCAATGCAGACATCGAAGCCTCTCCATGCGGCTCTCGCGGAGAAGGTGGAGGCCCCACCGCAGCTGCCTCTAACGGATGGCCGCTACTACGCGTGCCGCCGGTGCCGTCGCATCTTGTCAGAGGGGCAGTGGTACGCGACGGGCTGCGTGGAGTGCAGCGCCATGATGGGAGTCCCGGATCGTGACAACCTCCTCGACTTTGCCACACCGCACTTCCATAACTTCATCGGGCTGATCGCGCCAGGTCAGTCTTGGGTCGCGCGGCTGATCATGAAGAGCCGCGAGCCGACAAATGGCGTCTTTGCCGAGACCTTGTCTGACGATGAGCCGGAGGAGGACAGCGAGATGGATGCCTACGAGAGGGGTGCGGAGGAGGAGGAGGAGGTGATGCCAAGCGAGCTAGAGGGCGAGGGCGGCGCTGCCGCTGAGTCCGTGCGTCAGCTGACTGCTGACGCGACCGAGTGAAAGCAGTGCCTTTCTTGCCCTGTCGAAACGGAAGAGCGCAAGGGGGGTTGGGTATCGCGGGGCCTCGACATCCGGTGCCTTTTTTTTTGCGCAGGCTCTGGGAGGCTTGCTGAGGTAGGCGGTTGAGACTGACTGCGTCCTGAGGTGGTTTGTGCTGTACTTCCCCTTCCCTTTCCCATTCCAGTCCTGCGTGTGCTCTGCCCCCTGCTGTGAGAGGACAGCGGTGCGCGGGTGGTGTATGCGCCCGGGCTCGGAGGTCTTCTGTAGGGCGCACTCCCGTGCAGGTGTGCTGATCTCTCCTATGTCTCTCTCTCTGTGCGCCGGGCAGCTTTTTTGTGTGTTTGAACGCGTCTGCGTGGCTGCGTGCGTGGCTGCCGCCTAACACTTCACCCTGACAGGAAAAAAAAAGCACTGACGCGAACGAAGCAGAAGCAAGATGTCGACACCGCCACGCGACTTCACTGGCCCTATGTGTCTTCGTCGAGGAGAGACGCCGGCATCCATGAACAGCAGCGCCATAAGATTGAAGGCAAACGAGAGAACCCGTAATTTGCCTGTCTCTTCTCCGTGTCCGCTGAACGGGGGACTGGCACAATGAGGAGGTGGGGAGAGGGGAGGCTTCGGTGTGACGGTGACTGTCTCTTTGCTTCTAGAAGCCATCTGCAGCATGCATATCTTCGTGGTCCCGCAGCGTTGCCACTTCCACATTAGAAAATGTCTGAGTGGGCTGGGCGACTTGCACGGTATGTGTCTTTACTGGCCAACGCAAGTTGCTGAGCGCTTTGCCACACTGCCTCTCTTCTAACGTCTTCTCCGTTGCATTTTATTCTTCTTTCTGCTCTCCATTGCTGGGGCTCGTCGCATCGCGGCGACTCTTTCGATTCGAGCGTTGTGCGTGTGCGACGAACTCCTTACTGTAGCATAGGCGCACCAACAGTTTGTCGCCCGCTTGAGCGGCCTCTCCATCTCGGTTAGCTCACATCGCGAGAGCTCGCTTCATGCAACACTCTGCCACTGTTCCCTCGCTCTCATATCAGCGCTGCTTTGCTGTTCGGCTTGGCACAGGTGCTTTGTGAGGAGCAAAATCCGTAGCGTTACCCCATTGCATCAGGGCTTCCCAAAAGCGGTATTCAAGTCAGGGACGGCGCGCATTACGCCGCGCTCCACGAGCCCCGGCAAAGTGCGGCTTGCTGTGCTCTCGCCTCGTCTGCTTGGCTACCGCGCTTCTCTTTACTCGCCATCGATAAGGACCGGGCCCTGGCCCCGCCTTCGCGGATAGACAGCGGTGCCGAGTGGCCGAAACAAGTAGACAGAATGCAAAGCCATCTCGCAGCAGTGTCACCGCTTACTGCCGCGGCCAGTGCGGCCACCGCGCACGGCGCAGCTACCTCCGCAAAGACGGATGCCTCAGCGGCAAGCAAATTTGAAGCTTGCTGCCGTGCACTCAGTCACAAGGTCAATAGGACTGTTGTGGAGCAGCTGCCCGTGCTGCAGAGTGGCTCCATTGTGGACCTCTCACACAACTACGTTGGCGCCGCCGGGTTTCAGGCGATTGCGGTTATACTTCCGCACAACCCAAATGTAACTGAGGTGCGCGCGCCGCGCAATGGCATCACGAATGATGCTGTCGTGCTCTTCTGCAGGGCTATGCGACGGCACCAGCATCTGTCTGTCTTGGACTTATCCGACAACAAGGAAATCTCTTTGGCCGGCGGGCTTGCGCTTGTCAGCCTAGCACAGCAGACCCCGTCGCTGCGAGTGGTGAATATGTGTGGTACACACGTACCTGCAGCGGTGCTGAGAAAGCTGACGCGCGCTCTCGAGTACAATGCGTCACACTACAGATCCACTGCTCCCCGCATTGGCGTTGCACAGCCAGCCGCCTCCGCAGCTGCCCCACCGTCGGCATCCCGATCACGCGCTGCTGTCGCGCCGGCTGATGAGACAGAGACACTGCAGACTCTTCGCGCGCGGGTGGAGGCGGCACTGGAGGCGGGCTATCTGCTCCCACCAGCATCCCCGCAAACAGGCTGGCGTCTGCTTGACGTTCCAATTTTGGCACCACCACTGCTTTTTGACACCGAGATACACTTGCTGCGCAACGAGGTGTTCCCGAGGCTTAACCAGGAGTTCGCCTCACATCGCCTTTTTCTCTGTCCTGTCGTTGTGGGCGGTGGCGCAGGGGCCGCCAAAGACTGTGATCGGAACAGTGATGAGACAGAGTGGCAGCAAGCCCGCCGCACAGCTGGCTGTTACAACCGCGCCGTACACTTTCGCCCCACCAGTGATGTTACGTCAGTCGTTCAGCGAGCTCGGTTTCTGGCGATCGAGCTTGTTGGTGACCGCCCTGGCGACTACGCGCAGCTTCCCGCCAGTGACATGCTGAGGCTGCCGGGTGTCCGTCAGCCCACCACCCAAACCACAGAAAGCGATTCCGACAAAGAGTCTGAGGAAGCCGCCGCGCCGCTTCAGCCGGTGCTGTACGAGGCGCACGAGGCCGCGCTGCGCTACACTCGATGGCTTCTCGTGGCGACAAGGCGAGACACGCGGATGCTTCAGATCCCGGCGGCGCTAGCGCCGCTGCTCACCGCCGATCCAGCGGTCGCGCACCCCGATCGCCACCGCAACGTCGTACGCACGATCGCCATCGGCGACGAGGACCCGCCCCCGAGCGTCGCAGCAGCAGAGAAGGTTGCCAAAGACAGCAGAGCAGGGCCCACAGTCATCTCCGTGGATATTCCCACCTCGCTCGAGTGGGACTACGCAACAGAGGAGTATCATTGGAGGCGGCACGTGGCTTGGCGTGAGCATGTTGTGGCCACGGCGCCGGTGGCGGAGCTGGTCGTGCCGAACTACACTGCGTTGTTCGACTGTATAGACGCGCGGGGTGGCGTGCGGCTGAGGCAGCTTGACGGATTTCAAACGGCGGTGTATACTCGAATCCGCACCGTTGTGGAGGCTTGCATCGCCGCGGAGAAGCGCAAATGTGAACGCAGGGATGCAGCCGAGTCAGACGCAAGGCCGCACTCACTGAACCAACTACTGGGACGGCTTGGAATGCAACGCGTGTGGGTTTCAACGTACTTGCACGCCCTGGCCGCAGCCAGCAGCGGGGCGGCAAAGAAGAACGTGATGAACCGCATGATACTGTACGCTGCCAACCCACCAAGCCGTAACATGCTGCTCTTGCACGGCACGGACGCCGCCTCGCTCGCGAGCTTGATGGCGCGCTGTGCCACTCGCCTACAGACACTGCAGCACGCTTACACAATGGCTGCCTACACGACACGATCAGCCCTCTTGCACGAAGAACCCAGCGACCTTCGCAGCGTCATGACACACGTCATCTCTCAGCTCACAACAGATGCGGCGGTACTGCGTTACGTAAATGCCGAGGTCGACCTGGAGCGCTTGAGCGCGTTTTTTCTGCAGCTCATTTCCGGCACTGTGGCTTCAAAGAACACCGGCAAGCTGGCGCCTTCCAGCGCTGCGGCCGCGGCAGCAGCCACGGCTATGCACCAGGCAGGGCTTCCAGGCTACGTCGCTCATTATACCTTGGGCGCCGAGGAGACAGCGAGCACTGGCAACACGGCCTCGACCCACGCTTTTGTCGCTCTGGTGGACGGCTTGGAGGGCTTTGCGACGCCGGTGCAGCCATGTGGTGCCCTGACGCATCCGTCAGGCAGCGGCGGTGCCGAGCCCGCCAGCTGGGCCACAGAAGCGATGGTCGCTCAGGCGCCGCATTCGACGCCCTCGTCAACGGCGCCGTGTATATCCAAGACCTCATTGGATGCAAAGATGACTGCGATGGGCGCGCTGCTGCCTCGCTCACTTGCTCGCAACGTCCGCCTCATCGCCAGCTGCGCACCCGACAGCACGGCCTTTAAGGCGTTCCGCCATCTCGGCCGGGATAGTGTTGAGATCCTCAGCTTCGGGGCAGTGTCGGCGAACGAGGTCGAGCAGTACCTCTCCCCAGCCTCTCTCGCCCGCTTCGGCCTCGTATTCACCGAGGACGAGTTCGAGTGTGCTCGCAGCAAGCGCGATGCGCCGATCGCGGAGTACATGAACTACCTGCTCGACGCCGCACGCAGTGTGCACGAGGCGCCCGGTTTCCTAACGCAGACGCAGGCGATCGTAGCGTTTCCCGAAACCCTCCAGGAGGCTGCGCAGGGTGTGTATGATCGCCTTGTGCGCAACTTTGGCCTTCCGCTCATCACCAACGTCCTTGGTTTGCTGATGGCGTCCCGGTGGGGCCTGCTGCTACCGGAGCTGCGGGACCTATTGCCCACGTTGTCTACATGTCGACTGCAGGAACTGCTGCGGCTGCTACGGCCCGCCCTGGAGGCTGAGGCGCCGACTGCGACAGCGGAGATGATGGGCCTTAGTAGCGGCAATGTGCTGCTGGGAGCCGCGCGTCTGACCGCCCCGTCGTTTCTCAAAGTGGTGGAGCGTGAGCACATCCGGTTACTCGCGGATGAGCTGCAGACCGTGGATGATCAGCGGGTGTGGCACGCGCAGCTGGCACAGTACTATCTCTCCGTCGTTTACCGGTGGCTTCAGCCTGGGTCGGCGGCGGCGCCCGCCAGAATGCGTCGCGTAGACGATACCTCCGATGCGGCCGCGCACGTTTGCTCTGGGATACAGGCGCTGCAGCGACGCGCCATGAAGGAGGTAATTTACCACATGACGGAAGGCGGCGACTTTTGGGCACAAATAGATGTGACGGTCTTGTCCATCCCTTTCCTGGAGCGTGTGTACGAGTTCGGTCTCGGCTACGCATTTCTGCGCGACCTCACGTCTGCCTTCAACGAGCGCTACCAGCGCTACCTCCTCGGCGAAGACATTGGCGAGCCATCATGGCAGCAGAGCCAGCTCGCCATGGAAAACGGTGAGGTGAAGATTGCCGACGTGCCGGTAGACGATGCGGCAGCGGCCAATACTACCGGCTCAGCTCCATCGAGCCGCTACGCCTTGCCTGCAGTGCTGAATCGAATGCGCGACTACATCTGTTTTGCCCACCAGTACGGCCTGCCTCTGTCTCTGCACCCGTCCCTCGTGGCGCAGGCGGCTTTGCAGACCCCAGCAAGCCTCTTGAACTCTGTGCAGCGCGATGCCGTCACTTACGTTTACCGGCAGATGCAAGACAGCGGCGGGTGTGGCGCAGACAGGGCATCGCTGTCGCGCATATTCTTCACCCCTGCTGCATCTGCGGCAGCCCTAACGGCGGGGAAGGAGTCCGCGCACCTGCTCCCCATCACGTGCGCCGCCTATCTGCCGAATCGTCGCTTCATAGTCACGGCTAGTAGGGATCGCTCGTTGGCTTGGGTGAACCCAGAGAGCGGTTCGGTGGCGTGGTACGCTCGGCAACCAACAGCAGCGGTGGAGTCACTCACTGTGTGTCGCACGAGCGCTTATGTCGCTGCCGTCTCTGAGGATCGCACGGTGTGGGTGTACGACGGCGTAAGGGGGACCCTTGTTTCGCAGTGCTGCGGAAGCAAGTTCTTTGATGCTCCCATCGCCTCCCTCACCTTCTCGGCTAGGGGGCGCTATCTGTGGGTTGTGACGACGGACGCGCGCGTACGCTGCATTGTCTGCGAGTCAGGTAGGCTGCGTTGCACGATGGGCCTGTCGGAGATGCTGCAGGAACATGCTAGCGCATCGCCGGAGAGTGGGGAACAGGCGGAGGCGGCGGGCTTAGAGGGCACCGCAAGGGAAGAGGCAATGCGCCTCAACTGTGCTGAGTGGCGCCACCGCTGCCACTACCTTCATGTCCTCGTGGACGCCGAGGACGACGAGGCCTGGACGACAGTCGTGGCAACAGAGCTGCGGCAGTGGCGTCTTCGACCGTGTGAGAAGCCGTTGCCGGCCGCAGGAGAAGACAGCTGGGCAACCTCACAAAACGCAGACGTGGCGGTGTGTGAAGTGACGGCGAGCTGCTCTCTATGCACCTCATCAGCACATCCCTCGGATGGGCCGTTAGGATACAAGTGCGCGGAGCTATGGGAGTCAGCGAGTGTGCGCCCGCCCCACATGTGCGTGCTGGCGGCGTTGCATGCTGAGCCCGAGGTGCAACTACTCACTGTGCACCCCAGCGGTGGGACTGCCGCAGTGGCGGTGCGCTGCCCGCTCGTCGCGCCTTTGCTTGCCCATTCAGGGGCGGCGCCAGCGAAGCGTCAAGTCTCCTTAATGAGTACGTCGCCTGACAGTCGATGGGTCGCTGTCGGATCGACTGACGGCGCGGTTCACCTTTTCTGTGTTGGTGCGGCGTATTGTACATGGCAGCAGCAGCAGCTGCAGCATCGCACAGGCGCAGCCGTGGTCTGCAGGCCGACATATGTCTACACAAGTCTAATGCCGACACCCGGGATGCGCTCGGCACCGCTGCGCTCTCTCGCGTTTGACCGCTCCAGCCGCTGCTTGTTGGCTCTTGGCCACAGGCTTGTCTGCTGGCGCTTGCCCTACGCTGCCGCCGTTACGCTCCAGAGTGGTGCAGCGGGGGTCGTACGCAGTACCGCCGATGGTGAGTACTTGTACGCAAATACACCATTGTCCCTCGCGGTGCTGCCGGCGCCGGCGCCAGGCAAGGATGATGTGGAGCTGCCTCGCAGCATAGCTGAAGTCGCCATAGGCGACGACACCGGCCGCGTGGTGCTGCTCAACATGTGGTGGCAGACCATGTAGGGAGGTGAATGGGAAAGGCGGTCTAAAAAGTGTTGCAGGAGGAGTGATGTAGTGATCCGTTGCATGTTCCGGTAAGACAACGCGGTCGTAGACGGCTTCGGCACATGCGTGCCCCCCCTTTTTTCTTTCGTGCTTGACTTTGCACTCTCTGTTCGATTCGCGTCGATACGGAATGAGGACCTCTGCGACGCTGCAAATATATCAGCCGACTGGCTGCCGTTTCGTTCTTTGCATTTCGATGTGTTTTCCCATGTGGCGCCCCTTTTCTGCGCAAATTTCTTCGCGTTTCTCTTGCTCACTCCCATAACATGTCTGCGTATGTGTGTGTCGCCGCTCCGTTGGCCTGACTTCCTTTCTCTGCACCACGCTACGACCCCCCCTCCTCCTCCTGATGACGAGCCATAGGGCGAGAAGAAACTGTAAGGACGTGATGGGAAGGGTTGCAGAACTGATCTGCGTGCGCCCCCAACGGTTTACACACCCCTTCCCCTCCCTACGTGTGCTAGGGAGCGTTAGGAGCACCGTCTTGCTGCGCCGTAATTACTTCCGTTTCCCAAAGAGGTATGATGTATAGAAGAAAAGGCGCGTCTCTCTTTCTCATCTTCATAGAGTTTGGAATCCCCCCTTCATCGTTTCCTCCTTGAATGGATGCCACGCTCGCATGTATGTGCGTGTGTGTGCAATGAGGGAGGGGAGGGGGAGTTCTAGGGGAGGGCTGCGGTGGGGCCTTTTTTCTTTCGCTGCTCGACCGCTGGACTCGCACCCCCGCTCCCCTCAGCGACTCAGTCATGTATCCTTGGCGCTTCTCCTCTCTTCTTTGTATTCGCTTTTTTCCCCACTCCCTCTCAGCGTGGCGTACCGTTGGCGGCTCACTTGGCTCGGCTGGGAAAGAGCGAAGAAAAAGGCAAAAAATACGAAAAAGGCCAAACGAAAGAAGGAGTTCGGGAGACGACAGAGCAAGCGGCGCAACGCCCGTCCAGCACCCTCGCACACGGACACAGACACACCTACCCAGGAGATGTTCACGCGTCCCCGGAGCGACAGGCTCTGCAAAAAAAAAAGTATGCGAGAAGGGAAGAAACGCGCAATGCACACTGAACAACATCCCTCTCCCTGTTGCAGTGGTGCGTTTTCGCTCTCTTGATCGCAATGGTGAGAAGAGAGAGGAGGGAGCGAGAGCGAGGTCGGCTGATCAGTGGAGTGATCACTCGCCCCTCCTGAACTAACCCCTCTGTGCCATTTTCTTCAGGCGCACGTCGACCAATGCAATCGCCGAAACCCTCCGCTGTTTTGCCGCCTGCCTTCTCGCTCTTTCTGTCACTCATCAGCGCGGCCGCCATTGCCAGTTTGCCGAGAGCACGCTCTCGGTGATACGTGAAGGCCCACGTATGCGTGAGAGGTTGTTGGAGTGAATTGCCCCCTTTCTCTGCACACATTCTCGCACCCTCACATCCACGGCAGCGGGACTAGTAGTTTTAACGCGCGTAAGAGGCAAAGATTAGGCGCCGTAAGCGAAGGCGTGCGTACATGAAGTGTGGCGGATACGTAGCGGACGTGGCCGTTTAGAGTCGAGTATGGTGGGGATTGTGCCTGCGTGATTCTTACCGTTTTCAATTACATCTCAGTTGCCCTTTCCCTTCTTTCGCATTGCCGATTGCTCTTCCACGCTCAGACCGGCCGCGTGTCTGTGCATGTGCGTGTTGGTCTCCCTCTCTCTCCTCGTGCGTGTGTGTTTGTGTGTTGGTGTACATGAGCGCACACTGCAAGATCGAATCGTGGCTACCGCGTTCGTGTTAGCTTGCTTACCTGTGCCGCGGTGGCCGTCTACCCGCAGCCAGGAACCGCGCAAAGGCGAAAAGAATTAGGCGCCCTTGTCTTGGCGCCCTTTTCTCCCCCCTCCCCCCATTGATAGGCACGTGCCTGCGCTTGCTGCAGTGCGCCTACCCCCTCCCTCCCTCCCTCTCCACCATTACTTCCACACCACGTACTCACGGTGAGCGCTCCGCCGTGTTTTGCATCATCTCTGTGCGCACTCAGAGCAAAGAGAGGGGGAAAAGAAGCGAGACGAGTGCTTCCATCAGATCTCCGCAGCCTGAGCTGAGGGCCTTCGCTTTCACGGAGAGCGAAAAGGCAAACGCAATCTTGCACGCTCACCTACGCCCCATTGTGAGGTATCATGTCGCAAGAGCAGCAGCAGCTGTCTCGTTGCTCAAGAGGGCGGCAGGCGTCAGGCTTCCTTGCTGGTGGGAGCCTGACACCCTCGCAAGGGGAGGAATTTTCTCTGCATTCAAAGGCACGGCTTCTCTCCGACACCGCCTGCAGCGCTTCGTCGCGCAGTCAGCGGCAACAAGGCGGCGCCCTCATGAAGCCAAAGTCTTTCCTTCCTTTCAGGCCTTCTGATGAGCGCTCTTCTACACAGCGCACCCCCGTAAGGTCAGGCGGAGCTGGCACGCCCGCTGCCGCAGGCGCAGCGTCCACCCCTGTTTTCTCTGCGCAGGCGTACCATATCAAAGAAGCTCGAAACGAAGACGGCGGCTTTATGTCGTGCGTAAATGGCCGTCACAACTGTGACTGCGAGTCTCTGAGTAGGTCACCCCGTGCTGCCTGCGACCTCACCATGCCTCCAGCACAAAGCGCTTCAAAGGCGGTTGACAAGAGCGGCGAGCAGCCAAACGTCATCGGCACCAGCTCCTTGCCGGCAGCAGCGGAAGCTGACCTTCGTGCCGATTCACATGTGTCCGCGGACAGCGCATCGACGAATGGGCCACCGGTAGGCTCCTCGATGACTGTGTCGCGCAACATGCCCATGTCTACAGCGACCGGGGGGCTTACGGCCTCGGATCCCTTCACTCAGCGACCGCTGAGCATGTCGAGGCGAGGCGCTGGAAACGGGTCTGATGGATTGAAGACGAGTGCCGGAGGAGCGTTACCGTTCAGCCGAAACGACGGAGCTATGCCCGCTTGTGCGGGGACTCCACTGGTAGGATGCCGAAGCGGCTCTCTTCACACCTCATCATCTAGCGCCGTGGCGAAGAACACGACCACACCGCCCCCGCCAGCGCGCTTGCACCTACTTCCAAGAGACCTTTTCTCTTCTAGTACTCCCGCCGCGCGAGCGATCTCCCCTCCACACCTCTCACGACGGTGGAACCGCCATACCAGAAACACAGCAGCGGGCAACACGCGCGCCGCTCGCGTCGCGCCTGCTGCACTTCAGCAATCACCTTCTTCGCAAAGCATCTGCGAAGGGCCTGCTTCCGATGTGACATCGTCGGTGAGTACGGCACCGAGTGCGCAAGGACTGACTGGGGCAGGCTCTGCAGGGCCGCTATTGGTGACACCGGCGCTATCGCATGGCGACAGCTCGACTTCGCCACACCAGCACCTCCCTCTATTGAGTGCGTCCAATTCCTCGCAGTCGCGCGCGCCGGTGATGACTGTGGCCAAAGAGGATAGCACAGAGAGCATCGAAAATTTATCTGAAACCGCCTCTTCCGCCTCTCCCGCACCACGCTTCCATACCCAATCGCCGCCACTGCTGCAGCCGGGCGTCCCGGTGCTGGCCAACGCGTCGTCACCGGCACTGGCTGATCGCCACGCGTCTTCTGTGACGACGGCGGTAGACACGCTCTCTGTGGTTCAGCTGCACACCGTGCCGCTTCCCCTGCGCAATTTCGGTGCAACGTGCTACCTGAACGCGGTTGTGCAATGTCTGCTATGCACACCGGGCCTGCTGCGCACGTTGGACAAGGATCGTCAGCGTATTGTCCACGAATGGGAGGTGGAGCGTCTCTCCGCAACGACCCGTGCCCCAGGCAACGCTCACCGGCGAAGCTGTGCAGAACGCAAGGCGCCGGCGACCTCTTCGTTGATTGATCTGGGCACCGCCCGCCCCGCGCACCGCATCCCGGTCCCTCAGTTGCTTCTCAGCCTCAAGGCGGCTTGCGCGGCGTGCAACGGTGAGTTCATGTCAAATGGGCAGAACGACGCGCACGAGTTCCTCATCACGCTGCTGGGAGTGATCGATAGAGAGGTGCACCGCGGCAAGCCTGGCAGCTACGAGGCCGTCAAGGACGTGGAGGGTGAGAAGAAGAGCGACGCCTACGAGCGATGGGTGCGCCGGCTTCGGCAGGAAAACAACTCAACTGTGTATGACTTTTTCGGTGGTGTGACCGGCTCCACTGTGAAGTGCGCGAGCTGTCAACTGATTTCCTACCGGTTTGCGGCACTGCTAGACATTTCGTTGCCCATTACGTACCGTTCCCGCAGTTACAGCGGCAAAGCCGCCAGCGCATCATCCTCCGAGACACACGAAGACATCCCACGGGCAGGCGGAGCCGCCGCCGTTGACGAGCTGCTGCGCGAGATGTTCTTTAGTGAGCGCGGAGAGTTTTTGAGTGGTGCGATGCAGGTGACGTGCGACCGCTGCAAGAAGCTGCGGGACAAAACAATCTGGCACTCGATGGAGCAGTGGCCGCCGGTCTTGATACTGCATCTCAAGCGCTTCAACAACGCCGGAGTGAAGAATGAGGCGGCGGTGGTGTTTCCCTACACGTTTCGCCCCTTCGAGGCTGTCAAATATCAGTTGTACGCCATCTGCTGCCACCGCGGCACCTCCTCCTACGGGCATTACACATCCTACACCTACGTGCAGGGGCAGGGCGAGGCATCCGCAGCGTGCCATAGCGCCCCGGCTGCTGCGGAATCCTCAGAGTCATCTGAGCCCTCATGGAGAGGCACGAACGAAGGCCATGCAGTGAGTACCCAGAAGCTTCAGGACAGCGACCGTGCAAACGGCTTCAGTAGAGAAAACGGTGACGGTGTCGAGGGGAGGAGTGAGGGCAGCAGCCGGAATAGGAACGGAAAGGCCGATGGGAACAGTTGGCGCTCGACAGAGGAGACGACGGCAAGGGCCGGCAGATGGTATCTCTGCAACGACGACAAGATTACCGAAGTGAGGGCGTTGGATGTGCTGTCGATGACGAAGGAGGCATACATTCTCTTCTATTTCCGCGTCGACGGCAGACGTGCGAGAAACGCTTCATCGAGAGCCTCTGTACAGGGAGAATGCCCGTGAACCACACCCTGGCAAGCTTCCTCAGGCATGCGTATCACCAATTCAGTCGCCTCTGCGGATCTCGTATGACTAAAAGACGAACTCTAGTCGCGCGTTGGCGTGCGCCATGCATCGCGGGTACCCTTGCGGGCATGCTGGGTGCGCTTTAAGGACGAGACGAGCAAATTTGTGCCCGAACTAGAGGGAATGGAAAGGGGTCCGTTCGCGCGGCAGGCTGTGACGGGTATGCCTTAGCACCAATGATGGCCCGCTTTACTCTGCCGCAAACATTTTCAGCGTGCGCACATCAGCCTCGTCTTCTCTCCCTTTGCTGTTGTTGGTCGGGCTCGAAGCGCTCGGTGTCTCTTGCGGACCTCTTGAGCACCCCCTGCCCCATCCCTGATGATAACGTACAGCGGCTGAGTAGAAGGTCACCGCGGCCCTTCTCTCACATTTTAGGCTACCATCTTCGAGCACTTCTTGACCTGCGTCAGACAGCACTGGCCAGGCTGTGCTGACCGCGCCTGGCTCTCTTTTCTCCATGCAATCCCTCGTTTCTTCCGCTGTAGCTGCTCATGCTGAGGCAGCCTACTCTTGACATGAGCGTGAGACCGGCAGCCGCACATGCGCACGGAAGGGTGATGCATACCTCTCAAGTCGATGAAGGTGGCTTTGCGCTTTGTTTTTTTTCACTGTGCTTTCCAGAAGAAACGGAGCCGTTCTGTCCAGCAACATCATCGAAGAAAGGGGCACACGGTGCCATGGCACCGACCTTCAGCGCGTAAACGCGCACCCACGCTCTCTACGCTTCGCACTCGGTCTGCTGTTCTGCGAAACCCTTCCCCCTCCACACACACACACAAAAATATGCTTTCTTTTTTGCGTTTGTTGGTGGTGTTGCTCATGCTCGGAGGGAAGCGATGGAATGGACGGCAGCTATTGCTTCCACCCCCTTTTTGTTGTTGTCGTCGTTGTTTTATTTTCCCTTCCCCTATCGCATTTGCCGTCTTCACGAGGCGGGGTGGCGGTGGTGAGAAGGGTGGCGTGCAGCCCAGTATAGTGGACGAGCATGGTTCGGGCCTGCTTCACCTCCCTCCCTCCCTCCCCCCTGATGGCCTTGTCAAAACTATCGGTGCGTGCCGGGATATGCGTGCTACAGCGTTTTCGTTTCGCTCTGCTTCCACCTCTCTTTTTGTAGGGAGGCGGGGTTTGGCTGCTCCTCCTGTGTCCTCGTGCAGGTTTTTCATTCTCTTTCAGCGCCGTCTCTGCTGCCCGCCCCCATTGACCTTCTCTGTTCCCTTTCGCTTCATATTTATTCGCTTCTTCTGTTGGTGTTTTTTTTTGGTTTGGTTGCTGTTGTGTTGCTTCTCTTTGTCACGAATGGCGGAGGTGGTCGTGGTGTTGGTGGTGGGAACGCCTCAGCGCGTGGCATCGACAAGGGGTATCCTACCTCACCCGCTGTGTGCTGAGAAGCCAGGCAAGCCTTTCTCCGTTTCCCAAGGCCAAACCAGCCCCTTGTTAGCGACAGACGGCCAAGAACCTGCCAGGTGAGTTAATCAGTGCAGTGCGTCGCTGCTGACCGTGGCAGGCCAGCTCGAGGGTGATTTAGCGCTGGTACGACATGCGGCAGCGAGCACGCCTGTACCGCTTGGATGAAGGGTCGAGTCTCAGCGTGACTCGAGTGCATCCACCCTGACCTGTAAACTGTCTGCTGGGGGTGGGAGCCTGATCCATCCCGAGCGGATTATGAATGTGGTGGCCGGAAGAAGGCGCGCTGCTGAAAGGAAACCTGCTGCGCATGTGGGTGGACAGAGCGTGAGCGAGAGGCCGTGCTCGATCGTGTAAGTCGACCCACTACCGCAGCGCGGACGCACGGCTGCTCCGCATCATCACACAATGGACTTATGTGGCAGTCTGTGGACAAGGTGAAGGTGAAGACCTGTGCTCTGCACCACAGAGAGTCACAGCGCGTAAGCACATCAATCCTTTCCGTTGGTGTTGTGGTGCTGGTGTGCTGTCTTTGCATGTCCTCACTCTTTCCCTCATCTTGCTCAGACTTTGACGCCGCCTTCATACCACTGCCTACTCCTGAGACACTGATCCTCCGCTGTGCGAACGCAGGAAAAGGGCATTGGAAGGGTGCGGCAGTGGCGGCATGAGCGAGAGGGAAGACAGTTGTAGCGGCAAAGCAAAGACGATGGCCATCGCTCAAACGGACAGTGAAGCGCATTGTCGAAAAATGGCTGACCTCGCTGCACAGCGCCGCCCTTACATGCTCTGTGTCTTTCGGCATGTGTGTGTGTGTTTCTGCTCTCCTCCTTCCCCTGTTTCGGCTTCGCCCTCACGTGGTTCCTCTGCTCGCTTCCTCATTTTTCTGATTGCTGTTGTTGTCAAGCACACACAAAAAAGCATAGGATTTTTGTTTCAAGGTGCCCTTCCCCCCTCTCTCTCTGTATTTCTCTGCTCCCTCTTTTTTTTTTCCTCACGCCCTCGAGTTTGTTTTGGCCCTCGAAGGCCTCCTCTGCGGGCATGTCACCTTTTGTGTCTTCTCTTGCAGGTTAGTCCCCTCTTGAGTCCGCGCTGAGGACCTGGAATGTGTGTGCGCGCTTCTGCGCTCGCAGTCGTAAAGGCATGAGGCGAGAAGGCCCCCAACATATCCGAAAAAGAACTGAGCAGCTTTCTGCTCGCGGCCAGCGCTCGCACACGGCAACGTTCTAACGCAGGAATATGAGCGGCTGGAGAAATTTGTGCGAAATGACAGCTATGACGAGTTGGCTGACATGCGTACCTGTAAAAATATATATATATATATATCCTCTAGAGGCTGGCACGTGATGTCCACCTATGTTTAGGCGTCTCGCTTCTCACGGTTTCCGACTCACGCACGCTGCACAACTTCGTACGCCTGCATCGTATGCTGCGCCTCTCCTCCCCCTCAAGGAACGAAGAGTACCTCTAGACACTGCAAATCGAAGGGGGCTACAGCTCACTGCAACGGAAGCGCTCGCGATACAGCGTGCACTCTCTCCCTTTTTCTTTCCGTTCCTCCTTCCGATATCGATGGCATTCATGCCTTTTGAATAGAACATTGACAGATGCTTCTCCTCTCACTGTCGGCGGGCACTGGTGCTATACTACTCACTGCTGGCTTCTCTCCCTCCCTCTTTTTCCTGCCGAGCTCGACTGCGTGGGGCATTCCACTTAGAGTGCTTCATCTAGATAGATCCCACGCCCTACGTGCTACCTTTTATAATCGTGTCGCCACTTCTGTCCGTCTCTCGCTCACGAAGCCGAAAATCTATTTTTTTTATTCGCTTCGGCTCTTATCGGCTGCAGGCACTGAAGCACCGACACAAACACTCCACAATTACGCATTATCGGCCATTCTGGAAGGGATTCTGCCGCGACCATCGTACGCCTCATCTCTTTCAACCCTCTCTCTTGAAGAAAATCATAAAATCGCGTTTTTTCTGCCTTTGAGGGGCGGAGGGAAGAGAAGGGAGAGGCACCTTTTTTTTTGGTGCTCTCCGTTTCATTTCACTGTCAACACGCGGTATTGACTAAGTGAGAGATGGCTGCCGGCAACTCTATTTCGGTGAAGGTGGATGTCCCCTCTCAGGTGCGAGGCCAGGGCACACTGGAAATGTCGTACTACATCTACCCGATCACGATGCGCTTGCCTGGCTTCATGAGCGATGCTAGGTTTAACCGGCGGTACACGGACTTCGAGACGCTGCGCAGCCAGCTGTGCGCGACCTACTGGTACTGCATAGTGCCACCCATTCCAGAGAAAGAGTCGGTACAGGATAAACTGGGGAAGCTGCCGCGTATGGTGACATCGACAAAGGAGACGACAGCCTCCGAGGGCGACCTGCTCGAGTACCGACGTATTAGCCTGCGGCGCTTCTTGCAGCGGCTCGCGTACCACCCCATCCTCGGTAAGTCCGACCTTCTACAGAAGTTCACAAATGACAACGAGTGGCGCCAGTGCACTCGTGACCCGGTGAAGCCGCCTCGCTTCATATCGTCGTCGCCGCTGGAGGAGATCGCCAGGTCTTGGGTCCACTCGGGCAGCTCATCTGGAGGCGGTGCCCACAGTGTTAGTGGCGCCGCCGGCGGTGTTGGCGGTGTGAGCCAGACAGGAGCTGCGTATCAGACGGCCCTGACGCAAGATCCTGTAGATGAGGCGACCTGGAAAGCGACGGGCGAGTACATTGGTGAGCTGGAGTCGAACCTCAAGAATATGCGCAATCTGCTTGAGTCATTGGTGGACCGCCACCGGCGCGCCGCTTCCGCTGTGAGCAACTTTGCCGCCTCGTTTGGGCTCCTTGCAGAGGGTGAAGAGGACGTGGAGCTGCGCAGTGCCATCGAAGGGGTACGCGACTGCGGTCGCAAGGTAGCCGACGTCTACAGTAAGCACGCTGATAATGAGTCCACGCGGCTTGTGAGCACGCTGAGCTTTTACGTGGGTATGTGCTCTGCAGTGCGCGAAACCCTGCATCATATGTCCAGCGCCCGTCAGTATCTGCGCCACTTGCAGAGGAAGAGCCAGGAGCTGCAGGTGTCGGCGATGCGAGCGCCACCGGCCAACCAGGCGCAGGTGCAGAGTGAGCTGCACTTTGTCAATGAGCAGCGGGCCCACCTTGAGGAAGACCTCATCGGCGCTGAGAAGACGTTCAGCGAGGAGTTCATTCTTTTCCACGAAAACAAGCAATATGACGCTAAGGATATGCTGAAGAAGTTCGGCCTGCTGGAGCTGAGCTTCTCCGAGGCAATGAAGCAGGAGTGGGATGCGCTGCGGCCTATATTGGAGTCTCTTGGGACATAGAGCGGCGTGGAAAAGGTAAGCCGACCGACAACTCCCCTCTTCCCTTCCCTTCCCTTTCCTCACTCCCTCTTTCTCTCCACTTACTCTACTCTGTTGGTCGAGTGTGTTGGCGCCTCTTTAGTCTGACTCGTCCCTATAGCGCCAAAATGGGCGCGATGGCTTTCTCCTGCCCTTCGCAGCGTGGCAGGGTAGGAGGGGGGCCTCTTTCTCTCTCGCTCGGCCCCTCCCCCGTCCTTCTCCTCACCCGCGCATGTTGGCTGACGTCGTTGTCGCTGTTTGCCGGGAGGGGGCTCATTTATGGTACTATTTGGTGCCGCTGCCCGCGCATAACCCTTTGCTGGTCTGTCTTCCTCTGTCTCGCACTGCAACGCTTCCTTCACATTTTCCCTTTTTTCTTTTTCTGAGGGTGAAAATGGTTGCGCAGTAGTGCCTCACCGATGGCGGCAGCCTTCTGCCCTCGGCTACGCTGGTCTTCGACTCCTCCTTCATACGCTGCACGCATGGTTGGTGCCTCTTGCTCTTCTACGAGGGCAGCAGGGAAAAGAAAATAGGCAGTCGTGCGTCGTTGGAAACCCTACGCGGCGATGACCAGAAGAGGAGGGGAGGAGGGGGGATGCATCGAGTCAAGAGATTTGGTGGGGAGTGGGTGGGTGTGGGTGGGAGGCGTTTGGGCCTCTGCTCTTTCTGAGCTACGCTGCTGCCTCCCCTTTTTGTTGCCTCGCTACTTCTCCCTGTTTCGCGTACTGCTTCAAAGCCGGCTCGTGGATAAGAGCGTGCGCATGCCTTCTCTGACGAATAGCTGTCGCTTTTTGTCCTGCTTTTTTTCGCGCTCTTCATGGGGCGGGATGCGCGTGATTTGCCTCTCCGTTTCCGCTTCCTTATCGCTTTTTCTTTTTTCCCTTTTCGCTCTCGACCCCCTCTTTGGCCCTCTCTACTTGTAGGGTCAACTTGTGACAAAGATGCGGGAACAACTTTGCCACACGTGCCTCTCTCTCTCCCCTTTCGTCGTGCTTCCGCCTGTGCTACCCTTTCCACGCCGGAGATCATTTTCGGTGCTCTGTCATGGTGTTTTGTCAGACGTGTGTATGTGGTCGCTGTTTTTTTTTTCTCCCTCTCTTATTGACGAGCACGAATGCCTGTTGCGTACGCGTCACCCGCTCTCATTCCCTCTAGCTGTGTTCCTCTTTACTGTGTGTGTGCGTGTGAGCGTTTCTGGCGCGGCATATTTCGGAAGAGGGAAGAGCCCGTGGAATACATCAATGGAGAGCGAAAGGGCATTAGGGATAAGAGCAGAAAGATATTGTAAAGGGGACGCGACTCGTCTCAGTCCATACTCGCCGTTGCCTGCGCCACGGGAGTGTGCGCGTACGCGTGCTCGTGAACCATCTTCGCTTCAGCACAAACCCCTCCTGCGAAGAGTCGTCTTATCAGGTGCACGAAACTATAAGGGGCCCGTTCTCTGCAACGCGCCTCTCGAAGACGTGCGTAGCGCACCTCTTTCGTGATGCCATGGCAGGAGAAAGCAGACCCTTTTCACCGCGGCACATGCTCGCGCACGCCTTTCCATTTCGCTACTTTCATCGCTGGTGTAAAGAAATACATCACAGCGGCGCAGCCGTCCCCATCCTTACGACTCCGTAGGTTTTGTGCGCAAGGCATGTGACACACACACACACATACAGGCACACGCCTAACGAGATGCAAGCGATACTACAAGCACCTTGCGCTATCATTCATTCCACGTTCCAACCAGCGCCATTGAAGTGGGCGTGGCTTTTTACGCAGCATCCCCTGTCTTCCGAATTCTGAGGCGATTCATGCAAGAAACAGCACCCACACTCCTCTTTCATGGGTCTATGTCCCACATTGTGTCGTGGCGTCCACTGCTCCTGGATTTCTCTCCACTTACCACCCTTTATGGCAGACATCAGAGCACCGCGGCCTTTTTTCTCTGCCACAGCACTGATTCACTCTCTCTCTGTGCGTGTGCGTGTGTGTGTGTGTGTCTGTGTCTGCCGGTGGATTTCGGTTCTTCTCACTCTGCCACACACGGCATGGCTCTGCTACTCTGCTGCCGTGCGGGGTGCTTTGAGGCCGAGGGCATCATGTAGCCTCCCCCCCGCGCCAAAACAACGGCAGGTCATCTATGCCCCCGCCCAAAGAGTGAGCACCGCTCTCTGACCTGACGAGACAGCGTGTTCTACCCGTGAGAGGCTGCCTTTAGGACGCCGGAAATCCTTCTCGTCGGTGCGTATGTCCCCTGCGCCGCTTCCGTGACGGACAACGGGCGCTAACAGTGACGACCGCCCAGAGGTTTCGCTGGCCAGCGCCTCCTCCGCGACGTACCTCAGGGCGTGGGGTACCAGTGGCGGTATAGCAGCCGCAGCAGCACACCTGCTTCGTCTCAAAAAATGACGGAGGAGAGGGCTAGGGCCGTCGATGGCGCCCTGCTCTGCTGCTACCGCGCAGCTGCAGAAGGAAGTGAGGGTAGACGCGACTCGCTCCTCTGTTGTTTCAGTCGTCTATCACATCTGCGACCTCTATACCTGGCGACCTGGCGTTACGAGTACTCTTTGACGTTTTGCACGTGCACAGCAATCGGGCGCTCCTGCACGCCGGTGGCGCATCCGTCGCCATCATGTATGCAGCCAAGTGGCTGTGCGTGCGGAGGAGGGTGAACTTTTCGGGTTGAAGAGCCGCTTCAGTATCCACGGGCTCTTTGTGCTCGAAAGGAATGCCGCCAAGCAGCGCCTGAGTGTGTGGGGCAGAGGACACGGCCGGGGTGGCGCACTACGACGAGCGCCCGAGACGCTTGAACCTTTGGCTCTGCTTTTCCCGCTTCTTCAGTTTCTGCGCTTATTGCCCTGGCCTCGAACGCGTCACGCGCTGGACACAGATAGCTGCGCATAGGCTCGTCTTCTTCCCTACCCCCTCACTTGACCGTTGCACCGCTGCCTCCTCTCCCGATTTTTTCGTCCTCTTGGTGTCAGCGCCCTTTTCTTTTGAAACTGAAAAGGACTACAGATGCAGCTTTGGGTTGCATTGCTCTCTGTTTTTGTACTGGAGAGAGAGAGCTGCTCCAAGCATCTCAGGCTCACAGCGCGTAACGTGGCTGCTGCAGGCTCCCGGATACACCGAGACTCGCTTACCTCCTGTTTATCTCATGTTTGCCGCGGTGCACTCACCTTCTACTTGAGGCGACCGCCTTCTCTCTGCGTGCCAACTTGGCTGTCATGACCGATCACAAACCGCTTCATAGCGGACGCCTTATGTGGAGCAAAGGGTGAAATAGCGCTAATCGTAAAAAAAGTGTGAGCTGCGACACGTTGGGGGCGCGCAGGCAATCGCAGTGAGGCGGAGGTCCTCCTCCGGGTTTTTCTTTCTTTGCCCCTCTCGCCGCTCGCGCGTCTCACTTCATGTCTTCCAAAATGCTTCCGTTGCCACCTCTCACATCTCATACATGACCTTCTTTTCCTTTCCCTCTCCCATGCGCGGCCTCGGGGCCTGACACGGCAGCACGCGCACACGTTTCGCCTCTTGTCCTCGACACAGGGCTCACTCCTCTCTTTTTCTTCTTCAAAACAAACGCACGCGGGCCTCTCTCCCCGCTCTGCATGTGTAATCAGTCTCACTGACCTCTTTTTGGACCTCGCTTTTGGTGGCTTCTGCTTGTGTGGTGTAGGCGCATCTACACATCGAAGTACACACAAAAAAAGAAGGGCACCCGCGGACGATAACGGGCGGGACTCTCGCCAGGTGAGAGAGAGAGACGCGACCTACAGAATCTGCAGCGTGCCCGGGAGGAGCAAAACGCCAAGGGCGAGAAGGGCAGTGGAGAGTTGAGAAACCCTCAGGCACACTCACACCCACCAAGAGTAAGAGGAGAAAGTTCTGCCTCATAGACACCCAAAACGGCCACAGCCATACAGGTCTCGGGGGCGACAAAACGATTCTTGCAGAATTGGGTACTTTTCTCGCTGCGCGTGTACCTTTGCCGCTCTAGACGCATTCGGCGTGCCTCGAGCGACGTGATTGAGGTCTTGCGACACCAGACCTCTTCTTCTCCCGCCCTCTGTCCTAAGCCTCTCTTTCTCATTGGCTGCAAGAGCGAAATTACTGCCAGAGTAGGTGCTTTTTCTCTTTGCTATTCTCTTTGTCATAGAGCTTGGCGTCGGTAGAGGAAGACGCTGGGGGTCTTGCGCTGTTTCAGGGGAACAGCAAGTGTGCCCATCTTCTGCAGATTTGCACGCGCACCGACACCAACTCGATATGCTCACTGCCCGGCGTCGCTGCCTCCTCTCCCCCTTCTCCCTTTGACCTCCGCGTTCACTCCTTTTCTACCTATTGTTTCTTTTTACTGATTGTATATCGCTCTGTTGATAGGAAGTCAAGGCTGCACACACACAGACACACACGTTCGCTCCTTCTCCTCGTCATCAAAGTGCTTTTTCATTAGTCATTGCGCGTTGTCTTCACATTCTCTTTCTCTTACTTCCTTCTCTTTTCTTTTTTTTGTGTGTGCGTGCGCTTTTTCGTTCTCTCCAAAGACAGCGAACAAATACACACACACACTCAGACAGACGCCAGAATACCCCCTCCCCGCACCCCCGTCCGCATTTTCTCTTTTTGTTGTTGTTCTTTCTTCGCTTCGCGTGTCTGCGTGCTCCTCTTTCATGCCGTAAAAAAGCGCGTTTCTATACGTTCTCTTGAAGCCTTCCTTTGCTTTTTTTCTTCGCACCCATTCAGCCCCGGTAAGCGCAGCATCACACGAACGCATAAGGCATACACACGGTACATCTGTGTGGGCTTTTTTTCTCTTCCTGTGCTGTCGGTGTGCTATTCTCTCTCTTTGTTTTTTTTTTTCAGCTCGTCTTGGTGTGTCTGTGCTTGTGTCTCCTTGTGTGCCCCACTGCTTTGAGCAGCTTCGCCTTTCACTGGCTTACCCTGCCCGCGCTCTCTTCCTCTCTAACTCTCTCTGTTTCGCTGGCAGTGCCCTCCCTCTGTCTTTTTTGCATTTCTGCCCCGTTTACATTGCCCGCGTACCCGTTAAAGCCCCCTCTGGCACAAAACGGAAGGAGCAAGGAAGAGAACAAAGGGCAGTAGCGAAGGGAGGGAAGGGGAAAGGGGCATAAAGACATCGAGTTCATCGCGAGGAGTTGGCGCTGCTTTTGGTCTTTGACAGGATCCTCTGCGTTGAGCCTTCGATCGCGCAACGCTCGTTGAGTTTTCGTGTTGTTTCCCTCTTCCCCCCTCGCACAGCTGCACAAGTATTTTCCTGAAGGAGGAGAAAAAAACTATCAGAGAGCCGCTTGCAGACATTTACTCATTCTCAGTAAACACAGACACACACACAACTGGCAGAGACTCGAAAGAGCGAGCGAAATAGGATCACAGTGAGATCGCAGGTCCGAGACTCCCTCATTATTTTTGTGTGTTCGCTCCCTCCATTTTTGGATCTAACGTTTTACGTGTGCTTTTCTTTGCTCATCGACGGACGTTTTTTTAAAGCTTTTTCGCCCCCTTTTCTTCACGTTCTCTCTTTCGTTGGACGCTTGTTCGCATTGATCACCCCAACTCTTCGCCCTTCTCTCTCTGCGCATCTGCGCGATCATCTTTTCTGTGAAAACAACAGCAAAAAAGTCGCAGGAGCACTTCTGATTCGTCTGCCGACCTTGCTGTCTCTGTGTGCGCACGTTACGGCGCTGTGGTGTGTGGGCGTGTGTGCTCAGTATCTTCTCCCCCTTTCTCTCTCTCTGTCTCTGTGGTATTCAAGTCAGGCACGGAGAATTCAAAACGAATTGTACGTGTTTCTCTGTCGTGCGCACACGTATTTGCCTTACGTTCTTGAGGCTTCCCCCTCGGCAAGTGCCCACTCTCTGTGCTTGAGAGTCAACGCCAGACTAGTGGACTCACTGTAAGGCAGCACGACTGTGCGCGCCCCTCGCTCCTCCTGTACCACTTTTTCTTCTTTTTTATTTTTTTATTTCGGTCGCTGCTTCTTCGCGCGCCCGAGCGGAGGTGTTCTTTTTCGTTGCACGTTCGCTCTTCCATCTCTTTTTTCTCTTTTCGCCTTTCTCCCCGTAAGCAACCTCATTCACCCCTACGACCACGATCACGACTACATTTCTCTTGTACCTGCTACCCCCACTCCTTCTTCTGCAACCAGCCATCAAAATCTTTAGCTCTATTGAACGTCCACGACTCTCTTACTCGGCTTGTCTTTTTTTTTTTTTAGTCGGACACCTCTTCATTTTCTTTTGTTGTTTGTTTTTGTGTGTGGTTTACCGTTGTGTACCGCCCTCAGTGCACCTCTCTCTCTTTCCTTTGATGTGTGTGTGCGTGTGTCTTTTCTCTCTACTCTCTCCTTTCGCTCACACCTTGAGAATTTGTTTGTTTGTTTCTCTTCGCTCTTCACTACATCTTCGTCAGTTGCCTTTCTTCCTTTATTTTTTTACGCGTTTGTCGTGCCCGTCTTCATTTGCGGCGCATGGCGCTGTGCGTCCTCTGCTTCGCTTCGAGACGTCTTCGTCTCTCTCCCTCTCAACGCTCAGCCCTTCTTGCCGCTCCCCTCTTTTGGCCCTGTTGATTTTCTGTGACTGTGGCGCCAGTATATTCTTTTTTGTCTTTTTTTTCTCTCCGTATCCTCTTTGTGTCTCTCTTTCTCGATTTACCTTTGCGCTTTTAGTGTCTTCTTGCGATTACTTTGCCCTCTCGTCTTCCTCTTTTTCGTCAGGCGCTGCTTAGCTGCTTCTCCGGTCGACATATCACCGGAAGCAGATCGCACTAAAATTTTATCTTCGCGTGTTTTTCTATCGTTTCTTTTTTTTTCCTTTCTCCCTTGCGACTGTTGTGCAATTCAGAAGTTTCAAATAGAGGGGCAAGCACACCGCCGAGCCCCCGTCTCGTGTCTGTTTTGTTGATGCTGCGTTTCCTCTCTTTTTTTTCTGTTGCTTGCCTCTGTCCTCGATCGATTGGCAGAGAGCCGAAGCGTTTCCGTGCACGCGTACAAAGACTTCCGCATCTCTCACTGCCCGTCTCCCTCTCCCTCTTCTGCCCCCCCTCCAGTTGGTTTCTTTGCCGTATCCAGTGCTTGCCTGGACGGGCTACCACCGAAAGAGCGCCTTCCTTCAAAGCAGCAAGAGAAACAAAAAGTCTGGTAGAGAGATACAGAACTATTGGTGCTAGCCGCAGACTTTGGACGTCGCCGCAACCGTGTGCGTCGCGCTTCTCGTCATCGACCGTACCTGGTGCTGCGGGCATCCTTTACCACCGCCACCTTTTGCCTTCATTTTTTTCTTCGTAGTCTCCAATCCTCTTCCCTGCGGGCCTGCTTTGTAGGGGCTCTGACGTTCCTCTCTCACAGCAGAGTACAGATACGACACGAAAGGGAGGAGGCCAAGAGCCCCAGTGCGACTTCTCTGGTACAGTAGTGCTGTTTCGCTTTCGATCCCGTCTTTCATACTGAGGCGAAGGGGTGGGGAGGGGAGGCTGCTGCTTGGACCTTTGCGTGCAGCGTCGTCAGGCGGGCGCGCGAAACGCAAGGAAAGCGTCCACACCACGAAGGCGGGAAGCAGAGAAGAGAGGAGAGATTGGGAAGGAGAAAAAAGACAAAGGATTTCCTTCTGGAAAAACAAAAAGGCTCTTCAGATTCTGACCCTGCTTTTCCTCGTGTGTATTCTGCTCTTTTTGTATCCTCGTTTTTCTTGCTTGCTCTCTCTCTCATATAAGGACTTCTCCCCGTTGGCTGACTGCGCCCCTGGCTCAGCTTTTGTGTGATCTTTGGTGTGTGCGTGTGTGTGCCTTTTTTCTGCTCAGTCTATTTTGGTCATTTTTTGTCAGTCCTGAGCTGTATCTTCATCGACTATCTCTCTTGTTACGGTGCGCTTCTTCCTTGCTTGAGCCGTCCCTCTGTCTTTTGCCCCCTCTCTTCACCCCCTTGCTGGACTCTCATGGTGGTCGATTTCGCCTTTCCTTCCCTCCCTTTCTCTCGCTCGCTCGCGCGCACCCATTGATGCAAATAGGTGCCGTGGCATTCCGTCGGGTATAAACGCCTCACTCATCAGCAACAAAAAAGAGGGTGTGTGGTGGTGGTGGTGGGGGCACAGAAGGAGGCACACACCCGCAAACGCACGCACGCGCATACATCAGTATCCATACACATATCTAAATCTAGATCTATATATATATATATATACCGCGTATAAATCTTCTTCTTTTCGATTTGCTGCGGGAGATCGGGCGAATCGTCCTTGACGACTTTGACTCCCCTGCTTGAAAGAAAACAGACGGCCAAATAGGTAACACGAGAGCGGAGGGCACCTTTTGACGACTCCTTTGAAACAGTGGTGCACACATACGTACACGCAGAAATCAATAAAAGAAGAGCACTCGCTAACAGCACGCATAAAAATTCAGAAAAGAGAGAGAACGTACCGCGTGCGACGGGGTATTCGGCGCCCTCTTTTTGCCCGTTGCTGCAACGCTGTTGCCCGATTCATGACATACATCAATCATTCTCTGTGACCTGAGCCTCTCTTTTTTTTTTCGGTTCCGATCATTCGCTTTTTTACTCTTTTTCTGCTCCCCTGTCTCTTCGCACCGCACTTGTCGGCTCCCTTCCGTCCACTGTCATCAACGCTTCCTCTTTTTTTTCTCGTTTCGCTGCTCTGTGTCTGCCCATTCTAGCGGAGGTGCACTGTACTTCTCTTGAGATTGTTGGCTCCCTTTTTCGCTTGTTGGCTTGCTTGCTTCTTATTTCGAAAATAGTGCACAACCCTTTTTTTTCGTCGCGCGCTTTCTGTCCCTGTCTTTGTTTTTTGTACGCTGTAAGCATTTTAGCTCGTGGAACTGAAGTTCTTCTTTCCTCTTTTCCTTCACCACCTACGACGACGACGAATACGAAGACGGCTAAGACCTCACATTGGCGTCTTGCGCTTTCGTTTGTTGGCTTCCCCCTTTTGTTTCTCTCTCTCTTTCTTTCTTTGCTTTATTGAGGCAGAGGTCCATTTCTGCTTGCCTCTGTTCTCTCGTCCTTCTCCCTCTCCCCTCATTTCCACACGCCTTTTTCCGTCACGTTTGCAGGCTGTCTCGGAGGCGTATATCTCTGGCGTGCCTCTTTTCTGTTTGTGTGTGTGTTGGTGCTTTCTTTCGGACTCTTCTCGTTTTTTTCCCGCTTGCTTCTACATTCACTCCTCCTCTTCCCCCTTCCTTCCACCTACGCAGTCCTCTCTCTGTTTTTTGAATTCTCCTTTTTTGAACTCGTATATCGTCGCGCGCGCGCTCTCTTTCTATCGCCTCCTTCTCTTTAGTAGGTTTTCTCTTGTCATCCGATTCTTTCTGGCACCGTCAGGGCTGGGCTATACTGCCGCCTCTTTCTCTCTTTGTGTGTGCATGTGTGCGTGCACTCTCGCGTGCTCCGCTCTCCTCAACGGGTGCTCTTACTCTCTGGAAGCACAGGCAAACAAGAAATTCGACAAAGAGATCGTTCCTCTACCGCCGGACACCCCCTTTTCCTATCGTCCTCGCTTGCCTCTGCTCCTTTCGAGGTCCGCCCTCTCGCGTTTCTCGGGTACGCTAATCTCTCTCCCTCCCTCTTTCTTGTCTCGCGCTATCGCAAACCACTTCTCGGCTCTCATCAAACTGCAGAAAGTTACATTTTTTTTCAACACGAAAAACATTCGTTGTTTGGAACCACAGTGACTGCCTTGCAAGAGAGTGACAAACGCAAAGGACTTGTGTGATTTGTTTTCGAGCTGCTTTTACTTCTCTCTCTGGCTTCGCCTTCTTTTCTTTTCCACGAGCGGAAGTGTGTCGTCGTGGGATGGTTGCAAGGCATCAAGAAAGGTACCCGAATAGCTCTGGAGGCCCCGTTTTCATCTCCTCGTGTCCTTTCTGCCCCTGAGTTTTTTTTTGGGGTGGGGTGAGAGGAGGCTCCCTGCACTGTCCGTCCGCCACAGTTTGCATTGCCTTAGCAGTGCTGTTTTTCTCATCAGCTTTCTTTCCTCTAAACGCGTGCGTGAGTGCTAAGGGCGTGCGCGTGTGTCGTCAGCTTCGTTGAATCCCTTCCCTTTTCTTTAGAGCGAGCGGGGGACGGGTCGTCGTTGTGGTGTGGTATTGGCCCTCCTTTATTGACGCGCTCTAACGTTTTGCCCGCAGCTTCTTCTAGGGGCTTTTGCTTTGGTGTGCCGCCACGCCGTTGGGGACGGGAGATAACGAGGAGAGCACGCCGGCACGCGGGAAGGTATCAGCCACAGAAGAAGGTATAGGGGGACTCCAAAGGCAGGAGAAGCGCCACGCGTATGCATACACGCCGCCATCTGATTTGTTTTTCTGTTTTCCTCTCTCTTTCTCTTCTCCTGCCCAAGTTGAGATTCGGAGGAACGAAATCGGCCGGGCGAAAAGCCGCTTTCTTCGCCTCAGGGAGTGCACAGAAGCGCGGGCCTCTCTCGATACCCCATCGTCGGCTACCCCACGCTTTCGTTGCCAGCCCCTTCGGTGCGAGGGTAGTCTCCCTGCAGTGGCCCCTTTCCTCCTCCCCTGCCCGATTTTTCCCTGTTGCTCCTTCACTCTCTGCTGTAGTGCCTTCGACTTGTGTTTGCTCGTGTGGCTTTTCAGAGGTGCGGTGACGCTCGTGTCTGCCGATTGCTTCAGCGATTGTCTTCGCTTCTTTCTGGTCGCCTTCTCTCCCCCTTTTGTCTCTCTCCCTCTCTTTTTCCTCTTCCGTTTTCTTTCAGTGGCAGCCCCTCGAAACGGGTGGGGCCTGGCGAGCGCCCTCTTCTGTGTTTTTCCAGGCACACGCGACACGTGCATAACGGCGCCGCTCGTGGAGGCTGAAGGATAATTTCATCGCAGAAGGGGAGGCGCGCAGGTAAGGCGGAGGCAGAGGGCTTTCAGATACGCGATAGCCGTGAAGAGAGATCGACACGTTTTTGAAGGTGTATTTTTCTTTGTGGTATATTTAAAAAAGTTTTTCGTCTCGCGTGATTGTGTGGCTCCTGAGCTCGTTGGAGGGTGCCGCACAAAACGCCCGAAAGTGAGGCGGAGAGGAAGATGACTCTCGTGTCTTCATTTGCAGCGGTAGTGCTGGTGAGTGGTGCACCGATCGCTGTAGATGCACTCTCCACAGAGGGCCGAAATCAGGTGAATCAGAATGGCCATGCTGCCTCTGGTTTCGAGCGACGCCATCAGGAATACTTTGCTGAGGGCTCCCAAGGCATCATGCTGTCATCTAGCACATGCGTTGAAAACAGAGGTGGCGCTACATCACGCGACCCTTCTCGATGGCATGGCCTGTGTGGAGGCCGTGCATATCGTGACTGCGTGCTCACGCACCCCGTGCCCATTCTCTGTCTCGTGCTTCTTCTCCTGGGGATAGGCTTGGGAGTCCTCGCGCGGTGGTGGCATTGCTGCGCACGCCGGGTGTTCAGCTGGCGGTACTCTGTCGGTAATGTGTCTGGTGGCGAAGACGACGGAATAGCGAGGTATCGAGATGTAGCAATGGATCGGCGCAGGCTCCTTTCGGGCCGCCACAGCGCTTCGCTCGACGCTTCGGAGAGCAGGAGGGCGATGCACGGTGCGACAGGAAACGCGTTCCTGCGCTTTAATATTCCCTTTCACGCGAACAACTCGATCCTGCTGAGGGCAGGCTTGTGGGGGCCACTGCAGTACGCTCCAGTCGCTCTCTTGCGCGCCCCTGCGCCGCTGACAGGCTCGATTGAAGAGCCACATGTGACCGAGTCGATCGTGGTGGAGTGTGGCTCCGGTGTGACAGCCAATGCAAAGGATTTCTGCACTCGCTTGCGAGATGATGATCGCATGCCGCCGGACTCGACGGGTGCTTCCGATTTGGAGCCGCAGGTAGATGGCACATTGCTTTCCGTCACTAGAGCCGCCTCCTCGGGCGACAGCCATGACTACAACTCTCAGAGGGATGCCAAGAGTTTCGAAGATAGCATGTGCGATCGGCGCTGCTCGTGCCAGAGCGACTGCAGCAGTGATGAGCGCACAGGAGTCGAGTGCCCGGCGTTTCGTGACACCGCGGGGGAGGCCTGTGAGTCTCTTTTCTGGAATAGGGCCGACGTGTTGCCGCAGTCGATCTATTTCAACATCAACGCCGATGCGAAAGGCCACATCCGCAGCTGTGAAAGCGGCAACAGAGGAACTGACAGTCAGCAGCCCTGCGACGGACTAGTTCCCAACATTCGCTCCACAGCGTCCACCGCGAGTGGTGAGTCCTCGTCGCACACGCCGCCGCCACCGACGGATACGCCCGAGTTATCGCGCCGCGGCTCAGGGTCGACCCTGTGCGCATACGACGCAGACGCCTCCTGCGACACTGTGTGTACGGGTGCCACATTGGCGCACGAGGCCACTGCTATCCTCGACCCTGAAGTCACTCCCCACGCCAGCTGGCGTACCGCTGACGATCTGCATGAAAGCGGCTTCTCACCACATGCTTTGCCCTCCTGCGAAGCCCTCTCCAGCACGATGGGACCGCACATTAACGATTTGGAGTACGTCGCACCGCCCTTGGCGCACGCAAGCACAGCCGCGTCATCCCCTGCGCTTCACGAAGCCTCGTGTTTGCCTGTCCACAGCCCGATAGCGGCGGCGATCCTGGCCCCAGGCTCGCTGAACAGCGAACTCGTCATGCTGGACAGCGTGGGGACTGAGGAGGCCGCCAAGGGCGCCACTCCTGGCGCGAGCTACGGTCTTACTCTACAGCTGCAGCGCTCGCCGGCGAATGCGCCGCCGAAGCGGCGGAGTAAGCGCCGCTCGCCGAGGTATTGTGAGCCATGGCAGCCGGTCCTTGCCTCCTGCAAGGTGACTCCTGTCGCCGCTGCTGCTGCGACGGCGACTCTTTCGGCACCTTCCACGCCAAGCTCACCCGCATGTGACTGGGCGCGACAGAATACCGGCACTTGCGCGGTTGAAAACGATCTTGAGGACCTTATGCTAGCCGACGGCGTGCTGAGTGCTGAGAGCAGCGTGGCCGGTGACGGCACTTGCGTCTTCAGCGGTGGCAGCGTGACCATATTGCGCACCCACACGCTAGCCGCGGAGATCGAGCGGGGAACGACAACGACACCATTGGTGATGGCAACGGTCTACGGACGGGGTGCGAGCCTATGCTCGAACCTTGCGCCAAGCACCCCGCTTGCGGCCGCTAGTGACCCGCTTCGACCAACATCGCCCATGCCCGCGGTCCGCCCTCGCACGGCAGGCGCCGTTGAGACGCTTGTGAGCAAGTGCGGCGAGCGTTCTTCTGTGCAGTGTTGCGGACCGTCACAAAGCGTTGGCCAGCGGCCATCGCTGAACCTGTCCGTTGAGGAGCGGGCCCTTCTGCTTCGGAGCAAGAGCTGGCTGTTTCCGCTCATCGATGGCACGGACGAGATAGAGCAAGGCGATTAAGGAATTCCTAACTAATGTCGCCCTCTTCAGGTTCCAAAAGGCTCAGCGGCGGTGTGAGGAAGGATGCGCACAGGGAAGCGGGAGCGATGACGAATGATCGAACTGGATGAGGGGGATACGTGAAACCACCTTCACCTTTCCTGTAGTAGTTTATCTGCTTGTTGATCCGTTACGCGTTCTCATTCCTCTGCTCTCTGTGGAACAGCCGACTTGTGGGATAGGGGAGAGGAAGTGGTGAGGTGCTTTAGGTGACCGCCGCTTCCTCTATCAGCGCGATGCGAACGCACCTGTCATTTTCTTCACGGCCATTCTGCGTGCGCCTGCGGCGTACGCTCATCTTTCCCCTCTGGTCTGTTTTTACTCCTTTTGGCTTCACTCTCTGAGCTGCTATTCCGCTGCCCATTCCGTTTTTTTTTCTGTGTTCGTGTGTATGTCGTCGTGCCTGTCGCATTGTCGTCATTACGTGAAGCTCGGCATGGTGCTGGTTGGGCGTATCTCTTCGCGTTCGCCCGAGCGTTGCCCGCTTACTCGACTTCTCTCAGTTGGGAATCGAACGGTGCGGAGCACTGGTGAGTCTGTTGACGTGTATGATCTGTAAGGAACTCTTACTTTGCCCGTGTGCGTGCTAGCTCGTTTCGTCTATGCTATCCGTCGGCTTCCTTTTGCGTGTCTTACAGGTCCATGCGTGTGCTCTGCCTCTTCCTGTCCTGCCCACTTTTCAGTGGGGTCCTTTACTGTTTTCTTTTTTGCCCTTTCAGCTGATCGTCGCTCTCGTTTCTCCCCCTCTGCCCCATCGCTCTGGGCGTTTTCCCTTTTTCGTTGCCCTTATTTCTTTCCCTCTCGCGGTGCCTGCGGTTATGGCGTCGTTTTTTTTTTGCTTCCCCTGAACGCCTGATTCTCCCCCCCCCAGTGCAGATACTGTCATTGGTCGACTGTGTGTGCGTTTTTGTCCGCCGCTGTCGTCTGCTCCCCTTTTTTCCCGAACATATCATCACAGGAAGTAGACGCAACATCGACAACGACCTCTCCATATCTATACATGAATGGAAAGCGGCATCATGAGGAAAAGCCCCCATGCACACACACACATATATAACGAGTCACGTCGCCGCTATTCTATGAGGTAATCGCTTTCCCTCTTGGACGCTGCAAATCAGAAAAGAACAGAATGTAGAGCAGATTTCAAACTGTGACTTGGCCTGGGCGGTATATTCGGCGACGTGAGTGCAGGGGGGAGAAGAAAGGATAGAGTTTTGAAGGTGATGGGCGCTGACATGGCAGCGCTTCCCACGTGCTTTTCTTCACCTCTCGCCTTCTGCTGGCCATTTTCCTCTGCGAATGCTCGCCCTCTATTCCTTTTCCTCCGCTTGTGTGGCTTCGACACCCGCTCTCGGGCGTCAGCGCCCAAAGAAGGTGGTGGCAACCACGTGGCGTACTGCTTCTTGCCTCGCCCTCAACGTGTGTGCAGTGCAATATTGATGTGGGCAGCTTTGCTCATCGTCGTCGATGCCATCTCGTCGCGGAGTACTGCAATGGTCGTAGGTGGCAGCGCCTCTCTCCCTCCCTCCTGCTTACCTTCTTACAAGCGTCCGTTTTTGCCTTCTACTTCCTCCACTTTTCTATTTTTGTCTTCGGCGTGAATGCCGTCACTACGCCGTCGACATGGATGCCGCCCTTTGACGTCCTTGGGGGGGTCCCTCATGAATGCCTGCCTTGATGGCGCACCCCACTGCGTTGACGATATGGATGCAAGCTCGAACATCTACACGAACTGCGTGAGAAAAGGTCTTCATTCTCTGTGAAGTCTTTGAACTACCGCTGCATTCCTTCAATAGCCTCGCGCGCACAAAGAAGCCATCTCTGCTGATCACGCAGCACAGCGTGACTGGCTGTACGTTGAGTTCGAGGGAGATCCGGGCGCCCTTTGCCATCAGAAATAAGGCTTTCTACGTCGCCTCACTCTCATCGTGACTTTCCCTCGTGCCTACCAGCGTGACGAGATAGCGCGTATCTGTGTCGAGGGCGCTTCCCATTTCGCAGTCTGCTGGGGCAAAGAGCGGGTTAAAGTCGCCTCATCATCGCTTTTCTGTCCCTCGCGTTGAGCGGTGCGACGGCCAAGGCTACTGACGCTTTTTTCTTTCTGCATTGCTGTCTACTTTTCGCTCATACATTTTTTTTCTTGCTCTTGTGGCCAATGTCGGCGTTAGCCTTCTCGCTTCGACAGACGGTAGTCCCCGTGGTGACGAAGAACGCAAGGCCACTCAACTTCCCGGTGCGCCGCGTCTACTGCGCTGGGCAGAACTTCGACAGCCATGCACGGGAGATGGGCTGCACCATCAACCGCATGGATCAGTTTTTTTTCTTGAAGCCAACCGACAGTATTGTGACGGATCATGGCAATCATACATCCCCGAGCGCAACTGTGAACATTCGCTACCCGACGCTGACGGAGAGTTACCATCACGAGGTGGAGCTGGTTGTCGCCCTGGGCTACCCCAGCGGAAAAACTGCGTTGTCTTCGGCAGCCGCGCAGGGCACAGGCCCCGTCCGCTACACCAACATGAAGACGGAGGAAGCGCACGACATCATCTACGCTTATGGGGTAGGGCTGGACATGACGCGAAGAGATCTGCAGCTGATGGCGAAAGATAACGGCAGGCCCTGGGATCTTTCTAAGGGCGCCGACGATGCCACTGTTGTTGCCCCGCTCGTCCTTTCTGAGGACTTGAAGGAGTTGCACCCGGAGATGTTCATGACATCCGACAAAGATGAGACGAACGTGCTCTCGCGCGGCAGCATTTTCCTCCGAGTGAACCAGAATGAGCGCCAGCGGGGCGACCTCAACTGCATGGTCTCCACAGTGGCGGAGCTCATAGCGCTTCTCTCCAAGTATGTGGCGCTACAGCCTGGCGACTTACTCTTCACCGGGACACCATCCGGCGTTGGTGCCGTACGTCGCGGTGATGTGATGGAGGCCGGTATCGAGGGGCTTGGAACGCTCAAGGTGAATGTCGTTTAGATCGGAAGAGAGTGGAACGCCGATGACAGGTTGATGTGCGTAGGTGTGTTCCTGCGCGCAGCGTTACGGACCTTTTCTTCCACGGCTAAAGCCACCCGCCATTTTGTATTGTTCCTGCACCGCTGATGCTCATCATCGTTTTTGGGTGTAGAGAACCTGCTGCTACCGGCGCTTGTGCTTTTTTCAGCTTTGTGTATTCTGCGCTAGGGCTCATAGCGCCGTTTTGAGAGGGATAATTGATTTTGTTTCCCTTTTTGCTTCGCTCTCTTGCAGGAGAACGAAGAATTCTTCGCCCCCCCTCGATCCACCCACAGCGTCCCTGAACTCCCCACTCGCTCTCTCGCCTTCCCCCGTTCTTTATTTTTTGCCTGAGAGCCGCTCTTCTCTGGCTGTCTGTTCATATCTGCTGCCACCGCTGGGGCAAAACCACGCGATCAGCGGAAAAGGAATTCGTGGACACGCACAGGACAGTGAGGCTGCTTGGGATAGACGTGAGGTGCGTTTTGCTGCTGTGTTCGTGCCGGGCTCCCTTGCCCAGTGAGCGTGCGGAGGGTGCAAGGAAGCGGCGCGCTACACATCACTATCCTTGACCACAGCTGCGAACATGAGCACGCCCTCACACTCTTTTTGGGGTGGAGCCCTAACGACGCTCACGAAGAAAGTGAGCGCGCGCTCGTGTTTTTTTCGGCTGCCCCTCTCTTTTTCTCTTGCCTTCTCAGCAGCCTGCAGCATCTTCATGTCACCTCGGCTGTTTTGTCACAGAGTCCCGCAGAGGAAAGCAGTTTTCCGTTTGCCCTTTTCCCCCTTCTCGTCAAGCCTTCTCAACCTCTAACGGATTCGTGTGGCTGCGTGCTGATGCCCTGTCGTCGCGGGATGCACCATCGACATGTGGAGTGCTTCGCCACCATCAGATGAACTCCGACCGTTTCTGGAGAAAGAGAGAGTCGATGAAACGTTCTTCAAAACGAAAAGAAAATAAAAAACGTTTCAGTGACGTAGCCGTTATTTGGCCCACTCCATCCCCTCCCCTCCCCCACTCCCCCTGCCCCCAACACTCCCTTCCCACATACACACAGACAGGTACACAAACATGGAGACACCTTCGATGCAAGTATAGGAGGGAGAAGGTGAGCCTCGCATAGCGACTGCAGAGCGAAGAGCTCTCGCCCTCTCGTCCTCAGCGCCTTCGCTGCTTTCCACGCGAGCGAGTCTGCGCACTGCTCTCGGCGCGGAAGGCAAACCGCCACAGGGAAACGCTCACACCTTTCCGTGTGCTCCTTTTCTCTTCTCCCTTTGCAGACTTTTCTCCGGGCACGGCGGTGCGACGAGGCCGGCGCACAGTCGTGTTTGCCCTCCGGTGCGCAGTGGGAGCGACATGCTCACCTGCCTGCGGATACTTGGAGTGTCCGCCCTCTTGGAGAAGGAGCCTCGGTGGCCCTGCGCTTCTTTCCCTCTCTCTGTGCCCCCCTTTTTTCAGTGGCCATGTACGTGGCCTACCTGTCGCGCCCCGCCCGACGACCTCCCCTTCATGTCTCTGCCTGGTATCACAGGAAGGTGAGAGGACTGGCGGCACGGCCCTCTCGCCGATACCGAAACGCACGCCACTCCCGCGGGTACGACTCAGGTGTAGGCGGCGCAGCGGTACCCACACTGACAGAAGCTGAATCCATCGAGGGAAATATGCTGACTGGCGGATAGCCTCCGCGTGCAACTCGCTCTCTCCTTCCCCTTCCTCTTCCATCGCGTTCCCTTCCTCTGTCCCACACTGACCCCGGCAGGGAAAACGTTCCTATACGCACTAATACATCACCCGTCACGTATCTTAGCATCGCTTACGGCGACAGAAAGAGAGCGAGGAGACGCGTTTAGTAGCCACACACTCTCAAGACTCCAGGTTGGACTGCCTCTCTTCTCCCTTCCAGAAATCACCCCCCCAAGAAAAGAACTTAGCCAGTCGCTACACCGGCCAAGGCGAGTCCCTTTACACATACGGTTTTCTTCGCACCTCCGTGGTGCAGTTCTCCTTTACACCTTCTTCACCTCCCTCGTCATCGATCTGCCCTTCTTAAATTGGTGCGCTCACTCTTCTAAATTCGAGGCTCAGCTACTCGACAAAGTGCTGTCGGTTGCTGCGCACCGCGTCTGCCAATCGATCTCTGTGTCGTGGGAGGTGCGGGTGGGTGGGTGACGCGCGTAGGGGCATCTCTTCCTCCCTGTTCTTCCTATCCCTGCTATCTCGTCACTTTTTTTCTCCCGCTAGTGCTGTCGTCGCTGGCTGTGGCTCTGCTCATTTCCCTTTTCTCTCCTTCGACGACTTTCGGCGGTTTAATACCGTTCGCCTGCCCTGTGTTGTGCGCGTATGCATGTATAGCCCTGTCAGCTCGGTCCCCTCCTTCATACCTACACGCATAGAAGCGCGCACCGGCTGAATCAACGAGAGGAAAGCGAAAGCGAGAACGAGAGGACGTACTTGCGGCAAGAACCAGCTGATACGCGCACGAGCGCATTCGCAGTAGATACGCCCTCCATTCCGCCCTCCTTTCCGCCCTCCTTTCTGCGATATTTTTTCTTTCCGGTACCCCGATTTCGATTGACACGTCACTGAGCTCAACTCTAGAGTCGTCTTTTCTATGTCTACCTTTGTTTTTTCTTTTCTGTTGCCTCTGTTCCCTTGCGAATGAGCCATCACCGAGTTTCTTCCTCACCGTTACACTCTGTTTTTCTTCGTCGTTGTCCCGACTTCACCAATCTCGTCTTCGCCTTTCCCCCTTCCCTTTGCTCGGGTCGGATGTGGGCGACGAAGGCAGGGCGCTTTGCGTGAATCCCAAGAGGCGGTTTTTTTTTTGTGCGAACTTGGGCGCTGCCGACGAACACTTACAGGTTGGACACACACCGGTTGTGTTTTCGCGCTCTTGCTCCGCTGCGCCCCCTTTCCCTGCACGTGCAGATACAAACATTTAGGCATCTACACTCGAGCTTTCCTCGTTGGTACTCCTCCCCGTCACTGTTCTCCTTCTCCTACGCCCCTCCAATCATCCCTTTTTTCTTTTCATCGTCACATACTCCTCTCTCTCTCGATTTCCTTCCGCGTCTCTTCAGCGGGTAAAGTTGAGGTTGCGGGCACACGACTTTCCCGCACCCATCGCCGTTCAAAAAGTGGATCCTTTCCCTTCTCCCGTACGAGTGGCGGAGCGAGAAAGCGCCCAGCTGATTGCCGAGCTGGGAGAAATACGCTGCCGCTGTTGAATCAGGGTGGGGCGGGTTGGGGGGAGCAAGAAAGCACGAGAGGCCGCACTCCAGGTGGCGGCCGCAAGAACCTGTGGTAAGGCCACGAGGGCCCAAAGAGACAAGAGCAACAGAACGAAACCGAAAAGAAAATAGCCGCCCAACGAAGAGGTAGGCAGTCGAACGCTTTGCCCTCTATCGCCATCGTCTCTCTCCCTCTGCAGCTTTTTACTTTGGTGTCTGCGTCTTGGCGTCGCTATCGACGCTGATTGCTGACGCGCCACCTCCTTCCGCTTCTCGTCAAGGTGGCCGAGTGACGTGCGCCGCCTCTGTCACAAACACTTTGTTTGAGTGCGTTTATTGCTAGTGATCTCTTGAGTGCCCCAGGCGGTGTACTTTTTGATTCTTCACCTGTTTTTTTTCTTTCGTTTCTCCTTTCAGTGAGAGGAGGGTGGGAAGGGTGCGCCGAAGACGTCAAGATTCTTTGTCTGGGCGCTCTTGAGTGTGTCTTTTTGGTGCTTTCTTTTCTGTCTGCTCTTCTTTCTCGTTTTCACCTGTTGGTGCGGGCATCGAGTTGAGGTGAGGTCGCTGAATACGCGCACACACAAGTACGGTTGTATCTGATCTCCCAATCTCCTTCAAGTGCTGTGCTGTGCTTGCGTCTCTCTCTCTGCGTCTTTCTTCGCTCCCTTCTTTGATTTCCCCGTTTTTTTTTCTTGGCGCATCTTTGTGTGCGTGTCTGGGTCACCTCCCACCCACACGAGCACATACGCACGCGCAGCTCATACTTTCCCCAGGGCGCTGATCAAGTGAAGTGAAGTGGCCTGTTCGACTTTGCTGTGCTTCGCGTGTTGGTTCGGCTCACTGCAGCACATTTGCCCGCCGCTTGCTATCCCAGGGTAGAGCTTTCTTACTGCCCCTATCGTCTTTGGTGTGCGCTCTATCGTGGCGGGCAATCCGCATTGGTAAAACTCGTCACACCAGCCCGCACGCCGGGGAGGCAAAGGGGAAGGTGTAGAAACGTGAAGGAGGCACAGACCCAGAGCGGGGCGCCTATCGAACACCGATCGACGTTCTCTCGTGCAGCGGCAGCAGGACAGAAAAGGTGACTTTCCGCTGTCACCCAACCCTCTCCTGCCTCGTTTTTTTTTTTTGCATCGTCCATTTCCACAGCATTCCTGCTGTCATCGCCGCACATCTCATCTTCATCCGCCGTGCGCGCCTCTGTCGTCAAAGTTTTTTGATTCCTCTGTAGGCATTTTTCTCATTTCCCAAGTCGCCGGGCTCGCGTAGTCGTTGGCACGCTCTCTCCTAGGGTCACACTGGCTGTGTACGGAGCAGCGCTTTCGATCATCAGTAGCTGCGGCACAGTCTCGTGTTCTTGTTGGCGTTCTGTTATCTTCATTTTTTCTTGTGGTGGTGGTGGCTTCGCTCTTGACCCTTGTGGACTGCTGCCGTGTTTTTTTTGCTTTCTTCTTGTCTTGGGTTTCTGCTCGAATCCTGTTCCGTCGATTCCGACCTCTCTCGCTTTTATACACACCCAAGTCAGCCCCCACACCCTTCCCCTTTCCCTGGCGTCCTCTCGCTTTCCTGAATTACTTTGACTGCAAGTGCTTTTTTTTCGCGCGTGTGTGTGTGCCGCTATTGTGTTCATTGCCTTTCGCCTACTCTGATTCGTCTCGCACGTCAGGTGTCCTTCTCTGTTGTTCGCCTTTGTTCCGTTCATCTCTGCTTGCTCCTCCCCTCCCCTCCCTTTCTCTCAGACGGGGACGCCTTTCCGCGTCGTATCACACATACTTACTCCCTCCCCCCATCACACACACACGCACACGCATACAACGACGTCCTTTCCCATTGTGGTTGTTCCTTTCCCTGCTGCTCCTGCTCCTCCTTTCCACTCAGTCGCTGCTGTTGCCCTAACCCCTCCTGGAGAAGTGTCAGTGTGCGGAGCTTGCACCAAAGGACTCTTCCTTGGGCGTCTCGAGTCTTCAGCGTCCTCCCCCCTCCTCTCCCCTTCACACACACACAGGACGGAGAGCAGTGATCTTCTCCTCTCCTTTGCCCGTCTCTCGCTCTCGATCCGCGGGCGCGGATCTGCCGGTGTACCTCGTTGAAGTGCTGGGAGCCGATAGCGGCGTTCCGCGGGAGTTGTGCATCTGGGTGGTGCAGAATCTGCAGCCCGTTCTTGTTTTGCTGGTGTGCCACGCGTTCACGCCTCTCGGGAGTCGGCGCACCCCCCTTCTAGCAGGTGGAGCCACACCTTTGACCACCTTATCAACACCGATCGCTGTAGGCGCTTTTCTGGCGAAGAATGGACGTCGGCGTTTATGATCCAAAGGTGCAGGTGAAGGCCGTGACGGCAGCGCTGAAGGCAATGAGCACCACGCAGCTCTTCGAGGCGGTCGAGGCTATGTCCACCTCTCTTGTCATGGGCTTCGAGGGCTACTTGCGCAAGTTCGACGCTGGCGCCGCCATCCCACTCCTTGCCGACGTCTGCGAAACCTTCATGAAAGAGAGCTCGCACGGCGACCTCCTTGTCATATCCCTGCGTGCGCTTTCGCTCATCATGGAGCACGTGCCGTCTTCCTACGAGGCGGCGCAGGCGTTTCACGTCGTCCTCATGCAGCTCTCATCCCAGGCGATTCACCGCGCACTCTGCCTGGAGTGGACTTTCGTGCAGTCGGACAGCGCCTCCATGATCGAGGAAGGCTTGCGCGTCATGCGCTTCATCAGCAAGGACGACATGACTGGTGAGCTCATCCACCACGCTCTCGTTGGGGATTTGCTGACCCTGTGCGCGGACCCGCTTCCGCTGGTGGCACGACAAGCTTTGGAGACACTGCTGATGATGTGCTCCAAGGTGGTAATGCCATCGGAGCTCGAGAAGCCGTCCCACTCTTTCGCAGCAGGCATTCTTTCCTTCTTCAAGTCAAAGAAAAAGGCATCGGCCACGAGCAGCGAAGCCAGCAAGGCTGGTCGCACGTCCAACTACAGCGGAAGCTCATCGCCAAAGGCAGCAGCACCTGAGGACATTGTGCCGCACGCGGACCACCCCACGGTGGTGCAGGTCGAGAACGTTATCTCACCGCTGGTTGTCTCCCTAATCGAGGAGTACTCCAAGTCACTGGCGTCGATCCCAGAGCGCTGGGCTCTGCTTGAGCTGCTGCTGCAATGTCTCGGAACACTCATTGATCGAGCGCTAATTTGTCACCGACCGCACACGGCCCGCACGCTTGCCTCCCCTGTACTGCCTAAAATACTGTTTCAGCTCATTGTCGACACAGAGTCGAACGTCACCCTGGAGCCTGGCGCTCGCGTCGACCGCGTCCTCCTCTGCGAGACGACCTTGGCGCTGCTGACGAACTGCCACCGTTACCTGATGCTGGAGAGCCTGCAGCTGCCGGAGGCGCACCGGTTCTTCCAGCTCATTCTAGAGGACTCGACGGAGGAGATTACCACCCTACTCGACGACCCTTTCCCGCGCGCTGTCATCGCCGCTCGCAGCACTCAGCGTCGCGACAAGGATCACATCACCTCCATCGGTGCCTTGCAGCTCTTTGTGCTAGCCTGCCCCACCGTGCCGCCAGATGCGTTCGGCCTGAAGCCGAAGCTTGTGCTGCCGGTACACCAGTGGATGTGGGAGGATGAGCTGCGCCACAACAATCGCCTGATCGAGGAGCAGTGCTTGTCTCTCGAGAAGAGCTGGACACGGCTCGACCACCAGGCCCGCATCTTTGTTCACATGAAGCAGCTGAACGTAGACTTGCGTAGCATGACTATGACCAAGGGAAGCGGCGGAGGTTGCCGCAACATCTGCCGTACCTACATCCCGTTTGTGTACCATTTTGCAGATGAGGCGACTCTGCGACCCATCGTCGCTGTCAAGGAGGCCGGGCCATGCGCGACGGATGGCACCATGCTTGTGTGGAAGCCGCTTTCGTCGTCGAAGCGCAACAATAACGCGACAGCCACCGCTGCAAGGGCGGGGGAAGGGGATGGCCGCACGAGCAGTGATACAGGTTCCGCGAAGCGTAGTCGGCGAAAAGGCGCCTGCACGCCTCAGGCTTCCACCGAGGGAGAGGGCACAACTGCGGCGGCTGGTGTGTCCCTGCCGGTACTGCTGAATACGGAGGTGAAGGTGCCGGCGGGCCACATTTCACTTGCCGAGGAGTACTTTGGCTGTCTGTGCGTGTTTGCCAAGAACACGTCGGGGCAGATGGCAAAGCAGGTAGCCACGTGCGCGTGCGCGTCCATGCTGCAGCTCATGCTCTTGTCCGGCGCCTCGAAGCGCTTTGAGGAGCTGATGAGGAAGGCAGTGCTGCCTATGTGCGAGATGTACCGCGAGGCTCTCATCTCAGCAGACAAGGCAACAAAGGCAGTGGTGCTGACAATGATTGAGTGGATGCTGTACCACCCAATGGCGGAGCCGTGCGAGTTCACTGAAAGCGCAGTGCGCTGCGGGTTGCTGGATCAGCTGGTTATCCTGTCCAAGACGACGCTGGTGGTGCACGACAAGCCAACGCGAACGGCGACGCTTGTGGAGAAAGCAAGCGCGTTAGCGGGATGCATAGTAGAGAAGGTGAAAGAGCGCCGTTCTGCGCAGGCCAGTGGGCCAGGCGCGAGTGTGAGCGCAGCCGAAAATTCCGCTCTTGGTGGGGCCTTTTTGTCGAGCACGATGCTGCGTGTGCAGACGGTGCTGAACGAGCTCCGTGGGTGCACGTGTGGGACTGCTAAGGGCACGGTAGCCGCCGCGACTGACAACAGCGGCAGCCCTGCGCGGGGAAACAAGCTACGCGGTGACACGCACGAGAGCGCGATCCGAGAACTGCTGTGCGTCTTCCAAGAATCAGAGGACATTACCTCCTACGAGGTCTTCAACGTCGGCGTGGCGTCGACGCTGCTGTATTACCTCCTCGGCGACCGGCCGCTCGAGCACATGGTTGGGTATACAGCGGCGCACGATAGCTCTACCTCCGCCTCCTCCTCCAGCTTCAGGCGCGAGGCTGCTGGGCTGCCAGACGGCCAAATGGGACGGATCGACCCAGCTGCGTCGTCGTGGGAGGCTATGATAGCAAGCGGCATGCACGTGGCGGATATCCTGGCCATCTTTGTCGTGGAGAAGCGGATGCGGTGCTTCATTGAGTGCGCGGTGGCTTACCCAACTGGCATGCACCGGCTCGTGTCTACCCTCACGGCGAATCTATCCCTCCAGAGCTACCTCCCGATGGTAGAGTCGGTGGTGACTAACGACAAGGTGGTTTGCAAGACGCCTCTTCAGGTGCATCACGCACTAAGCATGATCTCGCCGTTGGTCGCACTCTGCGGCGATGCCGGCCGGCGCATTTCCGCTGCCGTCAAGCCCGCAGCGGTGGACGACACTGTATCGCTGCCTTGTGTGGACTCCTCTGCGACTGCGACTGGCGCCGCCTCGACGTCTAACGCGTCGCTCACGAACCGGGCAGAGTCGAGGCAGTGCAAGACGACTTTGCTGTCACCCTCATCAGCACGCAGCGGGACTGGGTCGTCTCGGGTAAGCGACCCGGTCAACATAGCGCGCACTGCCAAGGAGTGCTGTATGGCGGGTCATGGCCTTCATTACATGGAGCACTACTCCCAGGTGCGCCGGTGCGACCAGTGCCACCGCAACATCCTTAGCGGGCACAACTGCCGCACCTGCAGCTACGATGTGTGCGAAGAGTGCTATCGTCGCTACACGGGTAACACCGAACTGATTCGGTCACAGGCAGTGATGGAGCGGAACCGTGTGCACCTTTGCGCCACCATCGGCGACCTGGAGCGGTGGTTCCGCACCGGATCCAGCTCAACCAAAGGGACTGAGCTGGCCCCCACCTCACAGTCAGCGCTTCATCATCTCGAGCGCTTTACGACGCGCGTCCTCACTTTCCTGAAGCGCTACACAATGGCTCTCGACGCCTACGCTGCATCACCTATGCCACACGTCGGCGGTGCCATGGCCCCCTACTTGCTCTCCCCGAGTCCGGCTGCAAGCACGAATCTTTCAGTGGAGGTGGCAGAGAAGCTCCTAAATCATGCCAACGTTGTTCGACGCCTGACGTACGAGTACCTCTCACGGTTTGTGACGCGCGGTGCGCTGACGGACGAGGGCACGCCGGTTACACCGGAGCTTGCGGCCAGCCTTGACGCCGAGGTGCAGAAGGTGCTGACCACGGCAGCGGAGCGGCAGGTAGCTGAGGATATGGTGCAGGAGGCGGTGGAGGAGCGGTACATCTTGTATCGCACCTCATGTGGCATGCTTCCATTTCAAGAGACGGTGCTGAGCACGCTTTACCGCCGCGCATTCGCTCTTGGCGATCATCACGTGCTCCTGCAGCTGGAGAACTGTCTACTGCGGGTGGAAGGTGCTGCTGAGGAGCAGCTGACGCTGAAGGCAAAGCATTTCGTGACGGTATCGAATCCGGCTGCCCCCTCAAACTGTCGTAGCGAGAGCGCGCGAGGAACAAGAAACGCCGAGTCACCTGAGGCGGCGCTGGCAGTGAGAAATGCCGTCCCTGCCGGCGCCCCCGCTTCGGACACTTCAGGCAAGGCGAACACGTCGCCCGTGGAAGAGGCGATGGAGGCGAGCGAGTTCGACGGGCACCACGTTGCCCTGAACCAGACCTACCTTTTCCATCACTTCGAGAGTGACTCGGCGGCGTACTGCGCATGCGGCGCGCACTCACGCGTGGAGCTTCACACGGACGCGCCTCCGGCGCTCACCTTCACTGCACCCGACTTTGCCCACCGCGCCGATATGCTGTTGCTCATCATGTTACACCGCGCCCTTTTCGAGGAGACCCATGGGCTGATCGCCTATGCCGCAGAGGCACAGAGCATTTTCGGCGGTGACGACAGCATCTTCGTGAACAACACAATCACCTCCGCACTCGTGCGCTCGCTCGAGGCGTCGGCACTGCGTGTGAGCATGCTGCCACCGCGCTACGCGCTGCCGCGATGGGTGAACTTCCTGCTACGGGAGGGGCGCTTCCTCATCCCGCTGTCGGTACGAGAGCAGGCGTCGCGCTTTTTGGCGTACGGGGCACGGCGCGCTTTCACCCAGCACATGCGAGCTTTCCGAAATCAGCGCAACGACAGGGCGCTCATGATCTTGCCGGCCGAATGGGCAAAGCTGTCCAACCACAAGTTCTCCGTCAGCCGCGAGGCATTCGCGCGGGACGCGTACATGCTGCTACGCAAGTGCTCTGAAGCGCGGTTTCCCATCTCGGTCGAGTTCAAGGGCGACGTCGGCGTCGGCCAGGGACCAACGGCGCAGTTTTACACGCTGCTAGCAGCAGAGGTGAGCATGCGCTGCGCCGAGCTGTGGCGGGTGAGTGACGACAAAGGAAACGGCAGCAACAACAACATTGCAACTGTGCCACCTTCCGCTCTCGCCGTCATGTCCACAACTGGCCCGGTGATGGCTGGTCCGCCGCCTACTTCGCTTCCACCGCGCCGAAGCAGCCGGACCCCGACAGCCTGCCCGGCCCG
Organism: Leishmania martiniquensis; assembly: GCF_017916325.1. NCBI lineage: Eukaryota > Euglenozoa > Kinetoplastea > Trypanosomatida > Trypanosomatidae > Leishmania > Leishmania martiniquensis. Next base: position 1,002,811 of record NC_090170.1, read on the forward strand.
CGGTGGAACGCCTCGTCTCAGCTCCTTCAACAACCGAGTAGGCGGCATGCTGAGGTCGCCGAGCTTCGGTTCTGCCTCTACCACGTCCTCCTCGCGTACCTTTGGGCGCTCAGCCTCGGCATACAGTGCGCCACCCAGCGCTAACCTCACCACGAATCCGTCCCTGGCGGCGGCGCTGGAAGCCGATGCCGTCCTCGTAGCGCCACCGGAAGGCTTCTATCCGCGCCACATGGAGGGCGCGCGACGCTACATCGAGGACATGGAGAGTCTACGCACGACGCCGCCACGACGCCGCCACCGCAGCCGCACCGTCCGCGATGACGGCGTGGCTCGCGTCTTGAGCCAAAACGGCAGCAGGAACGCCGCCTCGTCACTGACTCAGAAGGACCCTTCTCTCATCGATCCCGCGGCCGCCACAGGGGCTGGTGGCACCCACTGCCACAGCAAGGCAGCGTGCTTGGTGGACAGCAATGTCGGTTTGATGCGGGACTATGTGCTGGAGCAGCGGTGGCGCGCCAAAGCCTACTATGCCATCGGCGCTGCACTCGGCCGCGCCTTCGTAGATGAACAGGTGTTTCCGCTCCCACTCTCTCGTGCGGTGGCCTATTTTATCCGCCGAGGCTTGCCGGCCTACCAGTGCGTGGCCTCCGACGTGGCGCACATGGACCCACCGCCGCAGTTCCCGATCGACTTGTTTGAGCTACCCTTGACAGCGGCAAGCTGGGTGGACCCGGACATTGCACGGAGCCTGGCGTCTCTTTCTACCATGGATAGCGCCACTCTGGGTTCGCTTGATCTCCATTTCACCCTTCCGGGCGACGACAACTTTGAACTTCTGCTTGGTGGTGCAAAGATGAAGGTGACCAAGAAGAACTTGCGCCTGTATCAGCGTCGCGTCGTTGGCGCGCTGCTGTACGAATCCGTCGCAGTGCCCTTATACTTCCTGACAATGGGTTGCCGCGACGTCGTGCCGCAGGAGGCGCTGACGGTGATGGAGGTGAAGGAGTTAATTGGGGTGCTGTGTGGCGAAAATAAAAGCCCCAATGACCCGCTGTGGACCACAGAAGAGATTCGGTCCGTGCTGGTCGGCGACCACGGCTACCAGAACGACTCGCCGCAGCTGGAACTGCTGGCAAAGGTTCTTGGACAGCGACTGACACCAGCAGAGCAGCGCAGCTTCCTCCTCTTCTGTACCGGCTGCCCTCGGCTGCCCATCGGCGGTATCCGCGCTCTCGGCGCCATCACGGTAGTGAAGCGCTCTAACGCCTTTGAGGAAGGGTGTGCCAAGGCGCTGCGGGCGGAGGCAGCTACAGCGACGGCGAGCAGTAGCGGCGGGGCTGGGATGCTCGGCATGGAAGAAGACGAAGGTGGCCTGATCGGCGGCTTGTGCGAGCAGACGGCACAGTCCGATGCGGACGACACGCCGTCTGGGCAGCACGAGACTCCGCTCCGTAGCTTGTCGCTCACCTACCCTTCGGCATCCGAGGAACAGGGGGGCTTGGCATCGACGGTGCTGCTTGAATTGCCCGAGTCGGAGTGGGCGCTGCCGTCGGTGAACACATGCTTCCGGTATTTGAAGCTGCCACCGTATCCAAGCGAGGAGCTGCTATACAAGAAGTTGATGATGAGCATTACGCTATCTGGTGGCTCCTTCGAGCTCTCGTAGAAACGACATCTGTGCGCATCCTCCACCGAACCTCGACGCACCTTGCCCCTTTTGCCTCTGGCCGCCTTTTCGTTTCTCCCCCCTTCTCTCTCTCTCTGGAATCCGCTGCGATGGGCTGTGTTGGAGCTTGCTTCCGGCTGTGTGAGGGTCATTGAGGATTTGGCTGCGTTTCCTTTCGTTCTTCGCCGAGCCTTCAGACGGGCAGCGGTGATGGTGACGGCGACCGAAGGTTTTTTTCGAACATAGAGCAACTCCACTTCATGCCGTGTGAGCATGTGGGTGCGGAAAAGAAAGAACATGCGAGGGGGAGGGGGGAGAGTAGTGGTGGTGGTGGTGGGGTGATGATGATGGGGCAGGCTCGAGAGGTGTGTGGGGAACGTACAAGGGCTGCTTCTGCTTCTCTTCGTGTTTTCCCTTCACATTTTCACTCGCTCTGGTCTGGTGTGTGTGTGTGTGTGTTTTCCTATTCTGCTTGCCGTTGTCTCTCTCTCTTTTCGTTGCACTTGCCACCTTTGACACTGGTAACCTTCTCAACCCCCCCTCTTCCCCTTCTCCCTTCCTCTGTGTGTGTGTGTATTTTTCGTTTTGTTTTCGTGTTTGCTCATCTGTACGGTTCCGCTGCGCTCGCTTTTATACTGTTTCCCTTTCTTAGTGTCCCGCTATCTGTGCTTCTCGCTTCTCGATGCTCTCCTGTGCCATCGCCAGCGCTGCTGCTCTTCCTTCGCCCGCGTCGTTTTCGTCTTCCTTTGGCCTCTCCCCCTCCGGTTACCGTATTCCCATGACGCCCACGGATCTCACAGTGAGCTTCGGCTTGTGATTCTTTGTTCACCCCTTTCCCTCACCCTCCCACCTCCTCTTCGCCTCTGATGTTGGCGTTCGCATCCGCCGTGCTGTGGACGTCTGTCTTGCCTTGCTGTCCTGTCGCGTCTCCTGTATGGGAATGTGTGCGCTGGTGGGCGTGTGCTGCCAAGCTCGCATAGGGAATGATATGTTCCTCTCTCCTCCTCCCTCTCTCGCTGTCAATATATATATATATATGTCGCTTCCTGCTTTCCCTTGCTGCAAGGTGACTGCGAATGGTCTCACATCTTTTTCAAGGATTTCGTGTATTTGCGGTTCTTCTACGGTTTTCTCTCTGATACGTTGCCCCGTGTGCTCTCTCTCCCCTCTTTTTATGCCTCTCTTTCTGCGTGTCTGTCTGGGTGTGTGGGCGCGGTTGTCCACGCGGCCGCCTTTCTAGCCGCGGCCGCAAAAGGGAAGACAGAGGTGGCGGGTGCGCGTCGCTGAAGGCGCTGTGGACAGTGAAAGCTGTGTTTTTTTTTTCGCTTGCGCGTGTGTGCTTCGCTTCCAGTTGCTGTTCTGGAGAATGGAGGCTGCTTCGATTCGGGTCGTGTTTGCGTGGGCAGACTGTCCCGTTGCTTATCGTTGTTGACGCGGTGTGAGAGGGTATGTATGTTCGACCTCGGCGCCCCCGTCACGTTTTCTCCAATTGCAGCGTCCGGTCTATCCGAAGCAATAGCGAGTTTCAGCGAAATCTATGGGCAAACGAGCTGTAGCCCTGGCAGCTGTTGTGGTGTCTTCGCAAAGCACCTCTCCCATTCCTCCTGCCACCTCCCTTATCCCCCCTCCTCCTCCGCCCAAACGAGAGCGTGTGAATTCACACTGTGGCACATGTCTCTCTCAGCTCTCTGCTGATGCGATAAACACTCTTTGATGCTCCCCTCTCGATGTGCCGGAGAGCGGGATGCTCGGCACCAGCTCTCATGGCATGATGTGCTTTGCTGGTGGCGAGGAGCGGATGGGCGATCGTTCAATACATCTGCGTACTGCCCAGCGGCCCACTTCCCACGCGCCTTCTTTTCCCGCGTCCCCCCTTTTTGCTTGCCACTGTGCGAACCGCCTGCAGCTCTCTTTTCCTGACAGCCGCGCAGCCTCTTGCCAGCATCCGAACGGAGTTCGTCGGTGCAAAGCCCAACATCATCCGTTGCACTCCGTTATAAACTTCGATTCAAGCATTTCGCCTGCGTTTCTCTCCTGGCTCGCGTGGCAGGCGACGCCCAGGCCGTTTCGCACTTGCCGCCCCATCGGTCTCTGGCTTCTGCTCCCTTCGAAGGTTCTCTAGGGCCGCCGTCATGGCAACAGAGGACGAGTTGCGGGAGCTTCTCCCGAAGATGCAATTCAACAAGGAGTTCAGGAAGAAGCAGAAGTACAGGTACAGAAAACGCGTCGAGGCGCGCGAGAAGGAGCGAGCGATAGCCACCGGCAAGAAATCACCAGCCAGCGAAAAGGCCGAGGCCGCAAGCAAAGTCACAAAGAAGAAGTCCACGACGGCCAGGAAGTCTAGTGGCACCGCTGCAGCAGACGCGAGGGCGAAAAAGACGCCGAAAACGCGTGTGCCGAAGCTGAAAGTGAGCAATGTGGAAACGGGCAAAGAGACACTGAAGAAGAAGAGGGCGCGTGAACTGGTGCAGGAAAACCGCAAAAAGCAAAAGCGTTCCGCCAAGAAGGAGCGGCCGTCAGCGACCAAGTCTCCCCGTACTGGTGTGGTTACCACTGTCATCGTCGCTAACAAGCCTTTGAAGGCAAAGCAAGCGGCAGAAAAGGTGACGAAGGGCGAGGTGTCTGCGGTGGCCGCGCCGGCGGCATCCTTTGCGGAGCCAAAGCAGCTGCTGTCGCAAGCAGAGCGTGACCGGCAGCTGCTTTCTCGTGCAATCCGTGGCGACGATCTGCTTGGCAGCGACCCATCCACTGGCGCTGACGATGGCGCAGCGTTTATTCGCCAAGAGCCCTCTCTCTACCCTGACCACGCTTTCCTTGACGATTACGCGGAGAAGAAGCACGCCGAGGCCGTCTCGGCCGACCAGCTACTCGAAAACGCCCACCACTTTTTCAAGAGCCTCGGCAAACAAGAGCGGGCTCTTAACAAGGTTGCCAAGGAGCACATTAAACATCTTCGCGCGGTGAACCGCCGCGGCGGAGACAAAGATGGGTTTCGATATGTTGTGCCGAAGAACGTGAAGCGGGTCGTACGAGAGCTTCTCTTGGCGCAGAAGGCGCGTGAGGGCAAAGAGGTCCCAGAGGCTCTTATCGACCCTGAGCAACTCGAGTCAACGTTCGGTGGTGACGGAGTGGCGGAGACCTCTGAAAAGCCGGTGCGCCGCCGTCGTCGTCGAAGTTCACGCACGTACTCGGACTTTTACCAGTTCCAGGTGAGCAAGCAGTGGACTCGTAACGCGGAGAACTTCCTCAAGCGTAGCCGACCAAACAGGATGCTCTTCGAGGCCAAAAAGCACCAGCGCACCATCAAGAATTTCTGAAGCCGATGCAGCTCGCTCGATGGTTGGGGCCCCTCCACAAGTGGCTCTTTCCTGCGGCCGTAAGACCTGGCCTGGTTGTCTTTGCTCACTGCTCTGCTTGCCGTATGTCGTTGTTTCTTCCGGTTGCTGTTGCGTGTATGGGGGGATGATGTGCGCGAGCGACATGGTAGCCCTCGATGCTGCCGGAGCTGAAGAGGGCTGAAGGGAACGTTGCCAAAGGTGAAGAGTGGAAGGCGGGCAGGGGCACTTCTCTGCTTTCGTGCTCAAAGACGGATACCGCAGACGCTTCCGTGCTGCTCTCCGCCTACCCGAGACGGACACGATCCGCACCGTCGAGGGCGTGAGGACGGCTTCGCTCAGTTTCCTTTCTTGCCTCACTCCTTCACTTTTCCCTGCTTACCGCTTCTCGCACCCCGTTCTCTCTGCGCCTCCAACGCTACCGTCAAGGGCGGTGAGTGCTGATGGCTTCTGCTCTTCCGCGATACGCACGCGTACTACACTGTGGCCGTGCAGTGTGCTAATGCTGTCTTGGCGAAGGGGGGGTCCCGTCTAAGAGAGACTCTCTGGAGCGAAGCGCACCCGCCCAAAGGAGAGGGCGAGCACTCTTCGTCGAGCCAATGCGCATGCGTGTGGCGGAAACGTACTGTGTACGCACTGACCCTCACCAGGGCATGTCCTGGTGAAGACAGATATCTCCGCGTATGCGGCGGTGTCCGTCGGCATGTTGGCCATGGATGCCGGCTGTCATGGGCCGTTTTTTTTTTGTTCTTTGCTGTTTGTTTGTATTCGAATAAGAGTGCATGTGGGCGTAACGGTAATGCGCGATTAGCCATTCACCCTCAGAGATGCAGGCAGCATAAAACGGAGAGACGCGACTGCGGGCTGAGCAGTGCCGAGGCACAGGGGGGCGCGCGGAGACGTCTCGGAGTGTGCCCCCGCCCCATGAGAGCGCCACAAAGGAACTGAAAAAGCCACTTGTTTTGTTCGCTTCCAGTTGCCCGAGGAAGAACCACATTGCTTGGCCTTGTGTTTTTGCTCGCACAGTTTCACACGTGATGAGGCTACCGCCCTCCAATTAGCGCACTAGAATCTATGCTCCTGAGCTCTGCTCTTCACATTTGCCGCGTCCGCAGTTTTCTTCTCTCCTTCCCCCCTCCGCACTTATCACTGCCTTCGTTGCCTTTGTGTGTGTGTGTGCGTGCCGCCAACGCCAAACGGCGCCCGCGTCTGTGAGCTGAACGTCGCTGGCGCACAACATGCGCACGCCCACTCCACGAAAAGAGTTACACACAAAGTGACCTACACAACAGCGCGGCTCCGCCCCTCCTCTCTCCCCATTTCTCTCTCCCCAAGTTCGGAGAGGCGCGCCCACGAAAAAATGGGCCGTCAAAAGTCTCGCAACTTGTGGAATAACGATGCGGGCACCAAGTGTCTGAATCGCCCTCCACAGGTTGCTGTTGCCAAAGGGTGGCAGGTGACGCCAGACCTCCTGCCGGCCAAGCCGCTGGCTCCGCGTCGGCGCAAGTACGCACCGATCCGCCCCAACAACCGCGACGCCGTAGCAACTCCGCTTGGTGGTCAGAGCTACAACCCGGTGGATGCAGAGCATCAGGAGGCCCTTGGCAAAGCTGTTCGCCAGCTCACCAAGAAGAAGCTTAAGGACGAGAAGTTTGTGAAGATGATGATGCTGGGCCGCGGCAATAAGTACACCGGCAACTTCTCGGCGGACAAAACATGGGAGGAGGAGGTGCAGGAGTCGGCGCCGGTGACTGCGAAGCCGCCAAAAAAGAAGACTACAAAGGCCGCGCCTTCCTCTAGCGGGGCGTTACTGTCTTCTACCCCCTCTTCCATGCGAAGCGCTGCGGCGCCACAGGGCAACAGTGTCAAGGCTGCCGCTGCTTCTGCGGCTGTAGCGAAGGATCGCAAGGCGGCAAAGAAAAAGAAGACAAGGAAGGCAACGGCAGAGGAAGCCAAGCGTGCCATGGTACATCGGCGTCACCCACATCGCGATACCATCACGAGAGAAACCGATGAGCTCGATGAGCTGCTCGCTACACACGCGGCCAAGCTGAAGAAGCGCGAAGCGGCGCGGCAGAAGCGTCGTGCGGCGAAGAAGGAAAACCTCACCGTCAAGCATTACGGCCGATACTATCACACCCCCTTAGCCCTCGACGTCATGCCGACTGACAAGCTCGTTGGCTCCTTGCGTCACCTCAGCGGCGGATATGTGCACCCCGTCATGGAGCGCATGAAATCGCTCGAGGAGCGCAATTTAGTGCCGGCACGCATGCGCCACACGTACAACAAGCGCAAGGTGCTGAAGCCCAAGGATGAGGTGCGCGTGAAGCGGGAGGAGTTTGGCGTCATGCCACAGACGAGCTTTTGAGGAGCATAAGACAGAGCTGTGCTTCATGCGGCCCTGTGTATGCTGGGCCTGCTCCCTTAATGGCGCAAGCAGCATTGCATCCTAGCTGTTCTCGTGTGCAGCACTCTTTCCCAGAAGCTTTGCGGAGCCGCATGCTGCGTTTTGTTTGGTCTGTTTCGCTGTTCTAAAGGTGTGACTAACGTGTGAGGTTCGTGGCAACGCATTTGTTGACGGTGTCTCGGAGCACGAATCGCTTGTTGCGACGGCTACTTCTGACGCCCTCCTCACCTGAGCAGGTGCTTGTCTTTCTTTCTTCGAGTAAATCACTGGCCTTTGCTATTCCAAGAATGTAGTGGAGGGATGATGCCAGGTGCCGGCGTGATGCGCAGTTGGGGGGTGGCAATGTTGACGAAACTGGAATGCTTCCGAGAAGCGCCCCTGGCCATAGAGCGGAAAGTCTGAGGCAGGGTTCACGGGAGCGTATGTGAGAGCACGATCGCATCCCTCGCTTCACCGTCACGCATGCCACGGGGCGCGTGCGGGCTCGCAGAGGGCTCGTCTCCTTTCCCCTTCCCCCTCTTTGCACTCTCCAGCCCATCGCCTCACCCCTCTTCCCTTCCTCTCATCGATTGCCGAACTTCTGTCTTCCCGTTTTCCGCCCACGATGTGTGTCTGCGTGGGGCTTTTCTGCATGGCACCTCGAAAGCACTGCACACATATATACATATATATATATGCTGCGCCTGTGATTGTTGTGGCTACTGCTGCCGCTGCCGCTCTACCCGCCACCGCCCCCATACCACTCAACGCCCTCACTCTGATCTCCCCGATTGATTGAAGCGTTTCGAAGAGGACGAAGGGCATACAATCGCCTCTGCGCTTGCGGGTAGTAGGCAGCCTCTGTCTTTTTTTTGTCTCAGTGCCCCCCTCCCCACGAAGCGGGGCCAAGCGAAGGCTATTTCGAATCTATCGCACCTGGAAGTAACGCAGCGGGGGATACCGTAGAAAGGTGTGAACCCGCTGTGCTTCTCTCCCAGCCTTTTCGGTGCTGCTTTTGTTTCGATCTCCCCCTTCCCTCTTTTTCGTTACCCATAATGAGCTTCCTCTTCAAGGCGGTATTGGGGCAGCGCGTGGTGCATCCCCCTCCGCCGGCCACTGACAAGGCGCCGCAAGCCGCGGCAACCGGTGCACGTTGTAGCAAGGCGTCAGCAGTGCCTCCTGGGAAGCTGGCAAGTGCATCGCTGGCCACCAACGGAGATCACGGCAGCACCTCCACGACAAAGCCGGGCGGTGCGGCTGCGCGATCGCCTTCTCCACCTGCCGGGCCGGTTAATAACTCACCGACGCTTTTAGGGGGGCCACATTTGTCGCCTCTCTCCACATTGCCGTCACCGCGACCAAGCACATCAACGCGGACGCTGCTTCTGCGCATCGAAGGCTGCATCATGGCACAGGATATTCGTGACGCGCAGCGCGACCTCTTACGCTGCGCTGACCTCCCATACGCTCTGGACACGACGTCGCTGAAGGCGCTGCTTGAATTACTTCTCAATCACGCCGAGGACGAGTCCATCACGGAGCCGACGCTGCAGCTGCTTGCCAACGCCACAGACTTGGACAAGTATCCGGACCAAGTGGAGGTGAACCGTCGCATCGTGGATGTCACTATGGCGGCCAAGAGGAACGCGAGGGACGCACTGCTTGAGCACCTCGTGGACTCGGTACCATTGCTGCTAGACGCTATGAAAACAACAGCCCCGTTCTGGAACCGGTACAATGTCGTCGTCCTGCTCCAGCGACTGGAGGCGTTCGACTCCTATAAGTTGAATCAGGCACTGCTAGGCGCCCGCGGCATCAGCGTGTTGCTGGATGCCCTGAACGAAGTCGAGCACAATCACCAGCTGCGTAACCAAGCCTTGGCGCTTCTCACGTCGTTGACCTTGGCCGATGCGGAGCTGCAGACCCTTCTCGCCTTCCACAACGCCTTCGACTCGCTATTTGATGTGATCGAGCGTGAGGGCGGTGAGAGGCATGCCAACTCGATTGTGAAGGACTGCTTGACGGTTGTACACAACATGCTCCGCTCAAACAAGGCAACTCAGAAGCTCTTCCGTGAAATGGGCTGTGCTGCACGGCTGGCAGCCCTCTTCGAATCCGTTCCATCCGAGCTAGTGGCGTGCACGGTGGCGGCTCACCGCCACAAGGGTGCTGGCAGCAGTCCTTCAGGGCAGATTTACCCCCAGCCGATAGTGTTGACGGAGAAGCTGGAGGCACTCCTTGACGCAATCAAGAGGTCCGACACAATGCTTAACGTGCTCATGTCCGTTTCCATTCTCGCGTGCATCCTGCGCGGCACCGACGATGGGGAGGAGGAGCGACACTCGACGCAAGAAGCCCTTCTTCGATGCGGTCTTCTGAGCCCACTAACGCGCCTCGCATTCAGCGGACTGGCCATCGACGATGCCACCCGCATCGAGTCCGTGCGGGTGCTGGCGTTGCTTCTGAGTGGCTCAAAGCAGACGGTGGAGGAGTGGCTTGACCTGCAGCCCGTCACGACTCTGGTTCGAGATACTCTACCATACACTGTGCAAGTGTGGCCTGCCCCGCGCGCGTTGCTCTCGTATGTTTGTGAAACAACGGACACAACCCTCGTCAGCGCTGGCGTGCAGCTCTTCACAGCGCTGCTGAGCGTGCCTGCCTTTCAAAAGCGCTTGGTAGGCGTGTTCCTGAACGGCTTGGTGCCGCCGGCTCCAGAGTTTGGAGGCGGCGGCGGCAGTAGTGCCACCGCGCAGGGGTCGACTGCGACTTCACGAGACCGTGCCCACACGGTCAATGACAGCGCCGTCAGAGCGGATACGCATTGTGGTGTGGCTCTCGCGCATGTGTTGCTCTCGTCACAAACGCCGGCTGTGAAGAAATTTTATGCCGCGCAGGTCCTGCGCGCGCTCGTTGCGGTGCCTGGCGCGTCTCCAGTGGTTCAGGCCCTTGTGCACTCGTCTGTACCACCGCACTTGCAGTCGTTGGCGCTAGAGGGCTTTGTGAAAGCGCAGCCGGGGTGGACACTGTCCACTCGCTTGCCGCCCTCTTTCTTCAACTACATCGCTACCTTCCTGCTTTTCTGCCTCAGCGGCGGCGCGGCAGGGCAGCAGGTCAACACGGCGGCTCTCGGGGCCTACGTTGGTGCGTTGCTGGCCTGGATGGGCTCATGTCCCTCTGCGGCGGCCGCGTTCGTTGAGGAAGTGTCATGGGGAGAGGCGCTGCTGCACCAGGCTCGCCGCGAGGGCGCCGCCCATCTTCGGCTGTGGTCGGCCGTACTGATAGCAAGTGCCTGCGTCATGTCCCAGAAGGTGACCACAGCCACGGCGGCCGCAACGGTTCTCGCGCAGCGCTTTTTGCAGATGGTCGGTAGTGGTGCGTCTCTTGACACAATCCTCTTCGACGTTCAAGCCAGCACGCCGGGGTGGCAACACCCTGTGGTGAGCGGACTGCGAGCGCAGAACCCTAGCCCGTACGATGAGGACATTGTGGCTATGGTGGAGCAGCTTGTGGCGGAGTTCAAACGCCTGTTGGCCAGCGTTGCGGCATCTTCGTCACAGACGCCGTTCACGACGATGGCATTGCCGCTGCCCACACAATCGGGACAACCGCATTCAGATGAGGCGCTGAAAAAGCACAGAGTCGCGTTGCCGTCCCTTGCACCGCCGCCGCCTTGTGGCCCCCGTGTTGCGTCCCTCACAAGCCTCGGACAGAGCACTATGTCATCTGCCGACTACCGCGTCGAGCCACCCCCACCGCAACCACTCGACCCCACATCGCACCCGGTAGTAGCCCCTCTCGGCCTAGATGCACAAACACGTGAGATACTGGCGGCGCTACAAGCGGAGCTAGAAGCCGCCCGCGCGGAGAAGGCGAGTCTCTCGAACGCGCTAGAAGAGTGGCGAGAGAGAGCCGAGCACATCTCTGCTCAGTGCGCTGCCCTAGAGGAGGAGCGGCAGCAGAGACGTGCCGCGGAAGCAGCGGAAGAAGAGCGCGTGCGAGGAGAGGGTGCGGCGGCTTCGTCCGCGGAGGTCGCGAACTCGCACCCCGCATCAGCTGGCATGGTCGAGGGACTCCTGGAGAATATTCAGTTGCTCGAAGAGGCGCTCCAGTCGAAGGAAGAGGAGCATCAGCAACTAGTGGAATCACTGAACATGATGGAAGAGCAGCTGCGGCACGCTTCGAACACCACAGCCGCCGCCGCCTCCCAGCAACAAGCGCTTCTCCAGCAGCGACAGCATCAGCAGGAGCAACAGCATTCTCCGCCGCAGGATCTGATGAGCGCGATGGAGGCGGAGCGCAATGCGGTAGCCCAGCAGCTCGCACTATCACAAGAAGAGATTGCACGGCTGCAGCGGGCACTGCAAAGTGTCAGTAGCGACTATAGCGAACTGCTTCTGCTGGTGGCCGAGCTGAACGAAGAGTGCATGTCGGTCAAGGCTGGCTCGTCCATGGCACACACACCGGCACGGCCGTGGTCGGAGGACACTGGCCCCAGCGTGAGAAGGGGGGCTGAGGCATTGCAACATCCAGCCGTTGAGGACGCAGCGAGGAGGGCCGAAGCCTTCTTCGCCGTTGCAGACCCGCTGCTGCCGGCAGCAGCGGGGGTCGGTCCAGAGTGCGTGCCATCAGAAAATACGACGGACTCCGGAGCGGCGGGAGTGCTGAAGGAGCACACGCCAGAGTCAGCAAGCACCACACAGGCATCCCCTCTGGTTTCGGCTGCCGAGCGAAATATGAACGCGGATGCCGACTGGATTAGTAGCGCGTCCGTGCATGCCTACGAAGTGGCGACGGATGTCGTCATCGACCTTGCAGAGGAGCGAGCTCCCGATGATGCTGTCGCGGCCCCCCTACTCACGCAGCAGCCGTTTTTGCTGCCGGCAGTGCCAACCGCGAGACGCCCGGTCTCCAGCCTGCCTCCGACCGCGTCTGAGGCAGCACTGCCGTCTTCCCTACCTCCGGCGTCATCCGCTGGGCCGCAGCGACATCACGCAGGCCAGCCTTCACCTCCTCCGGGATGTCATGCCCCTCTACCACCACCACCACTGCCCGCAGCAGCACACCACCCTCTGCTACGTCAGTCTGCGCTACGAGCGCCTTGTTACGCCGACCCGTCTACCATCTTCTTTGGCGGGGGAGACGGCGCCGCTGCTGAAGGGGCTCAGCGGCAGTATGCGCTTTCCGTCGCCGGCATCGAGCAGCACTTGCACGGGAGCGGGCCCCCGCCGGCAACGCAGCTATCGCCTCAGGTAGCTGCGCTGGCCCCTCATCTTCCGCCACCACGGCGGCCTGAGTACAGTGAGCTTGCGCACGAGTCGCCGCCGCACGGTGGCCACGCGGGGATGCACTACGGAGCAGACCTTATAGAGCATCCGACACCTCCTGCGTCGAGAGGGGTGCCATCGTTGACGCCTCAAAACCTTCCAGGAGCGAGTGTGGGGGATACCCTGTCGATGGCCGAAGGGAACCCCTCCACCCTTTCATCTGCGCCCCACTCTGGAGAGCAGGGCGCACAGGACGCGCTGACCGTTGCTCGGGTAGAGTTCGCCGACGCCTTTGCCTCAAATCCTTTCTTGGCTGGTGCCAAAGGCCCTACAGAGAGCCGCTTTGCGATGGGGGGAGGCGATGGGGACTTCGAGGCCGCTCTACAGGGAGCCTGGGAACGTGATACAGATCACCGGGCCACGGTGGAGCAGGGCGCGGGAAGTAACGCAGCGCCGCAGCAGAGGGCCTCCACAACCACAAGCGGGGCTTCTCTTCGTTGGGCACCCAAGGGGGAGTCTCTGAATCAAAACGAAAAGGCCAACAATCCAACAGCGACTTACAACCCGTTTGCGGACCTCGGCGGCGGCGGCGATGACATAGATGACGCTTTCGGTGACCTGCGCTAGTGCCTTGATGAGCCTGACACGTTGATGGCTTAAAAGGGGGGCGCCATCAATCGCATCTTGACCCTCTTGCGTGGGCTCTGCAGTTTTACGTAGTGAGGTTCGGGGAGGCGACGAGCGGCTCGTGATCTTGCGAAGGCCGCGTATGCACGTCTATTTCGCAGCCGCGTACTTGTGTTTCACGGACTCTCGATGGGCACAAATTTGACTCTTTCTTTATGTGACCGATTTTGTTCTCTTCTTTGCATGTCTTGTGAGGTTAGGCAATTCTGTGATGAGCTTCTTCGTCTTTTCTTCGATGTCGAGCAGAACTCCACTCCCCCTTCGTTTGATTTTCCGAGGCTTGTGGCGTTGTTGACGCTGTCGATCCATGGTGTATGTGTCACTTGCACGCGCTAGGCTGTCAGTGTCTCTCATGATGACGTTGAAGGTACCGTCCTCATCTCCCCTTTGACACTCTCTTGCCCCTCTCTTCCCCTCCGCATGTCCTCTCCTCTTCTGAGAGCTTTGGATGTGGGCACAGTGGTTTGTCCTCACATATGCCATCAAGGGCATCTGTAACCCCCGTAACGTCCACTGGAGAACGAACGCCGGCGCTGTGTGCCATGGCACACGCGAACGAAAAAAGACAACTCTGACTACTGAGAAAGTACGATCACCACCGGTGGCGCCTCTGCACAGTGGGAAACGTCAGCAGAAGGATGTTGCCCAACTTTCGTGATGCAGGAGGCTTCTTGCAAAGGCACCTCGCGTTGTCGCCGCCTCTTGGGATGATGCCCCTGATGCTTCGTCGAGGCCCCCGACGCTGTTCAAAAGTGGCTATCACTTTTCCCAACTCATCTATCATCGCCGCCGCTTTACCGCCTCTGTTTCTCATCTCAGTGTTGTTTTATGTGCTTGTCTGCGCAAGCTTTTCCTTGTAAAGGCCTTGTAGAAGCGGTGCATCTTGTGCTGTTCTCGTCTGCCGCGGTAGTAGTGAAGGCCTTTGGTCTCAATGCCACATTCCTTTTCATTCGCGTGCTCTCCTTTCTGTCTCACGCGCGTATACACAAGCAGAGTTGGCCTGCCGTATTTCACCGAGCAGACGCACAAATAGGACAAAGAAAAACAGATCGAAGCAGTAGCCGTCTTCCTCAGCAGACAAGAGCCACTGGACGAGAGACGGTTGCACGGCAGCTGGGAAAAGAATCGCTTGTGGGGTGTTGCCTGTTGACGTCACACTTTCCCTCTGCCCGCCGAGCTTGTGGTCAACTCTCCCCTCTCCCCCGCTCCTCGCGTGCGCCAATTCCGCGCCGCAGCTTCTCTTTCCTGGCTCTTCTCCACCTCAAATGCCTGTCAGTAGCCTGCCACACACACACACACGAATCTGTAGTTTTTACTCTGCTGCTTTTTTGGCTATTGATTTCCTCTTGCGCTGCGGATTCTCGGTTGAGATCTATCGCGTCGGTTACTTCACCTTGCTTCTGTCTGCGCCGCAGTGTGTGGTACTCTGGGCCCCACCTCTCGTCCTCCGCCCTCCTCTTCCTTTTCTGTGTCTCTCTCCTCCCTCACGATTTCGCCAGGGTCTCCTTACCCTTGTCGTGTTGTCTGTCTGTCTATGTGTGTGTGTGTGCTGCCTTGAGTTTTCGCTGACTTTTAGCTTCATCCTACTAGGCGCTTTGGGTACGTGCGTGTACTCCTTCGTTTCGCTGCTCCTTTCACGCTTGCGCTCATCGAGGCCACCGATCGACTGTTCCGCCGGTGAGCAACCCTCTCCCATAGATCCATTGGCTGAAGCCATTTTAGTAGCGGCAATGGCGCAGCCTGATGCGGCTGCTGAGGCAATAGCTGAGATGGTCCCCATTCTTGGTGAGTGTGTGGTGAAACTATCACATTCGACCACTTATGAGCCGCCACTGTACCTGTTCCCAGAACTGTTGCCGCGAGTGCCAGAGGGTACACCACCGCTGCCAGTATGGGACGCCGTGGCGGATGCTGTAGACATCGCTGCCTCCTCGTGGCGCGTGGCGGACGCGACGCAGCTCATGGTAGCTGGAGTGGCAGCCGCTGGTGCCAACCGTGTGAAGGCTAGCACAGCGGTTGAGCGCCGACCGCAGGCGATGGTGACACTCACCTCGATGATCGCCGGTAACCGTCTTCTGGCGGCGGGCTTGGACGCAACGGTGTTGGAAAAAGGCGTCTTCTCATCCGCGGCAATCATTACGCACTTGGCAGCGCTTCAAGCACGCATGGGACTGAGCGACGAGGAGGGCGCCGCCATCATGTCGAACCACTTCCTTAATCTTCTCGCATGGCAGAAGCTGCGCGAGCTTAACGCCCCAGCTGTGCAGGCCGATGTGTCGCGTGCAGAGCAAAAAAGGAGTGAAGAGGAGGCGGGAGGGACGGCGATGGCTACATCCTCGCAGACAGGGTCGCCCTTGCCTCGGAAGCGTAGACGTACGAGCCAGGACATCGACGATAGAGAAGCGTGGCTTCCGTCGCCACACCCATGGGCGACGGAGGCCGAGCTCGCAGGGGCGAATAGCGCTCTGCGGTTTGTGGCAGCGAGCGAGGTGAACGTAGAGAGGCAGGTGGAGCTTCTGCACACGCTGACGGAGCTTTATAAGCGGCCGTGGCGGACGCTCACATCACGAGGTCAGCAAACGGATTTTGTGGTGCCGCCAGGAACGGTCAACGTCACGAGTCCGTTCGCGGACAACAGCAGAGTGCTAGGGGCCCTCCTAGACCCTGCTGCTGCCCTCGGTTGGGGCCCGGCCCTCACTTCGTCGCCTTGCACAGAGTACTTTGGTAGTGTGCTTGTGGCGCACACCGCCTGCTTTTACGCGGTGGTGCTGTCTGCGGCAAAGCCGCCGTCAGGAGGGGATGCTACTGCCCCTGCTCCTACGCGTCTGCCGCTTGATCAGCTCACCTCCTACTTTGGGCGTGAGTCGGGGGCTAGAGGAGCGGCCGCGGTCGCGGCGGCGGCGACTATGCCCATTGCCGGTGCCTTGGCTCGCTATGCTAGCCACCCAGAGGCGCTCTCGCGGTTTCAGTTTGCGCTGGTGCTGCGGCCAGTGTATGAGCACGCCACGAGCGCCAAGGAGGTGAAGTCGTCCAACGACGAGCCCCGTGGAGGCACACATGAAGTGGCAGAGGACGACGAAGCGTCTGAGAGCAACGAGGACGCAAGTGAAGAGCCCGCCGCGGTGCTGCACACAAAGCGACCGCACCACTACACGCTGTGGCTGGTCAATTACGGTCGTAATGGTGTGCGTGTCGCTGGGCAAGGATGGGTGCTTGGCGAGCCGCGTCAGCTGCGAGCTGGAGACGTACTCATCGTGGGCAACGAAGTGCAGCTACGCGTGGAGGAGCACGCCTCTGCGGCTGCCGCTCGTGCGCCTGCGAGGGGCGACGCGATTCACAACACCGCCTCTGTGAGCTCCTCGCAAGTGAAGCAGGAAAGAATGGAGGAGTAGCACACCATTGTCGCTATCACGGCGGTGTATCGATGATGCCTGAGCAACAAGCTGCTTGTTTTGTGTGCGGTGTCCCTCTCTTTCTCAGGCGCGTGTGTGCTGTCACATACGCCTCTCTGCGTCACTTTTCCTTCCCTCCCCCTCCTCCGCTCGTACGTCATGAGAGTGTTGTCGAGGCTTCTCTGTCAGTGGTGTGATGGTGGCAGAGAGAAAGGGGAAGGGAAAAGGAGCTGTGTGGCGCTCACTCTCCGTCTTCCTTCATGATAATTGCCCTCCATGATCCGGTAAGTCTCATCATTTTAAAGATCACATGTCTACCGAAAAAGCCCTCAATGATCATCACGCGCGCGCACACACACACACAGGAATCAAAAAGGTGCGGTGTAATAGAGCAATTTGGCCTCCTCTGCTTGAGCAGCGCTGCCGCTCTGGTCAGCCGATGGATGATGACAGGTGCGCGATTGGCGCGCATCCGCGTGACAGAGCCGCTTCGACACAGGCAACCGTCTCTTGCGAAGAGTTTGGCTTCCCTTACTTAGTACTTTTCCTCCATGTCCACCTCACTGCTTCGATTCGTTCTTCTGCACAGGAAAAGTGCGTCTCTGGAGGTGCTTAGGCGCAGAGGATTCCTGCGTGTGCGTTACTACCTAGGACGATCCTAATACGGCTGCGCTGCAAGTGGAAAAGACACATCTGTCTCTCTTCGGCGGCATGGGTGCATCACTTGCTTCACCCACCCTTCTCTCTCTCTCTTGCCCCCCTCTCCACTGTCTCAAGTACACGTGCGTACGCACTGGCATTCGCACACGGACTAGCTCAGAAGGGAAGCATCAACGTCTACGCGCTGTCTCTTCTGCTTATCTCCCCTTCCCTCCCCTTACCTCCTCACCCGGCCTTCCCGCCGCCTTGCGTACCCCGTGTGCTCGTTGGTGTTTCTTCAGGAAGCGATTCGAGGTCAGACTGGCAACTCAACGTACAAACGCATATACACATATTTGTGTATATATATGTACATGTATTCTGCTCAAGCTTCTCTTTTGCTGACGCTTGGTGCGTGCTGAAAGCGCGCGTGGACGGCTGATCTCGACTGCTTCGCTGCCTAAGTCCCTTCTCGTCCCCTTTATCACATCTGAAAAAACTCCCCACCGGCAGCCGAGGATCGATCGAGAAGAACAGCCGTGAGAGGGCGCCACTGTCCGGCAAATCCTCCCTCACATTGCACGGGACGCAGCAGCCCTGCACCGAGGGAAGGGGGGCGCAGAGAGCCAAACGAAAAGGACGATGGGCATGAGCATCTTCTCGCTCGTCTCGGCCGTGGCTCTGTGCCTTAACGCGCTGGCCATCCTCTCCGAGTCGCGGTTTCTTTCCAAGTTCGGCTTGGCCACCCCACAGGCTCTGCAAGGAGGCACTGCGCCTCAGCAAGACACTGCTTTCAATGACATGGCACTACCCTCTCTCGACTCCGATTTCGGCTCTCACATGAACGGCGGAGGTCGTGCTACCTCGTCCCTCAAGTTGCAGATCGCCGCTCTGTTGCACTCTGTCCGTCTCCTCATGCGATGGCCGCTCATCTTCGTTAATATCGCGCTGATTTGCCTCGCGTTGATATTCGGCTGATAAGGCCAGCGGCAGCGTGAGCCGCCAATGCACACACACAAAAAAAAGCGATGCGATTCCTTTGGCTCACCTGCGCACACTAAGAAGCGGCGTAGGCACAACGAAAGCGGAAAAGAAGAAACGCCCCAGTGTCAAAGCCTTTTCAATGACGTACATGCTGGTGCGCTGTGGAAAGCCTCCTTGTGTCGCTGCCACTGAATGGGTGATAGCCGTCCCCTCCTCACCCCTTAACCCTTCCCTCTTCTGCACCTCTTCCTCCTTGCATGCAGTCAGATGCCTGGCCCACATCGTAAATGCTGAGCTCCTCTTCTTCTCGCCTCGCTTGCTCGCTCTGTGTTCGCCTGCCAGCGTGAAAACGACGTCCTGCCCTGCACGCGCCGCCCCTCACGTAGTAGCCCGTCTGCAATTCTTCGCCGTCTCGAATGCCTTCTCTCTTCGACCCGAGAGGCCTTCCCATTCTGGGCCAGCCTGTGTCTGAGTGGGGCACCAAACAGCCAGGAACCGGAGTCACACGCAACACGCGCCGGGAGAAGCTTGGGCTGTGGAGTGCTGTCGCCCTGCAGCAGCACTTGACCGTCACTGGCGGGCGTGGAGGTGTGCCGCCGCCGCCGCCATCGTCGTCTCGGCCGCGCTTATCCGAAAGTGGAGGCGGTGCCGTGGCGCTGAGTGACACCGCAGGCTCCTCTTCCGCAGATTTATTGGCAGACCTTCGGTCGTACCTCGGGCCTGCACCGAGTCTAGCTGGGCGATTGCAGAAGCCCACACTTGCGCAGCGCATGGGGCTTGTCCCGGGCCCGCCGCCAGCGCCATCGGCTGAGGAGTGGCGCGCCGTGGTGCATCGTGCTCTCCTGCGCGAGCAGCTACACTCGCCCGACGCCAGATCTCCTGAGTCCCGCTTGTCTCTCTGCTCCATCTGCCAAATGAGTTACACCGCCACCGGGAGCGAAGGGCAAGTCATCCTCAGCTGCTCGCACGTCTTCCACTCTCAGTGCTTTCGCGCCTTTGAGCGGTACGTGCGCGCTCAGCAGAGAGCCGATGCCGTCGGATTTGCCGAGGTGGCCGCCCCCCTGGCGTGCCCCGTGTGCCGCACTCGAAACTACCACAAGCGCATATTTTACGAGGGAAAAGCACTGTTGCAGCGGGCGGCCATCGTCAAAGTGCAAGCCGCTGCTCGCGGCCTACTCGCGCGACGTGCCTACACCAAAATGCGACTGAAGAGCGATCCAGAGTTTCGCACGCGCTACGTCCAGGAGCGCCTGGTCCGCCTCTCCGCTGCATGGAAAACGTTTTGCGAGCAGCAAGACCAAAAGCGTGCGGCTGTGCAAACAGCCCTCATGGTGCAACGCCAGGCGGCTAGGGCCGCCTATCTGAGTGAAGAGGCTTGGGCAGAGCTGTGGAGGAAGGCGGTGCATGGCGCGTCCGTCTCAAGCGAACCTGGGTCTTTAGCAGCTTCGTCTGCTACGGCGGCGTCGGTGCAGTGCCCCATCTGCTTGGAGCACATCCGATGCTCGCACGGCCCCGGTACCAGAACCGCCACAGCTCATGCTGCGGTGACGCACAGTATGACCGGCGAGGACGCTGTCGCCGCATTGCGGATGGCCTACGAAGCTCGGCAAGCAGCCAAGCGTCTGGCGGGAGTCGAATTCAAGGCGGCCACGGAATCCGCAGGCAGGTTAACGGTAGCTACGGCAAAAGGTGCAGCCTCGCGCACGGGGGGCAAACCCTCTATTACGAAGCCTGGAGCAGTCAGCACGTCGAGAGGCGGGCACGTAGCATCTCGGCATGCCCCACAACCTGCGCATTCTACTGCCCTTTCTGCGCTGCCTTTTTCGCAGGAAGTGAGCGCTGTCGGCGCGGACGAGGCTGCGTTGCCGCACCCTCAGAGAGGTGTGCTGCTCAGTTGCGGCCACTACTTCCACGCCGCGTGCATCGAGTGCTACGAGCGTTTCAACGAGCGGAACTCATTGGAAGCGGACGAGGAGGCCGGCCGGTCTTCCGCAGTTCTTCTGAACCGCTGCCCCATCTGCCGTTCCGGCTATGCGAAGCACCCAATGTAATCTTTTGCGTGGGTGCATGGCGAGGCGACGCTGAGGCGGAGGGTGGGGGACAGGACGCAGTGATGCGAAAGCGTACCGACTCCCATAGCATCTCTTTTTTCGGCATCGCGACTGGCGATCGCCAACTTAAGCGGCCCGCCACTCGATGTGAAATATCAATCTTTTCGTGTGTTTGTGTGTTCGAAGTTTCACGTTGCATTTCTGCTTTCTGCCGCCTGTCGGCACTTCCTCCTACGCGGGATGCGGGGCAGACATCAGTTGCAGTCGCCAAACGTTCTCCTTTCATGCCCTAACCAGGCAGCATGACGGTTTGCCTGGTGGAGCGGGTGAGAGGGCGGTGGCGGGCAGCCGCATTGGCTAAGGGACTCTGCCGTTTTTCCTTTCTGATGGCCGATGTAACGCTTCCGCGAGCCATTTTCGCCTATTTCTTTCGGCGACACTCCCCTCCATCCACGCAAAGATACCTTACGAGGGAGCTCTCTGAAGAGTCGCGATACAGGCCGGTGGGCCTGTCGCAACTGATAGGACATTGGCTATGGCCACCACGAGATGCTGCTGGCAGAGAAGGAGACGGCGGATGAGCACTGGCCATCTGCTCGCCCCATTGTGCTCTGGTAGTGCGAGCGTGTAGAAGACGCTAAGTGTGGTACACAGCACAGAGGTGCGTGCGCTCGCCAGAGTCGGAGGACCTAGGGGCCCTTCTCTCTCCCCTCCTCCTCTTTTTGCTCCGCTCACTTTGGGCGTTCTCTTCCTTACCGGAAGCCTTCCTGGTCCCATTGCAGTGCGTGGCACGCAAGGAAAAAGACGGTGGACTATGAAGCTCTCCACACACCACAGGCTTTCGTAAAGTGTGCCCGTGTGCGCACCTGCTGCTTCTCTCAAGATACCCCAGCCTCTCTATTTTTTTTGGTTACCAGGTCTTTGTGGGCGCGCGTGTGCCTGTGTGCTTCTCGCCCTTCTGGCCTTTTTAAAGGGGGTATGTCGGGGATCGACTATTCCAAATGGGAGCAGCTGAAATACAGCAGCAGCGGCACCGACTCCGACTTGGACAAGGATGACGAGGAGCATAATAGCAGCGTCAGAGAGCCCCAGGTGGCACGGCTGGAGTATCCGTCGCGCGTGATATTGGGCCCGAATGGGGTGCGCCTGGAGCAAGCGCCACCTCAAGCCTCAGCCACACCATTTTCAGGTACAAATGTAGCTCCGACAGCAACGCAGGGCGGCAACACTGTCACAACGCACCCATCTAACAAAGAGTCCTCGCTTGCCGAGTCTGATGTCGCCACAGCCGGAGTCGGCACCGACTCTACCGGCACCACGACTCTGAGGAAGAGTGAGGGTCAGAAGCACAGGGACGCTGATGATGACGACGAAGATCTGCTGTACGAAAACCTCGCCCGAAACGGCGGTCGGGAGGGTGCTCAGCACTGGTGGACGCAAACTGAAGATACAGTGACAGTGAGCTTCTTGGTACCCTGGGAGACGAAGGGCAAGTGGGTGACCGAGTTCCGTCTGTACGAGGCACCCGCCGCGATGACGCAAGAGACGGAACGACAGTACGCGCAGCTGGAAATCGCTATTCAAGCCCCACCCGCATACCTGACGCCGGGGGGCAGCCACACGTGTGCTCCACCGGCGCCGCTACGCATTCATCGAGTATTCCGCTACCCTGTAAAGCTATGTGAGGATCTCATTGACGGCTGTTGGCAGATGCAATTCATGCCGAAGCGGCACCTGCGCCTCTTAGTCGTGCAGCTCTTCAAGGAGCCGGTGGGTCTTGGCATGACACTGTGGTGGGACCGCTGCTTTTTAACCGACACCGCTTCCGTGATTGAGGACACCCACATGATACCAGACCGAATGCGGCGGATACAAGCGACGCCAGGGTCGAAGGAAAGGACCGAGCAATTCCGTAAAGTTTGGGCCGATGGGCACGAGGAGTTTCGACGGCGTGTGCAGGAGCGCAAGCAGAACATCGAACAGTGAGAGCTGACCAACACAATCGGCGCATCGCACCCCCGCCGCAAATGCGAGAGAAGAAAAAAATAAAACGGCGCAGAAAAACCTCCATGGATGGAAACGAAGCGCGAAAATCAAACCAAAAGCTCAGTGGCAGTCCTAAGCGAATACCTCATGTGCATATCCGCTGCATACGCCTCCCGGTTGCGCTCCACGTGCGAAGACGGTCCGCAAGTTACGAGACAGGAACAGCAGATCGACGCACCGTTCGGCGCATGATGACCATGAACAGTGGTGCCGCCTGTAGACGGTTGGGACACGTGACGGGCGTGTGGCTTAGGCATGCTTCTCTTTCCTCCCCCGCGGATCTTCTCGCTTTGTCTTTCCTGGTCATCTTTTGGATGCCCTCGTTTTCGCTTGGGGCATGCCTGAACGTGCGCCGTACCCGACAGACACGCGCATGCTTCTGGTCCCTAGACCTCCTCCAGCGGCTCTACGTAAGCACATACCAACCATACCACATGCGAGGGCGGTGTACATGCGTGCAGGCCGAGGCCTCAATTTCTTGGCGTGTCCCTTCGCTTCTCCCCCCTCCCCGAATCACGTGCCCCCCTCCACCCCACCCCCTCTGGAGAAGAGCAGACATCTGAAGACTTCCGTTGCGATTTATATCGGGCCCCCATTCCCCTCTCCGCTGCCCCGCCGATCCGATGTTCAAGCAAACTCGCTCAGTGATGGTGTACGTTACCTGTGCGGCACTCACCATATCACTGATGGTGTGCAGCGTCTTGTCACCGATTCAGGTACTCTCCGTTGGTGAGCGGATGCTGCGTGTCTACGGCGTCGCGCTAGTGTATGACTTGCCGCCAGGCGGCTCGTCGGCGTCATCGGGCGGAAGCTCGCAATGGTGCAATCGTATCGATAACGTCAGCAGTTGCACATCGCTACCGACCGAGGCCGTGCAGGTACGAATACCGCTGGAGAAACTTCCCCCTTCGACGCTGAAAAACGTCATGACCGCCTACCTTTCCTTCGCCTCGCTATGTCTCTGCACATGTCTGTCACTGCTCATTTCCGTAATGGTCGAGCTGCTTCCGACAAAACACGGCCGCGCTGCCGTTCTTGTCACGCGCGTACTCACGATGCTCGTGCCCCTGACTGCGGTCCTCTGCTTTGCGATGGCGGCCGTTCTCGGGCTGCGGTCTAGTCTGTATTGCACTGTGGCAGCGGCGTATTGCACTGACATGGGCAGTGAGAGCCCCGCAAGCAAGCTGCACTCTGGCTTCTTCTCCTCTGTTGGGGCCGTCATCATCGGGCTCTTGGTAGCGATGCTGCCTCCCGTGCTGAAGTGGTAAGGTGGGAGGAAGAGGAGGTCAGCGCTCGGCGCTGCTGCGGAAGCCATTCGCTTTCCCAGCTTTCGGTCCCTCTGAAGAGGTCTGAGGGAAGGCATTGGCGCGTGGCAACTCAGGACCCCCTGCACCACTCTCGCTGTGGGTACAAAGTGGTGAACCGTCGTGTACATCTCTGCCCTTCCTCATCCCCTGTTGGTGCCGAGCCGCATCTCGCGGTGACGGGGCCCAGTGCCTACGATGCGGGGTCTCTGGTCTCAGCGATGCACAGGTGCGGATGCCAGCGGCCCGGTCCTGGATGGCGTGGCACCGCAGCGACTCGCGACAGTGAAGCCGCTCGTGCCATTCGCGTAGGGAGGCGGCGCATCGGCCGGCGTCGAGCTCGTCGTACGCGGGCCTCGCGCGGCGCACCAGTGCAGGGATCCCGAGGGGCCCTAAGGGGAGGGGCTGCACCAGGTGGCGGCGGACATAATGACAGCAGCTTTGAGGCGACGTGCGAGGCGTGTGTGTGGGTGTGTGTATGTCGGCGGCGTGACTGCCGGCAGTGACCGTGCTCAGATGATGGAGTCGTCACGTCGCTGTATACTGCATATCCCCACGGCTGCCTCGTGCCAGGCGATGGGGCGTGTGTACAGAACCCGTGCAGTAGAGCTCATTGCATTTTCTGTTCGGCAGCCAAGTGAGGCAGTGAATTGAAACCGAGGAATAGACGCTATCACTGGGACTCGAATGTAAAGAATGCCTGTGTCCCTGTGTGTGTGGTGAGCGTTTACCTCCGCTCTCTCTCTCTCCAATACCTGGCGTGGGAGAGGCACGGCTGATTCTGACTCTACCAGGGGTGGGGGGGAGGGAGTGACGAAGACGCGGCGCCCGCCCTGCACCTCGCGTCTTGGATAGCCGCAGTGCTGTCGGGCATAGCGTGTGGCAATGATTAGTGTAATACCAGCAGTTTGATTGCATCCAAGGATGTCTTTCTCCCTCGACGACTCGCTCTGCGGCGTGGAGCGGGGCACCATGGCGGGTGTCGACTCTTGCGCGCACTGGGCAAGGGGCAGTCCATATTCTCCACCCGTTGAGGTGTGCAAAGAGTAAGTAGGGCCAGTCACTCACATAGCCTGCAGTGCTCCCTTACCTTCTCCTCTACCGTCTCCCTCCGCGCGTGTCGGTGTGATCTTCCGTTGATCAATCCTTCATCCTCCTCGCTTCATTAGCCGGGTATCTTTTTCTACACTGGTAGGCCTTCATGTTAAGCGTCCGGCACATGTTATGGCTGGGACGCCCGGTCCTAGAGGCAGTAAACAGGCGTGGAAATGGCCGTGTGGAGAGGCGAGGAAGCTCGGAGGGAAGATGCCCGCGTCGCCGTCTCCTCCTACAATGGCCCACGATAGCTACCGGCTCCTCAACAATTTCCGACAGCCTCACAAGAACCCTCAAGAGGGAAGCCCTGACTCGGGCGCTGGAGCTCTTTGCCGCAAGCCCTGCATGGGGACTAGTGTGACCTGCACGGCTTGCCGAGCACGACTACCGAGCTCTTGATTGGCCTTGGTGCGGGCGCAGAAAGAGGGTCTCTTGCGAAAGCTGAAGTGCGATTCTTATCGACATCATCACCTCTTCGAGCTAAAGCTCGATCGTCGTGCCGCTTCGGCAGACAGGCTAGCGGTCACCTTGAGACTCGTTTGCACGAGGGCGACAACGCGTCCATGCAAGCGGTACATTGAGCAACTGCGGCAGTACATGCGGCCGAGAGGCGCGTTCAATGGCTTTGCAGCGCTTTTTCGCCTCTGATGTGCATCTACGTAACGCCGGTAGCTGGTGACTGCTTTCGCGGTTGGGGGTTTCAAGAGCATGTTTGCAATGCTCGTCGGCAGCTGGGAGTGCTTCGTGCCTCAGCGAGCTAAGCTGCAGAATGCGCGTGGAACACGGAGGTGCCATCGTGCATCGGCCCCCTTCAGTCTTGCTACGCATCTTCTTGGGCAAGGGGACTTGCGGCAGTCATTTGGCCTTGGAGCACAGCACTTCACATCGCGTCCATCAGGTGCGATTTGCCATCGCGAGAGCCTCTGGCGCTGTTGTTGCCTCGTCGCGTTGGCGGCTCACAGCAGAGCACTTCTCACCCGCAGCGTACAGCGCCAAATGACCCAAACAGAGGGAGGCCCTTGCAGCTCGCAAGAGAGAGCATCCATGCCTCGTAGAAGGGATAAAAGACACAGGAGCAGGGGCTATAATAGCTTCGTGGAAACCATTGTCCGGTGGAGCGCGTGTGCAACGAAGCGGCGCGTCCCTCGGATGCGCCTTCGGCTGGTGGGCAGCCTCGGCCGCATAGCACCGTCGCAACGTACTTCTTCAGAGTTTTCGGGCAGGCGCTTCTGTGGGAAAGAGCGCTTCTAGGGTGTACCGCATAGAAGTCCTTGCAGCAGACTTACCTAAGAGCCATGCCACGGCAGCTACATGGTGCTGCCCTCACACGGTGGTGCTATCACCGCCAACCGCGGTGATGCCAATGCACCTTGCATAGGTTTGAGGGCTTTCTGGCAATGCTGCTCACAAGGCTGGCTGCTGTCGAGCAGGCTTTGTTTGAAGGAGGTGCTGCTGAAGGCGGGCAGCAACCCTTTCGGGGTAGCTGCGCAGGTCGCCTCGCTGTGCACGACACGGAGTGGATGATGTCCACGCGCGGCTTCGCGACGGACTGCATGCGAAAAATCAAAACACTTCTTGAGCGAGGAGGAGTTGCTTTCTCTCTCTCACGTTCGCAGGGAGGCAAGTGGCGTTCTACCTCCTCATCCATGTCCTCAAGGACAAAGAAAAGAAACGGCATTTAGTTTTTTTTTCAATGTATCTCTGCCGAGGGGCGGACGAGGTTTCTGTGTGTGTGTGTCTGTGAGCGCAACCGCGTCTAGCCATCACTGTGAGTGGCCACTTTTCTTTTTGTCCCTTGGCAGCACACCGTCGCCTTCATGAGCGTCATGTGCAGTTGCCCCACATGCCATATTGAGTCTCCTCCTCTTTTGGGAGATGGTGATATAGGCAGTGCCAAGGAGAGTGGTCGCTTTTTCTTCTGTATTTGGCCCCCCTCTCTCCCTCTCTCTTCTGTGTTTTTACTGCTCTGCCGTCCTCTGCCCTCTCTTCTCACGTCATGCTCCGCTTTGTCTGAGGAAGGCTCTGGGCATCTCGTGTCGACTCGATCATGCTCACGGGGTCACACGTTGCGCTGGCCGTCACCGCATGCACGCGCTTCAGCTCTTTTTATTCTGGAGCCCATGGGGCCTGTCGCACGCAGGAGACGCGCCAGAGACCAGTAACCACTCCCAAGAATCCCTTGAGGACGGTATGCATCTCCATCTCCTCCCCTATCCTTCTCTTAGTGCCCGCAGGTGAGAGGCATCACCACAGCTTCACCCGAAGACGAGGTCAGCTCTCGTGCGAATGCGTTCGGAGGGGAGGCGTGAGGGGGAGTGGGCGACAAAGGCGGGAAACGTCAGAGCACTGGCGCTCCTCTAAGAGGCCAGCACCCTCGTGCTCCTATGCGGCGCACACCATCCCGGTCGACGTCCTCTT
Source organism: Leishmania martiniquensis (assembly GCF_017916325.1). Classification (NCBI taxonomy): domain Eukaryota; phylum Euglenozoa; class Kinetoplastea; order Trypanosomatida; family Trypanosomatidae; genus Leishmania; species Leishmania martiniquensis. The sequence continues at coordinate 1,030,078 of NC_090170.1, forward strand.
CCTCTTCGTGTTTTCTCTGCACCCTCCTCTGCTCCCCTCCCTCCTCCCTCACGTATGATGCACGCTGCCCCTTTTGAGCTGCTGTGCGCTTGCCCTTCCCTCTCGCTGCATGCCTCCGCTGCGGTGATTCATGGGGCGTGCCTTCAATCTTTCTCTGTCACCCGTCCGTCGCGGAGACATATGCTTAATCGCTACCCATAACGCCCATCCATACTCAGGGCCCCCCCGGTGTGCAAGTCCCGCCTTTACCAGTGATCTGAATTCAAGAACATGGCCGAATCCTCCACCACGTCCGCTGCTGCCGCTGCCCCTGCCTTTAACTTTCAACCCCTTCAGAAGAGCCATGTCAACCTCTTCGCTTCTGCGCCGCAGGTGAAGAAGCTGACTCGACGCGAAAAAGAGAAGTTGCTGCGCGATTTGGAGGTGAAGCGAGCAGAAGAGCGCGCTGCCGATTCCAAGGGCGCGGCAGGCAAAGGTAAGAAGGTGCAGCGGAGGCACGGCGACAGGAGTGCCGCAGTGGCGGAAGTGGTACGCACGGCCGCCACATCCTCTTCCTCCATCGATGCCCGCGGCGCCGGAGAACACGGGGAGAAGAAGCTGTTCGAGACCGTGTTCGACACGAAGGAGGTGGAGCAAGAGCTTGCTCTCCAGGAGAGCCGCCGCAATGAGAAGCGCGCAAAGAAGCAGATACTACGGCATGCACTGCATACCAACGAAGAGGAGGACAGACGCACTGTCTTTGTGGGCAACCTGCCAAACACAATCGGCAAGCGGGACGTCGAGAAAATTTTCAAGGCATGCGGTAGTATTACGGCGGTTCGCATTCGCTGCCAGGCGCTCGAGCAGCTCGATGAGAAGCACCTAAACAGGGGTCGCGCCGTGCGCGTACTGCGGGGTGAAATTAAAAAGGATGCCAAGTACAGCGCAACGGCCTACGTGCTTTTCGACTCTGCGGCGTCCGTCGCGTCGGCACTCGAAAAGAACGGGCTGGTTTTCCACAACCGCCACCTCGTCGTGACGGCGATGGATGTGCAGAGCCGCGCGTACCCACCAGAGACGTCCATCTTCCTCGGCAACGTGGCCTACGACACGACGGAAGAGGATGTGTGGAAATTCTTCCAGGAGCACGGCATCGCGGACGTGAAGCGAGTTCGTCTGGTGCGGGATCGCGAGACGGGCGACTGCAAGGGCTTTGGCTACGTTGAGTTCATGCACGCCTCCTCTGTCTGTTCCGCCATCAAGACCCGAGGGGACAAGCTTAATGGGCGTGAACTGCGCATTGTGCACGTTAACAAGTCGAAGGAGGTGAAGGCGGCCACGACAAGCCGCCGTGAGAAGCGGCGCGAAGGGAACGCAGGTGGCCGCGGGGGTGCAGAGGAGCGCAAGCGGTCTCGCAGCGCAGGCGACGGTAATGGCGGCGGTAAAGGCAACTCGGGCACCTCAAGCGCCAAGAAGCCGCGCAGCGAATCAGAGCTTCCCCCCTGGGCGGGGCTCACGACAAACCCGCGGCGTAAGATGCCGAAGGACCTGCGGCCGCTTGTGGAAGGTAAAGTGGAGTTCAAGACGTCCGGCCCCCGCGCACCTGTGAAGCGGAAGATGCGCAATCCAGAGAAGTAAAGCACGGTGGGTGAGGCCGATGTCGTGCGGAACGGTGGTGACTGACCGCCTCTTCACCGCGCCAGCGGCACGCAAAGGAGGCGGCGCATGACCGTACAGCCTCATCCCTTGAGGACACGCAAAAACTGCACTTCGACATGAGTGACCGACCCCCGCCCCTCCTCTGTAGTCGGGTGATGGCCTTCGTCGCTGGTCCGGAGGCACATGCGATGCGCGTGTGTAGTATACAGCACAGGTCATCTATGGTGGAATCTGGTGGTGCTTCGTTTAAAAAGTTGCTCTGTCCTGCCCTCTATGAACGACATGCGAGTAAAGGCAGATATAAATAGAACCAGAAGTAAGGAGATGCTTGTCGACACTATGGCAAATCCTGCTCCCGCGCGGCGCACAGGCGTTTTCGTGACGACCCGTCAGCGACGTACGCCTCCAGGAGCGAGGCAGGGGACCCCCGGGTGTGGTGTCGGCAGTTGGGGCACAACCACAAACGTTTGAGCGCCCCTGCCACTGCGCCTTTGCTGTCAAGACATCCTTGGGCCCAACTTCACCGCCACTTGCACTTCATGTTCACAGAGCGCTGCATTCGCTAACTGCTACGGGACACACAGGTTGAACTATAAAACAAAAACGATGCCCGCAAAGTTTCCCACGCCCCTTCCCCTTTTACTCACCCACTCTTTGGCCCCCCTCTTTCTATCCTTCGATCACGCCCTTTGGCTGCTGTTCGACACAATGACGAAGAGGAGCTCGCACGAGTGTTTACCCCTTTGTCTACCCGGCCGCTGTCTCTGCCTTCCCCCCCGCCCCCCGCCTCTCCTTAGTGTTCTCTAACCCTTCCAATATCTCTGTTGCACGTCATTCGTGAGCGCTTGCCTACACTCTCGGGTGCATTCACTATCATCGTTGCCTTTCTTGTAAGTGTGTTCGATTTTCGCTGTTCCTTTGGGCCTTCCTTGTGCTGTCTTCGTTGCGCCCTCCCCCCTCTGACCACACCGCCAACGTTTCGAGAACCCTGCCAACCAGCAGCAGCGGCATCGCACGCAACCAGGGGCCGCCAGAGTGTCATTGACAGCCCTTCTTCCACCTCCCCACTACGGAGCTCACGCGCACTCCTTTTCCCAATTTCAGCATCGTCGCCACACCAGTGCACGGACAACAGACGAAGGGAATCGGCGCCGCTTTCTCACTCAGTTCTGTCCGCATCACGCTCCTCTCTCTCCCTCCCTCCCTCCCTCCCTCTCTGTATGTGCGTGGACTTTTCCCCTTTGCTTCGCTGCGTTTTTCGGTGCCCCTGACTTCAGACGAGTCTCTCGGCGTCCATTCGTTTCCCCCTCACGCGCTACTGCAGACGAACGAACGGCACAGAGAGAGGAGGAGGTGAAGAGAGAAGGGGAGGGGTCAAAGGGCAGTGCCTACCGAGAGAGAAGCGCCTCGCTTTTTTGTTTCTTGGTCGCGGTGCCGTCGGTCCCGCCCGGCCGCTCCCTCTCCCCCTCTTTTTCTGCCCCTCCCGCTCAACACCATTTTTTTTTCGTTTTCTCTCTTCCAAGTTGGCATGTGAATACCCTCGAAAAGAATACATACAAAAAAAAAAACGACGGCGCCAGCAATCAGCCCCTCCTTCCCCCCTTTTTTCGTCTCAGTTCTATACCACTCCTCTGGGGTGCTGTCTCGTGTTTCTCTCCCTGTCTCCCTATTTCTAAGTTCTTTTTTTTTTCGTCTTTGTTGTTGCTCCGCCTCGCCTTTCTCCCTCCACACGCATCACCGTCTTTTTCACCTCGTCGGCTGCAGTACCCCTTTCAGGCGGCATCAGTGACGGCGCCTTGTATTTTGTGATCATTGAGTCTCTCTTCTGTTTTTCGAAGCTCGTTGTTCTCTTGTGTCGTCTCTGAGGTCGGCTTCTGCCCTCTCTCGTCATCGTGCAGCTGCCCTGTTGCTTTGCTCTGGGGGCCTTGTCCTGCTGAATACAAGAGTGGAACACTCAGCTTGATTCCTCTTCCTGTTGTTTGTAAATCTCTGTGCCGCCTCTCTCGCTCTCCGACTCGACTCTCTCTGACGGTGTATGTCTGGGCGACGATTCACCTGAAAACGGTAACACATATATACATATATATAGAGAGAGAGACGTACAAGTCGTGCTCGAGACAGCAGAGGAAGCAACTCCTTTTCTTTTTCGTCAGATCCACCTGTGCAACTGGCGGTAAACGCTTCTGTTTGCGCGCATTTTTGACACCTCCTTTCGGCTATTTATTTGTGTATGTCTGTGTGTGTGGGGCGGATCGACTCCAATTGGTTTCTCTGTCTCTCTCTCACTCTCTCGCTTTCCTGTGGGGTAGAGGGAATATATATATATATATATTTGGCGCGTCTTCTTTCTGTCCCTCAGCTGTTAATGCAAAGTGAGTCATTTTTTGTAACTGCGACTCTTGTAGGAAAACTTCGTTGGCTCACTGTACGTCGTCGTCAACATTTTTTTCTTCTGTTTTCGCGTCTTCTCCAACAGCGCTCGACCAACTCAGCTGAGGCAGCGAGAAGCAGAAAAGGCATCGCGCTGTTTCCTCTTTTGCTTTCCTCGGATCGACTTCGCTGGCAGTGCGCGTTCTTTACTCCTACCAGTGGTGATACTAACGGCGCATCACAGAGAAGGACCCCCCAGCAGCTGAGCCATCTTCGATCGTATTGCGATTGCTCGCTTCCACTCGGCCAACCGGGTATAATGGCACAGAAGCGGTACATCGCGTTGGTAGGAGTGCTGGTGCTTGGGGCCACCTCCGTGGTGCTGCTGATGCGACAGTGGAGGGTACAGCGCGAGCGTCGCGAGTTTGCCGAGCGGTACGCAAAGCAAATAAAGGCGGCGCGTGAGTCGCACGCTCAGTCTTTAAACGGCGGGAATGCTTCGCAGGACTCGGCGGACATAAGTGACACCGATTTCGATGACGAAGCCGCCACGGTGAAAGTCATTTACGGTAGCGAGTCTGGCAATGCTGAAGGGTTGGCGAAGAGCTTCGTAATGACACTGCGCGACCGCGGCGTGCAGGCTGCTCTCATCGACCCTAGCCGCTGGACGTACATGGAGGACTACTTGTACCACAACAAGCGCAACGTGCCACTGTTTCACCCCATCAAGGCGGCCTCTGCCAGCATAGGCACCACCGAAAAGGAGCGCCGCAAGGCTCCACAGGAGGCGAGCGCGTCACGCCCGCCGCTGGTGTACGTGTTCATCCTCGCAACTGCGGGTGAGGGGGAGCCAACGGGTAACTTCATGGCTCTTTTTCAGGAAATGCAGTCAGCGGTGCGAAGAGCTAGTGCATCCAAGGCATCTGCCCAGCCTGGTGAGAGCGCCGCAGCTACAGCGCCGTCGTCTGCAACTTTGGAGGCGCCATTCAAGAACATCTGTTACGCAGTATTTGGTCTCGGTGATAGTTCCTACAAGTATTATTGCCGCTGCGCCACAGACACCAACGCCCTCCTCAAGAAGGGCGGTGGCATCAACGTGCATCGGGTAGGCTTCGGCGATGCCCGTTCTGGCACGCAGGAGGACGTCTTCGATGAGTGGCAGGAGAAGGTGATGCTCGCGCTGGAGGAGAAGTGCGGAGTCGAGATGACAACGGGTACGCGCGCACCACCGAAGCCAGAACTGCAGTTCCGCTTCCTGTCTTCCGCCGCCGCAACGGCCGGGGCGACCACCACGACTGCCCCTCAGGCGGGCCCGTGCGGTGCCGTGCAGGTGACCGCAGCACCAAGCGCGCCTGCCATCACCGACGGCGCGGGCTCGGACCGCTGCGTTCTCCTAAGCACCGCGATCTCGAGCAGCACCGCGACAGCGGAGAGCACGAGCGCCCCTCCTATGACGCTCCCATTTCCGCCGCCGCCGGCGCTGCTGGAGCCGTCGCTCGTGAACCCGACAAGGATTCGCCTCTTGACAAAGACGCAGCTGACCCCACCGCGCGATAGCGACGGCAGCAGCGTCTACCGCTTCTGCTTCGAGACGGACGGCACGAGCATCTCATTCCAGGCCGGTGACCACCTTGGCATCTTTCCCTCAAACCCGCCGGAGATGGTGGCGCGATGTGCCAAGGCCCTCTCCATTCCAGCAGACGAGCTCGAGACTCCGGTGGAGCTGTGCGAGACGGTGCCGTCGCGTGGCATTCTGCGTAACGTACTTCCGGCCTGTGTGCCTCTGCACGTAGTACTGCAGCGCTATGTCGACCTGTGCGGGCGTCCAAAGAAGTCAACCCTGCGTGTTCTCGCAAAGTACTGCACTGACCCGTTCCAGCAAGAAGCCTTTCTCAACCTTCTCCGCCTCCCTGCCGTGAAGGAAGTGGAGGAGGCGGCTGTGGGGTGCGCCTCTGCGCGCAGGCCGAAGAAGCTGCGCACCGTCGTGGACTACCTCGAGAGGTTCCCTAGCTGCTGCTGCATTCCGCTTGGCCACTTCATCGAGGTCATGCCGCGTACGCAGCCGCGCTACTACTCCATCGCGTCGGACCGGATGTCACACGGCACCAAGATGGAGATTATGCTGCGTGTGCTCCCAGACGGGCTGGCCAGCTCCTACCTCGCTCGCCGCGTCGAGGAAGGGGACGAGGTGTTCGCTTATGTCCGGATCACCACCTTCCACCTTCCGCTACGCATTGGCGAGAACCGACCAGTGCTCATGATTGGACCCGGCACCGGTGCCGCCGCTATGGTGGGATTCTGCTACAGAAAGGAGGCCATCATGCGCAAGCAGGCCGCTGCCCAATACGGCCCAATGGTCTTCCTCTTTGGTGCACAGCACCGGAAAACGGAGTACTTTGTGGAAGAGGAAGTGCAGCGCTGGGCCATGTCGCCGGAGGAGATGAAGCAGTGGGACGCGGATCACCCGACTTCCCACGCCGGGCTGGCGGCGCGCCGCAGCCAGACGCCCTCGTCGGACTCGCTCCCCACCTCTGTCATCACAACCGCAGATTGCGCTTTTAGTAGAGACCAGGCGGAGAAAATGTACGTGACGTCCCTGATCGACAAGCACAAGGACGTCATCTACGAGATGCTCACAAGTACTGCCGGTGGTGGTTGCCTCGTCTTCTTGTCCGGCGAAGCATCTTCCATGGCGAAGGACGTCGACCGTGCACTGGTGGCGCTGCTGCAGGACCGCGGGGGAATGACGCGTATGGGGGCGCTGGACTTTCTGCGGCGCATGGAAAACGACCACCGCTACCTGAAGGATGTGTACTAAGCTGCGGCTCGGTCTGCGATACCTTTCCGACTCGCTGCTTGCGTGCGTGTGTGCTCATCTGCATGTTTGCATGGATGTGGGCGCTTGTGTGACGCGGAGCTTTGCAACTGGAGCGCACTTTCGGAAGCCGCTCCTCTGCAACCTCGTCTTTTTTCGTTGTGATCCCTGCCGAGTCAGCTCGTCTCGCTCAGGCTCCACTTTGTCGCCTGTCTGTTTTTTTTGTTTCTCCCCCTCCCCCATCTCCCTCTGTCCAACCCTGTGTTGTTGCGCATCCCTCTCTCCCGCTGCTGCTGGCTGCGTCGTGTCGCCATAGCCTTTGTCCCCATTTCCTCTCGTACGCCTCTTTTTTCGTGTGCGGTGGCGTGATCGCCCTGCGGTTGTGCTGCGTCCGACCCCGTGGATCTAAGGAAAGGGGTATGTGCGGTGATTATGTATATTCTTAGCGTGTCGTGCCTTACTCCTTTCTCCTGCCGTTTTTCAAGTGAGCTCGCCTCACGCACCCCCGGCTTGTTCGTTGTCTAGATGCCGATGGAGGCTTGTGCCTCTTTTAACGTGTATAATTTTTGCCCACATTCTGCAACCCCCTCATCCACCAACTTTTGCCTTCCCTCACTGCGTACTCTTGTCCTTCAACTCCCACTTCATCTCCCCTTCGCTTCTTTTCTCGTGTGGTTTAGTACTCCCTAAGTGATTCACCTTCGCGTGTCGGCGCGCATGCGCTTCTTCACTGCTTCCATGCTGTAGTCAGGGACGCAGCCACCTCCTCGACTCTCTCCCTTCTTCTCCGCCCCCCACGTCCCCATGGTGGTCGCCACCGCCTCCACATTGCTGCGCCGTCTCCTTGTCGCCCTCTTTTCTGTATATGTGTGCGCCCGACTGGATGTCGGTGCGCGTCTGCAATGGACTCTCTTCACAGCGCTCCTTTGGTTCTGCCGCTGCATGTTTCTTCCCGCCCAACAGAAGGCGAACGTAGGCAGCCACGGTCTGTCCATAAGGTGCGGGCTGCTCCAGGAGGCTTTCACTGGGCAAAGCAAAGGGGAGGGAGAGACGGTTAAGGAAGAGGGTGGTGGTGGGCTCGTTTACACCTCTCAGCCCTGCGACGCTTCTCCTCCTCATAGTTATGGCCCTTCTTGTCGGCCCTCGCTGAAGGGCAACTGTCTCTGCCAACGGCAATCCGTTCCGCCAACTTGTGTATTCGATCGCCTCTGTTCTCGTGCTTCTCTTTTTTTTCTTTGGCGCGCTCTCACTTTGCTGCTCATTTCCCCCCTTTTTCTCGTTCTTCGCTATGGTGGGTGCTGTCCTTCACGGCAATTCTAATCGTGACGGCGGACCGGTGCGTGAGCAGCTCGGAGCACCGGCCGATATGACGCACAAGTCATCGAGTCACCCACACCAGCATAGAGAGAGGGGGAGAGAGAGACAGGGGGAGCCCCCCTCCCCCCCACACACAGACACACATGAGAATAGATGATTGGCGCGGCAGAGGAAAGGTGACGAGCATTGCCGGCTGGCGCGCGTGTGCTTGGGTTGCTGTGCTCGCATGTAAACCGCAGCGTATATTCAGAGTTGGGCTCTGTCTTTGCTCCTCTCAATCTTCTTTTTCTTTTGTTGTGGCTATCCCACAGGCATCTGAGAAACGTGCAGAGGCGATCGTGTGTGTGTGTGGTGGTGGTGTTGGGGTAATAAACTTCTCGGCGCCTTCTTACTGGCTCAGTGGGAAAGCCCCCTCCCCCATCTCCCCCTCCCCCCCCACCAAAATGTTCGAGCGCACTTCACTTCGTCTCGTGCGTGCATCCGTTTGCGCACAGCAAACAGCCCCGTAAATGAGGACGTCCGCCACCAAAGGCCCCTAAACACTTAATTGCCTTTCCCAAGACCGTGCCAGCGCCACGCGCTTTCTCCCTCCTTCGGCACGCCATCTAGTGAAAGTAAACTAAGCACATTCGGCCAGATTTCGCTTCTTTTGTACCTTTACCTGCTTTCTCTTTTTTTGTCTCACGTCACGCTCACACAGCCATACGTTCCTCCCTGTCTGTGTGAGTGTGTCTCTCTAATTTGGTATGTGCTCTCTTGTCGTTTAACGTCCGATTCGTATAGTTTTTCCTTTTGTTTTTAACACACACACACTCGATGCGATGGCGGTGCCATGTTTGCCAGCCGCTCCTCTTCCCTTTTCTGATCTCGCATCTGCTTTCGCTTTACCCCTCTCGGCGGGGCATTGTCACCTCCTTCGTAAGGAGCGCTTTTACTTTTTCTTTTTTTCGCCTCTCGTTGCTGTCCGTGGGTGAGTGTGTGCGCCCGTGTCAGCGCAAAACTTCTTTACTCCCGTTCTCCTTTCCGATTTTCCCCCGTGTCGCGACCGCTTGTCTCTACCCTTCCCACTTTCCTCCGTTCTGCACAGTCGCTTCACCCCGCGACGGCGAGAGAGAGAGAGAAGGGTGCTGTTTCTGCGACACCATGGACAGGTGCGGTGATGTTCACATGACAGGCCAACAGGCACACATGTTCTCGAACACGTATCCACACACGCACGCGCGAAGAACGTCGGTGCCGCCCACCCCCGACGTCCCACAATGATACCATACGGATGCATTCTGAGAACTTCTCAGACTCTTCCTCCCGGATGCGCAGGCACGCATCAGACGAAATAGCGACCGGAAAAGACAGCCCTCGGCGCCTCACCATGCCACAAGGAGTGCAGGCAGTCGACGCGCTGCCTGTCGCACTGCTCGTATCACCTATGCTTCGTTCACCTCGTCATCATCCCTCCCCCTCCACTGCGCTACACTGCATCTCTCACGTCCCCGGCGGAGCCGCTTCGCACTGCTGTGTGCATGCTGCCTCCTCTCTGTCGCTCACAGCACTTATTGGCTTAGAGCAAGTGCCCAGCTAGAGGGAGAGAGACGCCATCTTTTTTTTTCTCTTTGCTATCGTTGTCACTTTTTCTCTGCAAAGCACGTTTACGCCACCGGTACCGCTAGCACATTCACAGTCGTCTGCAACGTTCGCATCTCCGCAATTCCAAGGAAGCCCCCCCCTGCCACACGCACACACACACAGCGATCGTTTCCCCATCTCTACGGCACCGACGTGCATCACGACGACTGGGAGGACGAACTGCATTCTCGATCATCCTCGCCCGTTTCGCAAGGGATCTTAGTCGAAATGAGCTCTGACGACATAGATGCCCTCCGTTCAGAGCTGCTTCGGCAGAAGATAATTTTTGAGGCGGAGCTCCGCCGCCAGCGCGAGATGTTCGAAGAGCGGCTTTCGCTGATCTCAAACGAGCTCGCTGCCCGCGAGGCGGACTGCCGAAACCTTCAGTCGGTCATCACCATCCTCGGCCGGAAAGTGGACGCCATCGCGGAGCAGCGCCAGTACGCCACCGCAAGTCAACGCCCACCCACCCCAACACGCCAACCGAGCATACATGAGAGTCCTTTCCGTCGCGATCCTTCCGCGCTCATGCCGCCGCCGAGCAGCAACGGCCAACAAAAAGAACTTGTCCGCTCCAACTCTGTGACGCAAAGAGGCCTACGGCGACCCTCGCCACTCCTTAACGGCCCGCCAGCCTCCGTGCGCCTCTCGAGTATGCCCGTCACCCGAGGAGCGTCTATTAGTGCCCTCAGCCGCACCAACAGCCCGCACGTACACGGACACCCTGCCCGTCCGCTTCTACGCACAGGCACGTCCACCACACTCAGAAGCGAGGCTAATAGCAACGACGGTGGACGCGCACCGCGGCGTCGGAACGTGTCGAGACGGCGTACGAGCAGCATCACTCGTCTTGGTGGTATCAGGACCACAGATGATTGGTAAAGCATCCGCGGCCCAGCGAGATGGGCGGACGCCAAGCACTTGGAGAGCAATGCCCAGACAATGGACCGACTTGAGTGCTAGTGCAGCGGGTGTGCCCCGGCGCCTTTTTTTTTTCGGTCTTCCCTCTGCTTGCTCGTTGTGTACGGGAGGGGGGAGGCTGCATTGCCGCAACGCACGGGCTCACTTCAGTGAATGGTGATGGCGTGGTTTGTCAGGAGTCAGGAGTGCGACGGCAGTCTCCGAGGCGAAGTCGGCTTCTCGGCGTCGTGCACCTTCAGCGGCTCAGTGTATCCTTGGCTCTCTTGTAGGGCAAGGAAGCGAAGGCGACGCCCTTTGTACAGAGCAACAGGCGTCGCCACGCTCCAGGCGGAGGGGGGAAAAGTGAAGGCGCTGCAGCATCACCCTGCGGAACCGCTGCGCCATCCATCTTCAGAGGCACGTCGTGCTGGTGATGGGGTGGCTAACGCTGTGGTGTGTGCTCGCGCTCGGTTCGTCTTCTCCCCCCCGCCCCCGCCCTTCTTCAGCGTTTGCACAGATCCAAACTTGAGCGCCACACTTTCCGCCTCGAGTGGCTTGTCTCTCCTAACCCTCCGCGTCCCCTCGTGTGGGGGTGTACCAATCGGCTCTGTCCTCTCTCTTTTCGTCTTCTTACTGTCATGAGACGGATTGTGCTCGCGCCCCGTTCCTTTCTTGTGGTTGTGCGCCTCGACATCGACGGAGTTCGAGAGAGGCTTCTGTGGTTGGCGAGGGGCGTGCCCACTCGTGTCACGGCGATAGCCATATCCTCGCTGTATGTTTTGTGGCCCTCTGCCCCCCATGTGAGTGGCGTCACAGTAGGAGTTTCCCCTGCTTCTCCGATAGCCACGAAGCAACGAGAGAGGAGAGGGGCACGTAAGAGGTAGCAGAGTGGCGTCTTCGCATCGCAGTGAGCCTCGTGTACCGAAAAGCATGCTTGTGCGAGGGGAACAGATGAAAAAAAGAGAAAGGGAAACGGCCGATTCGCACTTGAAACCGCTGCTCGTAAGCGATCGAGTCTCTTTTCATGGCTCTCCGAAGGTGCTCCTCATGCTGACGTAGATCTTGGCGGACAGGAGGTGTGGCACTTGCGTTCTGTATCATCTGCTTTGCTGCGTTCCTCCTCTTCCTCCCCCCCCCCGAGTGGCGAACGGCGGCATTCACACGGGCACGCTGCGCATCGGAGAACCTCCCTGGTTTGCGCTGGTGTGCAACGGTTCGTCCTCTGTTCCGATCCTTCACACGCTCATCTGTTCTGCGCTTACCTTTCCCGGGGTCGCTTTTTTTTCTTGTCGGATGCGAAGGAGCTCCACTCACCTCGGTGCCGCTTACCACTGAGCAGCAGACGCACAACGCGTCCTTCCTTTCTGTTGGCTGTGTGGCAGGAAATGCGGCAGGTGCGCTCGAGTGCGCTGCGACGCTACTTTGCTGGCGGCGCTGCGCGCCTCGCTGCACCCTGCGTGCAAGCAAGCCCCGCGCTTGTGGTGCCGCGCCGAGAAAGGTCGTCCTTCGTTCCATCTGCAGATGGGTCTGCGGGGGCCACCTGCTCGCCGGCCGAGCACGTCACAGCTGGCGCGGCACGCGATACTCCCGAATTGGACAGGAGAGCAGCAGAGGAGGTGCGGGTCGCGCAAGAGTTGGGGGAGCAAGCCTTCGGTGAGAACACCGAGATCCTGAAGAAGGTGGCGGTTCGAGGACTACGCGCTTTCTTCGTGTGCGCTGTCGGCGTAGTCGTCCTCATGTGGACCATGAAAAAGAGGAAGCAGGAACTCGTGACGAACGTACAACCAGCTGATGGGGCTGCAAGCGGCGCGCTAGCCGAAGAGGCGGATGACCCGACACAGCGGTACCTGCAGGAGATGCGCGGGCTCGGCTTTGATGTGGACACGCTAGAGGAGGAGCTGAAGCAGGAGCGACTCGCCAACGCTGCGGCGAAGCGGCAGCGCGCGCGGCAGTGGTTGTAATGGTTTTAAGAGGTGCAGGACTTTTTCTGTGGCGTTGGGGCGCTCTTGGCGGTTGTGATGTGGACTTCGGCGCTCACCGTCCGCTGATATGTGGGCGGAGGCGCGGCAACTGAGTTGTAAGAGGCCTCGCACAGGAAGGACGACCGTTGCCACTACTCTCCCCTCTCCTCCTTCTGTAAAGAGCGCTGCGAGGCACAGGGCGAGAAGGCCACGCTAGAGCCTCTGCAGCTTTATCGCCCCATCCCTCCCGCTTCCCACTTGTGTCCCCCTGCCCGACATCTGGCGACCCAGCACACGGAAGAGCTGCTCTTCATGTCTCCTGTGTTTCTGCTCTATGCGCCCCCTTTCCCTCACTCCCCCCCGCTCCCTCTTTTTCGTCCCTCTTCCGCTGTCACCGGCTGTATGGCGGTCCTCTCGTGCATGCATCTGCCTCACATCACAGCACGCGCACGTCTCTTCGTTTCTTCCCTTTGCCGTGCGGGGGGGGCAGAGGAAAGCACATTTAGCAGAACTTCTTCTTGAGCGCTGTCCCTACCCGGGGAGAGGGGGGCCGCACTCCTCTGTTTTGGGTACGTCCTCCTCTTGCCGCCCCTTCTTCCTGGTCCGCCCACCACATGCTGGCGCTCACACCGTCCCCCTGGCTGCTGGGTGAGGTGCACGCGCGCCTCACCACGCGCCTAACCTCTTCGCCACACGGCGTGGAGGAAGCCCCTGTCGTCGACTATGGCGGTCGCCACCGCCGCGCTTCCCCTGAAACCTGCGAGAGCATTGATGCACCCAGTGCACAGTATCCGAAGACCGAGGAAGCGGCGGCTGGTGGCGGTCGATTTTTGACGGTTGCCTCCGCCTCCGTGGCCCCTCCGGCTGCGGGGCCGCACACAGGCACCCTCGCGCGTGCCTCTGTGTCCTACTGCCAGCCCGTGGCCTCTGGCAACTCCGTCGACGTGCCGCCCTCTGCCATCCCTGCGGAGAGGTTCCGAAACGTGTGCGACGGAAGCAGTTACCTCCCACCAGGTGTGACAAAGCGAGCCCTTGGCCGGCTGCGCATTGTGTGCTGCTGCGTTGTGACAACCGAAAGCTGGCATGCTTTTTTTGCTGGTGTGCCGATTCTCTTCTTCTCCACGCTGTTCGTGACGGTCGTCGTGCCACGTGGGGAGTGGTTCACGGACCTATTCACAGTTCTCTGTGCCGCCATGTCAGTTACATGCCTCACACTGTCGGTCACCCTCGACCCCGGTGTCGTCCCGCCAGCCTCGCAGTCCGAGGAGCCGACGCAGCCGGCAACCGTCATCGTAGGCGGGAGATCTGTCGTCTGCAAGGTGTGCACAACTTGCCACATCATCCGTCCGCCACGCAGTACACACTGCCGTGTTTGTGACATCTGCGTGGAGGAGTTCGACCATCACTGTGGCATCCTTGGCAGCTGCGTGGGTAAGCGGACGTTCCGCTTCTTTGGCGGCTTCTTCATCTTCACGAGCATCCTCGCGCTCTTCATCTTAATCCGTTGCTCTATGGTCATTGCATCGACTGACTTTACGTCAGCGAGCGAGCAGCCGAGCTTAATATGGATGGCAGCCTCCTGCATCCTTTGCATTGTTGCCACGATCTTGGGTGCCATTCTGGTGGTGCCGTGCGCGGGTCGCTACATCATGCTGAGTGCTACCAACTCGACTCTGAAGGAGACGACACGCGCACAGCAGGAGACGCCGTTGGGAGAGCACCCACCTGCATGCGTTCCCGAAGGAGAGGTGAGCAGCAACAACTACTGTCTCAACTTCTTTCGCCGCTTGTTCAGCCCTATCGGACGGAGCCGTATTCCCTTCGACTACTATGTCTAGCGCATGGTGTCCCTTGGAGGAAGGGTGGAAAAGAAAAGAGGGACGAGGTGGTGTATATGGAGCTTGCGCCTACATAGCGATGCCCTCTGCCACCAAAGCTCCTGCCGCTGCTGCTGCTGCTTCCGTTGTGTGCCACCTCCCCTCTGTTTTTAGTCGGCCTTGCCTGCAATACAATTCCACCTGTGGTGTAACAGAAGAGCGTCGTTGGCACACGCCATTTTTCTGCCGTTGCCGCTGGGGGTGGTGCTCAAAGAGAAGTGGTGAGCAACACAGTGGCCAGTGCTTGGCCGCTGTGGCGCTGCTCTGCCAAGCACCTCCGCGTACGATTCAGATGCGCATTTTTTGTTTTGGGTGCAGGCGTGGGCTTCATCTCTCTTCCCAACTACGGACCACGCACACGGCCACCGCTTCTGTACTTCTCGCGCGCTTCTCTCAGTCCGTTCATCGACACAATCCGTATTGAACCCTTTCGTCGGGGCCGCTCTTGGATCCCCCATTCTCCCATGCCCCCCCCACTTCCCACTCCACACGGGACGTGCGTGGAGAAAGAGCCAATACCATTTGCCGTTATCGCGTCTCCAACTGTTGCGCAGGGGCGGATGGGTTCACTGCCCTCTCTCGCCCCAGCCCGGCCTCATGAAACGCGCTCTTTGCTTGCCGGGCACCACCAACTTCCGCGACCTTGGCGGCTACGCAACCACATGCGGGCGCCGAGTCCGTGAAGGGGTTGTGTTCCGCAGTGACAGTCTGCACCACGTACCCCCAGCTGTCGCACAGGAAGTGCTTGTGGATCGGCTGCACCTCACCCACTCTTTCGACTTTCGCAGCCCCGACGAGGTTCATCTCAAGCCGTACTCGTTCTCGCGCATTGAGCACGTACTCGTGCCCATCGGGGGGTCGATGGTGGAGAAGCTGCGGGAGCCGGGTGCGAAGGTCACACCCGAGTACATGCGCGAGCTCGTCCACGCCACGTACCGCGATCGTATCGACAACTACAGCCACCAGCTCGCGCAGGTATTGCAGTTTCTGACGAGTACCGATTTTGGGGCGGAGGGCCGACAGCAATCGATCGTCTTCCACTGCACCGCTGGGAAGGACCGTACAGGACTGATGGCGGCCATCATCCTTCACCTCGTTGGCGTCCCGCGCGACACCATACTAGAAGACTACATGCTCACCAGTGCCTGCCTGAAGCGTCCGACGGATGCGCACTACTACTACGACGCCACGAGGATCAGCGATACGGCCATCGACGTCATCTGGGGCATCGACTCGACCTACCTCAACGAGGCGTTTGACTACATGAAACGTCGCTACGGAGGGGTGGACGCATACGTGACGGAGAAGCTGAAGATTGATGCGGAAGCGGTGCAGCGCCTCCGAGCCCGACTTTTGGTTTAATTGTGCCCATCACCGCATCCTTAGCTCTTTTCTTTTTAATCAACGTGTGCAGTCCACCACAAACCAGTCAGCGAACAAAGGCGCCTCCCGCCCGCCCGGGAACAGGGCCTAGCCCCGGGTCCTGGCGCGCCGGGGTTCATGGCGATTCCCGAGGACGGTCCGGGGCCGCGGCCACGCACCGAAAGGGGGATGGGATGTGGGGGGCGGTTGGCGCATCTGCTCGTGGGCTGTTCCACTCGCCACTCTTTTTTGCCTTCTCCTAGGGCGCACCGCCTGGCCATGGCCTTGGCGCCCCCGCCCGTCGGTTAGGGGGCGGCTTTCGGGCTGGGGCTTAGGGGAGGGGGCGCGGCGGCGAAAGGGCGCCCTCAACGCCCCGCCAGGCCCCGTTCTTTTTTTTCTGCTTAAAGGGCGGCGCGCGGGCAGGGGTATACATTCGCAGAAGGTGCCTGGGGAGGGGGGTGGGGTTGCTGAGTGCCGAAGTGCGGGTGGGCACATCGTACGGGTTCGAAGGGGGCCGAAGCTCTGACAGCGAGGCTGCTCAGTTCGGCTCGGGAAAGCAGTAAACAGTGGACTTTGACGAGAAGTGAAGCGCGGCAAGAGTGGCATTATCCGGCCCCAGCGCACGTCCGTTCAAGACCAGCATTGGTAAGCGCGCCACCGCGCCCGGAGAGGCCGATGCCGTCCATGCCAAGATGATCTCGTGGATGCGGCGCTTGAGGTCGTACAGGGTCGACTCGCAGGTGCATGCAAGACTGAAGCTCGCCCCGTTCATGGTGCGGACGAGCACGGTCACACCACCGTTGTCGACGGCCTCTTCTGTTTCACCAAGCGAGAGCGCCGGCGTCGGGACCGGGTTAGGGATTACCGGTGGCGCATTGCTGCTCACTCTGCGACGCTGCTGCACGGGAGTCTTTCGAGGAGCGCGCGGCAGCGGCTTGGGTGGCGCCTTGGCACCAGCACTCCGAACCGCCGCCGCTGCCGCCGCCGCCGCCGCCGCGGCGACCACCACCTTTGAGGAGATCGGCTTCACCGCCGGGCACCGGTTCTTGTGGGTGGCTGACTTGCGGGCGGCCTTTGCCGGTGTCGCTGCGGGACTTCTGTATCTTTTGCCTTTGGCCGCTGCGCTTGTGACGGGCACAGCCGGTGGCAGTGTTTTGCGCGGGCTTCCAGGTGGACGCTTCACCACCCGGGGCGCTGGTGCGGCAGGCTTCGCGGGTACCTTCTTGGATGGGGTGCGTGGCGATGTCGGTGCTGCTTTCTTCGATACCTGCGGCGACATCGATGCCGATGTCGCCGCCGCCTTGGACTTGGACTGAGCCGCAAAAGTTGCGCGCTTCCGCCTGGAACGTGCTTTGCTGCGACCCCAGCCAAGGTACAGCTTGCCTAGGTTCAGGGCAGCCGCGTTGTCTACAATGTAGTCCGACCGCGGCCGGCGCTCGCGCGGCTGCAGTTTCATTGGTTTTGTGCGTGTGAACGTGCTTAACGTGTGGGCTGCAGGGGCCACAGTTGCGGCGCGGAGGGAAATGGGTGATGGAGGGGGAGGGGGAGGAGTTCCGCCAGCGGCCGATGCGTCACCAGCGGCCGGCGGGTTGCGCGCGAGACCGACACGCGAGGTGTTCCTGTGAGGTGGTGGAATTGAGGCGCCAAAAGATGAGCGACGTGGTGCGTCAGTCCGAGCCTACAAGGGCGCGAGACGTAAGGGAGGGGGAGAGAGAAGGGGCGTAAGACACAGCCAGGAGCTAATACGTGACTTGCATGTGCCTCAGTGACGCAAGAAGTGGTGGCCCGGTCGAGCTGTAAGGATCCACCCCATCGCGTTCGCCGGCTCGAGAAGTGTGGATTCAAGAAGCACGTGCTTGCTGTCTCGCCTTTCCTATGAAAAACGCCGCGTGCGAATGCGGAGAGAGCGCGAGGGCGCGGCAACATCTGCGCAGCTGGCTCTCGGAGAATGGTGCGTGCCAGGGACAAGAGAAGAAGCGGATGAGCACGTCGTGAAACGGAACACAGGCGATACTGTACAAAGTGTGTTTTGTGTGCGAAAGCGCATCAGGGACGCGGTGCTCCCTCTGGCTGGTCGCTCGCACCCTGCCGAGGTGTGCTTGCGGTGGGGGCCTGTGGTGTGTCCGCTGACGAGTCGCTCCAGTGCACCACGTTGCCGCCGTCGCGGTCCTCGGCGGACATTGTCTTCGAGTTCGCTGAGCTCTCCGCTGAGGCGTTCGGGAGAGGCGAAGAGACTTCCGCAGTGGTATCGGCTGCCGGTGACTTATCTCGGTTTACTCGCACTTGCTTCCGCTGCACCCCTGCGTCTCTGCGCCGTCGTCGTGTGCCTAGGTGGTAAATGGGAATGTCGTTGCCATCAGAACCGGTCACTGTCTGCCGCGAGAGCAGCTCGCACGAGGCAAGAAAGCGCGGCACCGTCTCCCCGCTCTTCACCAGCGACTGCAACAGTTCGCGCAGCAGAAACAGTGTGCGATCCGTGGTGCGGCGCCGGCGCGGTGGTGAGTGCGCGGAGCGGCCTCTACCGCTCTCCGTTGTTGCCCTTGGCGCCATGGTGGTGCTGAGTTGCGGCGCAGCGCTCTCTTTTGCTTCACCAGCGGCCACGGTCGTGTCTGCCACTAGCGCTGGTGGGGGTGTTGGCACCGGCGTCGCTGGCAGCGAGCCTTCCTCCTCGGTCGTCTCCGGTAGCACCTCGAAGTCCTCCACAATGATGCCGTTCTGCGGGTTCGCCCGGACGCAGTCGGGGGTGTTCTCAATCATGAGGGTGTAGTTCAGATCTCGGCCGAGCTGTCGCAGGTCCTTTGTGTAGTCCTCCTCACGGAACCACTTCGCGTGCCGATAGACAAGGTGCTTGATGATGTGGTCTTCGTTGATCTCCTCGAGGATGCACTTGGCGTAGTCGCGCTCGCCAGCGGTCCACACAATCACCTCGAAGTCGTCCTTCATAAAGCGGAAGAGGTCTTTCAGGTACGCGCGTGCGTACAGGGGGCCGTCCCTCGCGTACACGACTGTTTCATCGAGGTCAAAGACGACGGTGTAGCGTTTCGTGCCGTCCGAGGCCGGTGCAATGAGCTTCTGCCCGTTCAGCTGCATCGTCGGTTCGCGCCGCTTCAGCAGCTCGCCTTCGTCGTCCTCCGTCTTATCCTCAAAGAGGTTCTCCCGCAGCAGCGCGCTTCCGTTTGGCGGCGGGATCGGCTTTGGTGGGGAGTCCGTCATGTCTTTTGTACCTACGACAGCTGTTGCGGGATCGCCAGTAAGCACGGCGGGGTGTGCGGAGGAGAGGTGGGGTGGTGGTAAGGGGCATCGAGGAGCATGGGCGCCAATACAGCCGTACCCGTGCGTCGCTCACGTAAGCGGCCGGAGAGCATGAAAAGAAGTGTGGTTTCAGAGCCAACGCGAATGCGTGTCAGAATGGTCACGGGTCATTCAGCGCGAAGAAAGCGCCACTCGCGAGGAGCAGCAGAAACGACCGACAAGAGAAGCGGATGGCGATGAGAGGGGGGAGGGGGAGGCATTCGATATCGCACCGGGGCGCCAGGGAGTGAGGGGGGGAGTGGGGTGCGGAGGTTTGGGGCCTACGCCGACACCAAAGAGCATTCGGTTAGTCGTGTAATGGTTGACAGAGGTGCGTCTATGTGAAATGCGTTCGACAAACACACAGAATATATGCAGCGGAGAGGATGCGGACGGAGAGGAGTGCACGGCCACTGAGGAGCTCTTCTCTGCAAGGTTGCTTGAGCAGCGTCTCCGATGCAGTACGACGTGTGCTGGGACCCTCAGTGCCCGTCGTTCTCGTCTGGGTCGCGCAGGTCGGTGGATTCCACCACACGCGAGTCGAAGGCCACTCCGTCTTCCCAACAGCTATGATCGACGTGCAAGACGCTGCTTTCCCCTGGCTTCCGCTTCGAGACGGCCACTTGCGTGTGCCGCGGGCAGGCTGGGCAGGGCAAGAAGGGGTCGCGCTGTCCAAAGTTCACGTAGCCGCCGCTGTAGAGAGCGCACACGATGTGGAACATCTCCGTGCACCGGGGATGGTAGCATGCCACACACGCGCCGGGCATCCCGCAAAGCGCGCACAAGTTCATGCTCAGGTCGCACTCGACGATATCTTCCAACTCGCTCCCGCTTTGGTAGGCGGAACACAAGTGTGCGCAGCGCGGGTGAACAACGTGGACTGAGCGAGTAGCGCTGTTCACGAAGGTATGTGCACATGTAAGCTTTGTAGGCGCCTTCCCGTCTGGCACCCGCCGACGGTCGGAGAGGTCGCGCTTCACCTGCTCGAAGCTAGGTATTTGTGTACCGCGGTTGCGCAAGCTTTTTGTGAGCTGCTGCCGGACGACTGCCATACACGCCGCCTCGTCGCTGCAATCCAGGCCACAGAGCAGACATTGCGTGGAAACTTCCACCTTGCGGCGAATGCGCAGCTTGCGCTGTTCCTCACGGTTGGCATGCTGTTCCACCAACGGCTCGCGCTCGCGAACATCGCGCGCCGTCACCATCTCGACCCCAGGCTCGATTGGCGTTCCGTCGACTGGGCGTCTCTGGCGCAGCAGCGCCTCTTGGCGACAGCGCAACTCCTGTCCGAAGCTCGACGGAACCACACCACTCACAAGCGGCGTGCTTGCGCCGGCATTGCCGCTAGAAGAGCACAGAGTGAAGGTTGTTCGCCGCGGGCCCGAGGAGGAGGACGACGACGAACACACAGGCGGGTACGCGCCGCTGCCGACACCAGTGAGAGAGACGCCATTCTCTGACGACGGTGCGCCACCAACACGACTTGGGGCGTGATAAAGTCGTTGCTGCGGCTGTCCAATGAGCTGGTTTACGTCCACCACTCCTGCCGAGCCAAGCTGCTCCCGCACCGTGACGATGGCGCCGCTGCCTCGCTGAGGCGCTGGCGTTGCGAGGATACGCACTACCTCCACTTTTGATGACCGATCGAGACGAAGCAGCAGTGGGTGTGGGTTTGTCTGGTAGCGTACGTCCACGTCGTTCTTGCGCCGCACGTACACCTGGCGCAGCTCCAGCACTTGCCGGCGGTCTCCGCGAAGGTGGTCTCGTATGGCTTTGTGAACGACCTCGTCGAACGTGACAGCTGTGATGGCCTGCGTGACGTCCTCGGCGTCGCCCAGATCGAGCTCGGCCACCGTCATCCCCGGCTTGGGCGTTTTGAAGCGCACAGCAAGAAGGATGCAGCGCAGGTAAAACTTGACGTGCCCTGGAGGACACGTCAGTTCTCCGACCCGCACAAGAGCTTCGGAATTCGGGTTGAGCAGACGGGAGTCTGGCGCGGCTTGACGTGGCTCTGCTGCAGCGGCCTGCTCGCCCAGTAATGGAGCACCCACGGCCGGGCGCACGACTGAAGCACCGAGCCTCGCGGCAGCGCCCTCGCACAAGCGCGCTAGATTCTCACGTGTGAGCATGGCACACTGCACAGGCGACGGCGGTACACTAGGGGTGGACGACACCACCGTGGTGGCGGCGGTGGCCGTCACGGCAGCAGCAGGCTTACTAGTGAGCAGCTCCACTTCAAAGCTCTCCAGCATGTCTGGCGGACGCTCATCGTCATCGGCGTCGCCGTCATCGCTGCTCTTGTCGTTCCTGTGCAGGGCAGACATGCTGCTGCTCGTGTAACGGTTTTCACATTCAGGGTGAACCAAAAAAGAGGGTGTGTCGCCGAGAAGCACCGGCTCTGCCATCTTCGCCACAGCGGGCTGCGTAGGCGGCCGCCGCTCTTTCGCTGCTCTGCGTGCCCACTGCCGCAACAGCGTACTAAAGTAGGCAGTGTCTACGACAATACGGTCACCGGTGCGCTCCTCCGTATAAAAGGCGGTGAAGTCAGAGTTGCCGAGCTCCATGAACCTGATCTTCGCTTCCACCAACGCGCGAAGGTCGTCATAGCTTTTGTCCTCCGGCTCTGAGAAGCTGATTATGTCGCGAAAGACCCGCTCACCATCGATGTGCGGCAGCTTCACAAAGCGCAGTCGGAGGCCGACGCGGATGCGTGGCATCGATGCTGGTGCGCGTCGCCCTGTATCGAATGAGAAGACGGGACAGAGGCGTAGTGAAGAAGGCCGCTGGCGGCTGCGGTAATGTGTGTAGCTCACGTTAACGAGAAGGAATTTATGCGGGTGTTGGTGGGATCGGTGAGAACCACAGAGGCAGCTGCGCAAGTGTCTCGCCGATGGCTCCAGTGGACACGGTGCCGTTTTCTGACGCCGTTGTGGCACGCGCTCCCTCGTTTGCGTACCGGGTGTTGGCGCTGCTTTCTTCTCGAGGCCCACCCAAAACAAAGCTTCGAACGTGCGATGATGAGTGAGCCTGCCAGTGTAGTATACGCCTCTGTTTGAGCGCACGGGAAACGGGAGCTCAGAAGAAACCGTGACAGAGACCCGCACAATAGAGGAGTGAAGTGGGGAAGGAGAAGGTGTGTGTGTGTGTGCGGAAGTGGTATGCACAGCTCTTTAGACCTTTGCATTCACACGGACCTTCCGCCACGAGAAGGAAGCGTCACACCCGCACCCATCTTGATCGATTGATCGATATCTCTTTCACGACTTCTTCCGATGGCATTGATGAGTTATCGTGGTGAGAGTGAAGACAGAGGCAGAGATGCGCGCTGACACGCGCACTTACACGCAAACACATACTATGGGAAAAAAAAACGGGGCTGCAACAGCGGAAGTGCGCTGCAAGGACAAAAAAGAGGAGCGCACAGAGGAACACCCGCACCAGTGCGGAGACACAAGACACACCGCCACCTTTACTTAGCGGCTAGGAGACGAAATATCGCAGAGGGTGAGACGGTGGCCATCATGAATGCCTCTCGAATCGCCGACGTTGCATGGCTTCCTGCTGGGAGCGTGAGCTGCATCACACATGTCATCCCAAGCTTCCGTGCCGGCTTCAGGAAGAAGGCGCGGGCCACGTCTTCACGAATGCCAATGCGTGCAACCATGTTCTTACCCGTCCGTCGCGACATGGGCGAATGACAGCGCAGAATGCCATCCTGATCGTGGTACAGTGATGCCTTGAGGCGTTCCGCACCGGCGTCCTCTGCCCAGTCCCACCCTCGCTGCTCATCCACGAGGTAAAACGACATACTCCTGGGCCGTTGCACCAGCGGGCGGAAGGCCGCCCGTGGAGCGAGGCGCATCTCTGGTAGGCCCTCGACGCGGAGCTCCTGTGCAAGCGCGCAATACAGCGCATCACTGCGCTCTCCCGACATGAGAGGCAGGCAGGCCACATCTCGGCCGAACGTTGGCAGCACAACATCGGTGAGATGGTACTGGGAAGCCTCTGCTTTGGTGGCGACACGCCGGTAGGTGTGCAGCGCTGGCGCTGCTCCGGCTTCCTCAAGAGGAAACGCAGACCAGTCTTGATGCGCTGAGGAGAGCATCTCGCCGTTGATATGATCGGCCGCACCGACGAACACGTCGCGCGTGTGGTCGGACGCACGGGGCTGCTGAGAAGTAACGTCACGAATACAAACAATGTCACCAACCGCCACAGCGTCGCCAGCACGTCGCCAGCGGAGGGAGGCCAGCGCATTGAAGTGCACATCTGTGATGGCGTGCAGCGCCTCTTGCAGCACGAGCGGGCGCACTACTTCGCGAATGATCTGGGCCGAGTCATGGTGGCGCGGCGCAATGTCAGCTGCCCGCTGCACAAAGTCCAGGAGCAGGTCGTGGTGCGGTGGGTATACACCGGTCTGCCGTGTCCGCGCATACACCTGCGCGTCACTCTTAACGGCAGCCGTCATGCCTTCCACCACGCCGACCCAATCGTGTCGAGAGCTTCGCGGTGAGGCGAGAACCTCCCGCAGAACGGGCATCTCTCGATGTACGTGGGTCGTGCCTTCGGTCAGACGTCTCACATAGGTCTGGAGAAATTCGCCATACTCGCGACGCAGCAGCAGCTTTGTGTCTTCGTAGACGCGATGAAGCCCGACCCCATGCCGAGCAGCGTGGGCGTAGTTCAGGAACCCATTCTGGGCAATACTTCGAAGCTGCGGTAGCACATCTCCCAAGCTTCCCTGGATGTTACGCAGGGTGACTGTGTACGTAGTGCTGGGAAGCAGCTGGGGAGGGAAATGCTCAGCCCTGGCATCGACCCGCACCTCCTGCAGAGGACTGACATACACGTCTCCTGTTCCGGTATGCCACAGCTGCTCTCGCTGAAAGGAGTCGCTCAGCAGCTGGGCTGCCTGTGCGCCATCACAGCGCAGCCAAACGTAGCGTGACGAGCAGCTCACAAAGTCGACGGGTGAGAGAAAGTGAAACTGTATGTGCTGCGGCAGCCGCTGGCGTAGCTGTCGCTCCAAGACGGTGTCTGGCACACCTTCGCTGAGGAGGCGGACGACAAGACTCGTGCGAGACTCGGCACTCGTTGGCATGGATGTAACAAAGGCGTCGCTTGGGAGCTGCTCCTCTACAATGTAGTCGTCAAAGGCCCACTTCATAAGCGCTACGGGGCGGCGTACGCCAGCTGCCGCGGCTGCCGGCACATAGCGCGAGCAGGTGATGCCGACAGACCGCTCCACCTCCTCAGCCCCATGGGCCTGCTTCTTCGAGAGACGGTACTGGAGGCGGTCTCTTGTCATGATAGAAAAAAAAAGGGGTGCGGTGGCGCAGCGAACCGACGACGGGAGCCCCCCAAAGAGTGCGTCGGGTGGCTGAAGGACAGGGGCAGGGAGGCGAATAGGGAAAGCATCGGAAATGGAAAGACGCTGCAGGGTGAGCCATGTGGCGTGCGAAGAGGCATTCTAACTGAGTATAAGAGGATTGCCGACGCTCCCGTGCTGGACCGTTGTAACGGTGATAGCGCGCGTATTCTCCACCACAGCGGCATCGCTTCAGCCCCTCGTCTGTTCGAGGAGGCACCTCAACCGCTCTTTCCCCTTGACGTCTTTCTCTGCAGCGTCATCTGTGCCAACATCCAATGCAGAGCCCTACATATGCCTCTGGCAAACGGCCCCAAGGAGGAAACAGAGAGACCTCCCCCCCCACACACACAGACACACAAACATGAAGACATCAGAACGCTCAAGCGGACATGATAAGTGACCAGGCAAACGATCCCAAGCTGGCGGGTGCTCCGACGTCCATCTTCGATTGGGGGAGAGAGGCGCAGCTTCTCCTCTGTCCAGAGTTTTTGGGACGGCAGCACGCCCAAGTTGAGACGATCACTTGACAGACGGCTGCTTAGGGGTTCGCTCCTGCGACAAGGATGAACCGGCGGGCAGGTCCGTCGAGGCAGCTCCCAACGCCATGGCGTGGAGCTGCTGTCGTCGCCACGGCGGCATACACCGCAACGCGTATCCGCCGTGAGGAGCCATCATGAAGTATGGGCGATCTACCGACACACAAAACGAAACACACGTGATGAAACCCACGTGACCGCTTGCCACCCCACTCAGCCAATACGTCGATCCCATTCCCGTAAAAAACTCACGACTGCAACGCAGCAGTCGCACCTCAAGCGGCTCAGAGGGAATGGGGTAGCGGTGATAGAGGCGTCGACCTGCCCAAGTGAGCGGCAGCCCCTTTCGCCACCCGAGAGAGCCAAGGCAGATGGCTGCGGTCCAGAGCCCCGCGTTCGCAACTATCGCCTTCGTCCATGCTTGACCCCAAGAGTTACACTTGCTGCTCCACATGGCCTCAGCCATGAAGTAATGCAGCGTGGCACCCACCAGCACACCGGGAAACGCGATCCATGCAGTCTGCCGCAGCGCACCATTCACTGTGTAGTTGATGCGCGATTCGGCAAAGATCGAGACCGCCGTGCAGGATGCCGAGAGACAGAGGACGACGGCGCCGGAGATGAGAGTACCGTAGGCGACGCAGCAGAGGGGGCAGCATTTCTCCTCCCTAAGTTGCTGTCGACGACTCGCTGGAATAAGGGAGTCCATCGTGTCTCCTACGCTGCTGAGCCTGTCGCCATCCACCTTGGTGGAGCTGACAATCGAAATACGGCTCTTGTCCAGCGCCATTTCTTCTTGGACGCCCCGCAGGAAGCTTCGGTACGCGTGTGTGCTTCACGCAGCCGTGCCCTACGTACACCCGTTCACCTCTGCTCAACGGAGAGCGGACATGAAAGATGGTCGATGAGGAAAAGCATGCGACAACGGGAGATTAAAATACGGAAAGAGAAAGGCATGTATGATGCGCAGCTGTGATCTACCGCACCGGCAGAGGGTCCCATAACTGCCGTCACACCGTGCGTGCCTCAGTGGGCACCAAAGCACCCCCACTCCCACACGAACATACACCCAGCCACGCATACGACAACCACCTCATCGGCAGCGCGACAGATAATGCGCGGTGGCCCGTCCCGCCTTCCCCGTTGAGTACGCTGCCTTGATATGTCTTCACGCTGATCAAGACAGTGCGCCGAGGAGTTGCGAATAAGACGTCCAAATAGGAAGAAGAATACACGGGCCGGTGATGGGGGCAACTATTCCTCCTTCCCCCCTCTCTCGCCCAGCATGCCTCCACACGTTTGCCTTGACGACACCACACGCTGACGGCATAATGGGAAGGGATTGAGGAAAACCAGCGGAGATGCGGCTCGGAATCGAACTGCGCTTTGTCAAAGGAAGCTCAGATGAGGGAAACAAAAGTGAATGGTCGAACAAAAACACGTCGCACATATCCCATCGGGTGGGGGGGGCGAGGGAGAGGAAGGCGTAGGGCGGCCTGTATGCCAAGCCGCACCGTTTGCCCTCGCTTCGTCTTGGGATGAGGGGCTGCGCATCCATCACTGATGAAAGCAAAAAGACAGAGAAAAGAGACGCCCAAGGAGACCCGTGACGCGCAGCTTGTCGCCTTACATATCCCCGATACTGGTGATGGGTAGACAAGGACGCATGCGCGAGGCCCCTTTTTTTGGGGGGGGCGGAGGCACGCCCGTCAGCGACGCGCATTCTCATCCTTGTGCTGCTTCGACGCCGCCGTTCCGAAGACGACGACGCGCTGAGTAGAGGTGTTGTCGAAGCTGTTGATGCGGCGAATCATAGAAATATCCTCTGCAGACAGCTTTGCTGACTGGATAGAGCGCGCAGCCATAGGGGTACTATTACTGCCATCATGACCACTCTGGCACACACCTGCGGTAGCCGCCTCATAAGGGCGAAACAAGCTGGTGAAAAACGGCGCCGACATCGCGCCGGTTGCCATGGAAGATGTCGCTGAGGCCAACTCGGCGTCGTCACGTGCGAGGCGGACTGGGACGGAAGGCGAAGAAGACGAGGTGACCGCAGCGACAGGTTTGGAAGACCTTTTTTGCTGAATCTCCCTGGCGCGTTCGTCCAAGTCGACCTGCGCCTGCGCCCGCATCTGTCGCTGTTTCAACTTCCATATTTCATGCTTGCGCGCGAGTGACCTCACCACTTGCTCCTGCTCCTGCGATGCCTTTGCTTCCTCCTCTTCCTCAGCCTTTCGACCCTCCAGCGGCGCCGTGGAGAAGGATGGGAATCGCCCCTCCTGGCTCGTGCAAGCACCCAACAGAGCCACCTCGTCGTTAGAAGCTGCATCGCGCTGCACCATGCGCCGCGCGTGCTGTGAGGTGGGCGAGGACGGATCTGCCGGCATCCAGTTCGCCGTCTCATCGTCCTCCTCCCCAATCACGAGCTCCTCAACAGGTGCAGCGAAGCGATTCGCCGCTGCGCTGTCCTTGCGCAGGCGCGGGTCGCCCTCTCTGTAGTCATCGCCTTTATCGTCCTCCGCACCGCCACACTGGTGTAGGTGCTGTCGAAGACTCCGCGTCTGACTCTGCACCTGGGACTGTGAGAGCTCGCGCGAGACCATCTGCTCGAACCGTTGCCGCTTCTGCTGCTGAACATGCGCGAGAAAGCGGTTCGTCAGCTCACCCACCAAGTCCGGGGACCACGCAGTGCCGTTTGATGGCGACGACGGCGACACAAGCGAAGTTGGCGAGAATGCATGTGGGCGGCATCGAAGCGACGCCGGAGAGGACACACCCGTCGTGGCAGGCACGACGGGATCCGCATTGGAATCGCTGTAATTGATGCCGGCGTCGACAGGTGACGCGCCGGAGGAAAAGGAGAGCGAGCTTCCCACAGCATCACTGACGATTTGCAGCGGCGACGGCAAGGAAAGTGTGCGCGAGAAGACGTCCTTCATGCTCACCAATTTGGCCTGCCTCCGTAGTGCTCGCTGGGAATGCCTGAACGCCGTTTGCAGTTCGGTAGCCTGGGCTTTCTCCTGCGCGCGCCGCTTGCGCTCACCCCCGACACCTTTCGCTGGCCCATCCTTCACACTGCCTTCTCCGAGCCTGCGCCTCTTCGTCGCTTTGGCTGCTCCAAGAGACGTCTTCTCGCTACTGCCCGACGCATACTTGGGACAATCGAGGAGGTCGGACGAGTCGCATGGCGGAAGTCTTTCAAGTCGCTCTTCAGTGTTGTTGTACTTGTCCTGTATCGCATTGCCTCGCGCCACATCAACATCATCATCGCCGTCTACTTGACGCTCTTCTGCGCTGGTGGCGTCGGTGCTGTGCTTCTCAGCAGAGCGCTGTGGGTGGATTACCGTGGACGACAGCAGCGGTGAAGGCGTGAAGTCTTGTGAGGCGTCTCCAAGAATCACCTCTGTGCCCTCTGTGTAGACTAGAAACGGCACCCTTGTGTCTACTCTCGACCGTGTAGCATCGTGTGCGGCACAAGCGCTTGCACTTTCATGGACTGGGACGACCGCCTCAACAAAGGTTCTCGTGCCGCTGTCCTCCGCCCGAAGCTCCACGGCGTTGTGGGCGCTGGCGGCGGCAACGGGTGGGGAAAAGAGGGTGAGAATGGCGGCTTCGTCGCTCTCATCACCAACGGCAAGCGCCGGCGTCTGTGCAAAAGTACCGACAACCAGCGACGGAGCCGATGACGACGGCTCGCCGAAATCCGACGATTGCGTCGCGGCTGCGTGCATTCGTGAATGTGAATTTTACCTAACTCAGCGGTGGACAAAGTCGCCCGCTGCGCTTCGACGAGAGCAACTGAGGGGCGGGCCAAATCGGGTGTTGCGTCTATGTGGACGGTGATGAATATCTATGCAGAAACTGGTGCTAAAATGTGTCGATGCGTATTTTTCTTGCCTGCGTCTTGCTCGTTCGCCTATGATACAGAGAGCTCCATCTGCCGCACTGCGAGACGGCATCAAGCGGTCAGTGGAGCAAGGGAGCGATGTAAAGGGGTGAGAAGAGGAGGAGAAGATAGGGAAACGCAGAGAGGGAGAGAGCGCAAGAGGTATCAGCGGAGCCCGGTAGCATCGCATTAGAAAGAGAAGAGCCGCCGCCCCCGCGTGGGAGGAAACGCAGCAGTGGTATGCTGGGGAAAGACGGCGGAGACGCGCGCCTGCGCCTTCGATGCACACAAATGCTCTTTTGTTTTCTTTTTCTGTGGCGACGGTCTGCGAGGCCCTTTCCACTCGCGAGCCTCAACTGCACGAAGGGCGCGGGGGTTGAGACTAACGAGGAAGCAAGGGCGATGCCTGAGAAGACAGTTGCCCTACACGCACCTTCATGAGCGACAGACGTGCGGGGAAGCCTCAGTCGAGTTGAGCGACTCTGTGAGCGCGTACCCACACCCGCACCGATCGAAACCGCTCCACACATACAAGCATCTCACCCCGAATGTCGGTGTTGATAGGGGTGTAGGGCGCCCCATCCAGGAGCCTTTCTTCACCCTCACCTCCTACACACTTACACACACATACGCAGTTTTCACCTCTTACTCAAGCTGGGCAAGCACAGCTGCCTGGCCCGCCTCTCGGGCACAATCCACCGGGGTCATACCCGCAACGTTTTTGGCCGTCTTTGAGGCGCCATTACGAAGCAGTATAGCGGTCACGTCTACTCTCCCAGAGAGAGCGGCGAGGTGCATGGGCGTCCGCTTCGCGCTGTCACGTGCGTTTACGTTAGCGCCCTCGTCGAGGAGCGATGCAGCGACATCTGCATGCCCACGGTCCGCGGCGTAGTGCAGCGGCGTCCACCCTTCACCATCAGCAGCGTCGATGTCAACCTGCTGCGTGCCGCTGCGGTCGAGAATTGCTTTGACAAAGGCGTTGTTCCCAGAAAAGGCGGCGTGGTGGAGGAGAGTGAGCCTCTGATCATCGCACTCGTTCAGGCATCCCCCTTTCTCCACGTAGCCGATAAAACGCTCCGCATTTCCCCGACGACATGCATCGTAAATGCTCACTGCACGAGAATTCGGCGATGGCCTGACGCCACGTGAGGATAGCGTGCGGGACATGGTATGGGAGGCTTCGAGAATGATGCCCCTTCTTCTATGCTATCGTTGCTTGTTCTGAGCAGTGGAGGGTGTGTGCGCACCGCGGAGGATGATTGGAATGGAAAAAGGGGTCAGAAAGACTCATAGGTGCTCCACTACAAAGGCGGCATTCGTCGAGCGGTGGATCGCGACAGCCTCCGTGAGGCTTGCCGGCTTCCGTGGAAGAGAGCTGCTTACCCAACGTCTCCACTGGCCTCGTCCATCCATTAACCGCGGCCACTGCTGGTCGTACCAAAGAGAGGGTCATACGCGGCGCTCTGCACGCAGCGGGACTACCGCTGCGCGCTACTCCATACTGTACAGCGTGATACCTTCAGCTCTGTGCGCCGAATCTGGACGAAAGGATTGGACAGACGTGAATACAGTAGTTGCTCTGATGGAAGACAATGGGATAAGACAGGGCTGGAACTACGCAAAGGCACAACCACGAAAACAAGCAACGAGACGTCATGGGCAGGAATGATGGTGGTGGTGGTAGGGGGGGCGGTTACCCTTTTCAGGGAGGAAAAACATCTCTGCATGACATACACAACACCCGACATTGGTAGCGCCTGTCTATTGAGCAGAGCATACAATGTGCTCAGGAGAGTGCGTCAGCTTGTGGAAGTGTGCCTTTCCAGCACTCCCAGCGAGCGGCCTCACATGTGGCAAAGCAAGAGAGCGCAAGCGTTCCCGTGATGGCCCTGCCACGTCCACCTCCCTGAGGTGCAGCTTCTCCACTGAGCTGCCGGAGGGAAGGGGGACACCTCGATGGGCCGTAGGTGTCTCTTCGGCGTGTGCCGAGCCGCGTTTCGTGGTGGCGGGGGCCCAGTACGTACAGCGCGGGATGCGTAGCCGCAAAGCTGCACCGCTGCCGATGTCAGCGACCTGCGACAGTGAAGCCGCTCGTGCCATTCGCGTAGGGAGGCGGCGCATCGGCCGGCGTCGAGCTCGTCGTACGCGGGCCTCGCGCTGCGCCCCCGGCGCGGGCAGCCTGAGCGGCCCTGAGGGGAGGGGCTGCACCAGGTGGCGACGGGCAGAATGGCAGTGACTTTGAGGCGACCTGCGAGGCGTGTGTGTGTGTGTGTATGTGGGCGGCGTGACTGCCGGCAGTGACCGTGCTGAGCCGTGCGAGTCGGGTCACTGGCCCCTCTCACGCCGATGGCGCCCTCCTGCACCTTGCGAGGCGTCGCTGACAGCCCGTGGGATAAAGGGGTGATGAGCTGAGCTGAGCTGCTCTGCGAGGCGGCGAAGTGGCTACGCCGATCAAAGTCAAGAACCCGTTCGATCGTCTGGCGCTTGAATTTTTTTTCGTCCAAGAGGAGTGTGCCCTAGTGCTGGTCTCACGCGCTTTGCGAAGGAAAACAGCCTCTAAAAAAAGGGACGGGCACGTTAGTGTCCTTCCGGCGTTACCGTCGCAAGTGCGGACGCTCTCTGATAACCACCTGTACATGCACGCACAGTCAGATTCAAAAGGGGGGAGGCGGGAGGGCTAACAAGTCAATGACAAGAGGAAAACATAGCCCTAGAAAAAAAGAAAGAGAGGAGTGTTGTGGAAGGGAGAGAAGACGATGTACACGCTTGCAGAACACACTCACACGCACACACACACAAACCGCAGACAACAACAGAGCAGAGACGTGAATACCCCTTCACCTGCTGAGAGAGGCGGCCAATACCAAAATCAAAGCAACGAGAAGGGGCACATCCAAAGCGCGCGTCAACACATCCCGCGTTCGGCGCTACACCCACACTGGCGAGCCACAATCAAGGAGGCGTTGGGGTAGCAAGAGGCGACACCTTACTCTCCCGTCCCCCTGCGAGGCTCTACTTTATCTGACACATCTTCATACACGGATGCTGTGGCTGGAGGAGAAGAGGAGGAGGCAGTGCCAAATCCATCGCAGGGGAGCGCATGTGCCACCCTTCACTTTTGTCCTCCACGGCGATGACGCCGCTGAGGGCGACGAGGGGCCGGGGAGGCAGTGAGGGGAGGGCTACCGAAAGCATCACAGAAAGGGAAAACACAAAGAGGCGGGAAGGTAACACAAAAGCGGGCTCCAGACCACGAAAAATATCAGCATCTCTCTCAGCCATCGCCTAACTCTGCTGCCATGGGCGCCCATGGCAGCAGAGTTAGGCGATGGCAAAAGTATCTACTTCGGGTCAGGAGGGGGGACGGTGCGGGCGCTTTCGTGTATGCCAACCCAGGGCCAAGTGAACCGTCACAGGCGAAAAGACAGTATGGTGCCTTAGCCCGTCATCTACGTTGTTCTTACTTCTTGGGCCGCGCTTTGGCTGTATCACCTTCCTCTACGCCAGATTGCTGCATTAGCCCATCAATCGACCGCTCGAGCTCATCAATACGGTTAGACATATCGTCAATGCGACTGACAATGCTGTTAGACATGTCTTCAAAGCGCTGCTGCATCTGCTGAAGCAGCGTCTGCACGTACGACGTCAGCTCCTGCGTGCCACCCTGAGGCACAGAGTCGCCAGCCATCACAGCCGACTCAGCAGTGGTAGTGGGTGCCGGTGCGTTGACCGTCGACGCGTCGGCGTTCCTGTTGCGATTAGGGTTAGTGGAGGGCCTCGGCGGCATCTTAGATAGCTCAATATTCAGTTCTGCCACAGAAAACAGAAAATACGAGGGGAAGAAAAGTAAAGCGAAGAAAATAGCCGTACCTCAAGCCCCCTCAAACGACACACTTGAGTCAAGCTTTTCGGGAGTACACGACCCCAAGTCGTCTCTTCAACAAGGGACTGCAGTGCACGGACGAGTTCTATGAATGTTTGCAATGGCGTCGAGACGAGGGGAAGTCAGAGACCAAAGAAGCACACACACACACCCACGCACACACGCACCAGAATCGACGTTCTTTGAGAAATATCCAACACCTGTGTGCAGGATCGGGAAGGGGTGGATGTGAGATTGAGTGCTGCTGCAAGTGCGAGTGTACCTGGGTATATGGTGCGTATTCTAACACAGAGAAATACACATATATATATGTGTGTGTGAGTGTTTGTGTATGACTTTTCAGGTCTGGTTTACCTGCCGATAAAGCGAGCGAGAGAGATGTGTCCCTTCCGTACGAGTCACAACAACAACAAAACGCTGCGATAGAGTAGATGGCTGGGCGGTCAGCGCAGCGACGTGAATTCGATGCTAAGATGTGCTTCGTGTCACAAATGGTGCAAATCTGAGGTCAGAGGACGCGGGAGGACATATGTATATGTATATATTGGGGGGTGAGAGGAAAGGTGGGTAGCAGTTGCGTCATGATCATCCGTGAAGAAAGCACTGCATCTTGATCAAGTGGGTGCTCACATGTAGATGATTTCCCTTCGCACGATGGGCACATGTACTTCACCAGGTGGTGGCCATGTGTACGAGACGCCTTGGAACAAGGAATTCAGCACCGATCGCCTAGCCCCGGGTCACTGAGACTTGAGCTATGGCTGCATCCATTGCTGTCCTTCCTGCAAACTGATACCGGTTGTCACTTCACGCTCAGTTTCGAAAACATTGCAGGAGACGACTTGTTTCAGTATTTGTGCTAGGCGAATGCCCTGTCCACGAACACACGGGCACTCGCCTTTGCCCCGACGCGCGCTTATTCACGGCGAACAACAAGCAAAACGTTTCGGGACAGGCCGGACAACAGCCGGGAACCGCGTTTGAAATCCACACGTGCAAAGAGGAGGGGGGGGGCGCAGCAGAGGCAGAAGGAATGGCGAGAAAGGAAAGGGGACGAACCAGAGCCCGCTATTAACGTGGTGAGCGCAGTCCTGTCAGGCAAATAAGAGGGAGGGGGAGGGGGGACCTTGTCGCGCGCTGCGCCAGCCCTGAAAGCTCTTCAGCCCTCCCCCCTCCCTGTCGTCCCCCTCTTACAAACGGGGAAGTGCCTTTGTCACCCTCACAGACGCTGAGCCCCGCACTCGAGGCACCGCTTCTCTTGAGCACACGCTGCCTCCCCAACAACACGGGCGAATAAGCAAACAACAGCCATAGGAAAGGGAAAAAGGTAACATTGGCGCCACGACAACGCGAACGCTCCTGCACTCACACAGCGCGTCGCGTATGGGCACGCGCGCCTATGTGTGTCACAGCAGCGCACAAACGCACACATACATACAGCCAAAGACAGAGTGAAGCGCAACACATACACGCACAGAGAGACACAGGCTCAAACACTTGGCGACAGAGAGGCTGAAATAAAAAGGAGGAGGGAGGGGCGACGAGACGCACACCCCCGCACAACGAAAAAAAAAGCCGCTACGACGGAAAACACAGAAAACACCGCAGTGGAGGGAGCAAAAGAAGATGACACGCAACAGCAGAGAAGCATCGCATGGGCGAGGGAGAGACATTCCCCCGCCCGCCCCTCCCTACCTGGGAAAGAGCGACAGGAAGGGAAAACGACGACAGCGCACACGCGCACCAAAGACAACGGCAGTTGTCACTTTAGCGGAGACCAATGACATTATTGTGAAGGTGCCATCGGAGAATCCAGGGAAAAAAAATAGGAAGGCATGTGCAATAATGCCACGGTAGGTTGCAGCTGCATCGAACTCTTGTACACTTGAGAGACGCATGCGCGTGCGTGCGGGCATCAACACCAAAGTGCCGCCTCAGCATCGGCGACTGGCCAAGCTTGAACCAGTACGGCCACACAGACATGTGCACGCCGATGAGCAGTTTTTTTTTTTGCGACGCAAAAAGGTAAGGGCGCGAGCGCGGCATAGCCAATGGACTGTTCTGGTCTGCGGAGGGGGGAGGGAGAGGGAGAGCACTGCCAAAACAAAGGAGAATGGCCGCCAGGTCTTGCCGTCACAAGAGCCCTCGCATAGCAGTGCCGAAGTACGGCGCACAACGGACGGGGCTATGAACCCATTTTCCCTGTTGAGAGTGCCACTCTACCACAAGTGCGTCCACAAGTATGTATATATATATGTGTGTATGTGCTTGGGGGTAGATGGATCTATATACACACACAAATACAACCTGCGCGTCGCCTGCTTGCTGCACTGTGGCCAGCTTCCGGTTTTCAAAAGACGAGACGCCTGCCCTTGAGCTGGCAAGCGTGTCTAGACCGCTCTTTGTGCCTTTCCTCGTCCACTCTTTGGGTACGCGGTACGCCAGGGGCAACAGAGCGGCGGATGACGAAGGAGAAAAAGCAGAAGGTTTCACACAGAGAAGGGGGCAGAAGGGGAGGGGGGGGCGACGCAGTTAGGCACCGAGGACCTAACTGCCATCGAACGCACCACCGCCTCCCCTTTGCTCTCTCCTCGCGGCGACACAAATCTTCTCGGCCGCACACTATTCTGTGCTGCGCTTCACAACTTTCGTCCATGCCATATGACGTTTCCCAGGACGGCACCTTATTCCTCAAAGCTGTAGTGGATGGGTGATAGCCGACGTCGTACCTCCTCTGGCGGGACGATACGCACCCGCGACGCGAGCTTCATCGTGGTGGCGAAACGCAGTCGACGAGCACGGCCGAGAGACACCATTTTGCGC
The DNA here is from genome assembly GCF_017916325.1 of Leishmania martiniquensis. NCBI lineage: Eukaryota > Euglenozoa > Kinetoplastea > Trypanosomatida > Trypanosomatidae > Leishmania > Leishmania martiniquensis. The sequence continues at coordinate 1,065,734 of NC_090170.1, forward strand.
GAGTTCTTTAGCACGTACTCAACGTAGCCTTTCTCCAAGTCCACCTTCACCGTCACGAAGTCGCCGTTCTCGATGCGCTCCAGGTTCTCCTCCTTGCGGTGGTAGGGGTAGTTGGTGTAAAACACGCCGGACATGTAGTAGACACAGCAGTCCGGTATCTTGTGGAACTCCTGGTCGGTGTTGACGCATGACTCTGAGATGAGGCCAAATCCGACGTAATCCGCTACCTTCACTTCATACGTGATCGTATGCCGACCGGTGACCAGCGACACGTCGCCGACAACGGCTACGCCATATACCACGCGCAGCCGGTTGCGCTCGGGACTCACGCCGGGGCCGGGGCTGAATTGCAGCTCGGCATCTCGGTCCGCATCCCCTAGCATTGCCAGCAACCCAGGCAGCTGATAGTATGCCGCGTCCACCTTGAGACGCCGTAGCGAGTCCTCTTTGAGGAGGTTGAAGTAGTGGTACCCGCGAAGGTAGTCGAGAACGTACTTGAAGCAGACAGGATCTCGGTCAATGAAAATGGTGTCCTGCTCATCTTTGAACACCGGCGCAACCCAATCCGTCTCCTGGGAGCCGAGCAGCACGTGAAAGTAGTTCGGGGCGTCCTTGCTCAGCAACGTCGACAAGGGCACGGTGAACCGCTCCCCGCCCACGTTCAGCGAAACCACCTCCATGTAGCGCTCTAGGTGGCGTGACTGGGCAACTTCCTCCAGCTTCGGCTTCGTTTCTTGGAGTTCTTTTAATAGCGTGTCTAGGCGTGTCTCCATCAACTTAAACCGAGACACGCAGCTCTCCACCTGCGCCTGAATAGTCTGTGCGGCGCCGCGGGATTGTTGCAGTAGTCGAGCCGCCGTTTCTTCGTCGGGGATGTGGCAGGCGGCATCGCTAGGAGAAAACGTTGACGAAGTGACGGAGCGCACAAGCCCGGTCGGATCACTGTCGGCGTCCAAACTGTCCTCCTCTCCTCCGTCGGCAACGGACGACGTGGCGGACTGCGGGTCACGCAGCGAGTTGCGCCCAGCTGGTGTAGGGGACGCGGAGGAGTGGTCAGGAGGATGATCTAAGCCGTCATTCTCCGGCACCGCCACGGACGCCGCAGTCGTCGTCGCGTGATCAGCCGATGTGCCCACAGATTCTACGAGAAGCGAGGAAGGAGTGATGGAGGTGGTATCACGGGTGCGCTTGCGCCCGCCACGATGGGGGCGACGGCCACTCACAGGCTGCTGTGCGCCTCGCTCGCCGCTGCCCTTCTCAAAGGCGGTTGGCGGCATCGCGGAGGCGGTTTTCTGAAACGCGGCCAGCGAAGACGAGACAGCACCTCAGTGTGCAAGCAGTTGTGGTACCAATGATGGTGTGCTGCGCACACGCACACAAGCAAGATTCAGTAGTGATCACGCGACCTGATCCCTGAATGTGCGCTCTACGTTGTGATGGGAGTGCGCTCGTGGCACCAGCGCGGTACACGCGACGCAGCGCTGCCGTCTGCGCGGTAGACAAGACAAGGCGGAGGCTGAAAGCGGAGGGGTACGCTTACAGTAGCGAATACGTGCACGAGCACACCCTGCCGCGTGGGCTGCGACAGGCGCCGATGCGTGTAGCAGAGGAAACCTGGCGTGCGTGCAGCGTATATATATATATCTGTTTGTGTGTGGGTGGCAGGTTTTCAAGACTCAAAGCAGTGAATGCGCACGTACAGCTGCCGATGTATGAACCTCACACACATTGCGTAAATTCGCTCGTACGCGAGTGTGCGCGTCAGGAGAGAGAGCGGAGAGAGAGGGCAAATGAGGGTTGTGGCGATAGAGAATTCGACGAAAAAAGATGGAGTGGTGCGAATTCGGAGAGGAAGGGGGAGTGCGCATCTGGAGGAAAACTGCAACTGAGGCCACCAGAGCGGGAGGTGTCGCTGCCGATGAGCGGCTGATTGACTTGAGGGATCGGTCAACGCTCTCTCAGCCTCTCTACCGTTGATTTCGGTCACCCACCGCAAAAAAGAAAGAAGTCAAGACGGGAGGCTGGAAGACAGAGGGGGGGAAGGGGGATGAGAAAAAAGACCTATCTGCCCTTCCGGCGACACACACATATACACACACACACAAAAGGCAGCAGCGGTGTGATGTGGGCGTCAGTGAACGACGTCACGGCTGTCTTTCGCCACCCCTCCACCACAAAAGCTCAGCACGCGCGTCAGCCAGAAGAAGGACGCACAAGCAACACAAAATCTGATGCCGCTGAGCGACATCATACATACAAAAAAAGGGCGGAAGCTTGTGGACTCCGCTGACGCTCCTCAATTCGTACGCGCTCTCTCCGTTTCTTCTCTGCTCCGGGAGAACGCGCCGTGCGACCCCCTCACCGCCGCCACGGCCACTACACCGCCGGCCACCCGCCTTTGTTTCAATGCCGAGTTGCCTGCAAAGCCACGCTACGATACCAAGAGCATTGCGCGTCGGTGGATGACGACTCGCCGCTGATCAGGAAAGGCGTGGATGCTCAACGATGAGGTGGATCGTGTGCGTCACCTCTCGTTCGGCGTCGTCCGTGAGAGTGATGTGTACCAGATGCTCACCGGTTTTAAAGGCGAAGAGCTCGAACTCGCTCTCATACACCTTTCGGCCCTCTAAACCTACAATTGCATCGGCCTTCACAGCACCTGTTAAGACGGCTACGTCAAAGTGGGAGTCGATGGATATGTGCACGTGAAGGAGGATGGCGCGGCGCCATCGCGGGGCTGCAACACGGAGACACAGACGAATCGGTGTCACAGCAGGTATGATAATAGGCACTGAGTTGCCATCGCTGCCAGCGCTGAACGTGCCGCTCTCGAAGCCACTGGTAGACGGTAGTGCTAGCCTAGCGCGGCGCGATCCCTGCCCCGCACTGAAGCTCGTCTGTGCCGCCCACTCCATGGACCCAGTGCGACGGCACACCCGAGCGGAGCTGGTAGTTGTAGAGTCGGACAGCTGCTTTGGCGCCTGCCCTTCCCTGGTGTAGGTTATGTGTCGCTCTGCCGCCGCCTGCGATTGCTCAAACCTGTCATACACGGTTGTCGCCGTGACGGAGCCAGTTGCGCTGCCGAGGCGGGCCCCACGGCAGGCGGCGTTAAGACGCGACACAACAGGGCTCGTCTCTGTACCACCGTAGAAAGAGTCCCCGTCAGACTCCCAGCAATAGATCAACACCCCTCCGTCTCCCAAAGTTTCTCTCTGCAGCACTACGGCGTCGGCGCAGCGTTCCGTTTCATCCGGTAGCGATGAGAAGGATCGCGCTTCGGCGGGCTGCGGTGGCAGCACTGTCTGCGGCACGTAGACCTCGAGCGCTACCACACATTCGTCCAACGGTTCCGCGCTCGCTACCTCGGTGCCGATCAGTGACAGGTTCAGCTCCAGCGTACCACTACACTGAGGTAGTTCGCGCACCACCCACGGCACCAGGAAGCGCAAGCCATCCTGGTCCTTCGCCGGTGGAATGCGCGTGAGCTTTATCGGCGGAACCACGTATTCAGCACCTGCGACGATGAAGGCGACCGGCAGATCTGCGAACGTGAGGGCGCTCAGCTGCAGCTCCATGCTGTAGAGGCGACTCCGATTCGCGATGCGCACTTCCACAGCGCGGCGGTCCTTTGTGAGGGTCACAGACGTGACGACGAGGCCGGGGGAATGAAACAGTCGCAGCCGCGTCTCTGTCACACGCCGCGGGATGACCGCGTACACGGGCACCGCGTCTGGTACGTGGCGCGGTTTCTCCGGCGCAGGGTGGGGCAGCGAAATATCCGTGCGGAAAAGCACGTAGTGCGCGCCAAATTTACTGATCGTCGGCGGCGCCTCCAAAAAGCCCGGTATCATGACGACGTCACCGGGCTGCAGCGGCGTGCGAGCGGCCGCTTCCAAGGCCCGCTTGTTCAGCGTCACAGTGGTGTCCGTCTCGTTGCGACGCTCCTTGCAGCCTTCACAGCCGTCCAGCTGGCACTGCTCACCGTGCGCAGTGAGCGAGATGCAAGTGATAGGCACGCGGCCGCAGTTCACTACGCGCACCGTGAAGTCAATGCGTTGGCTTCCGAACACCTCCACCTCGCTCGTGTTGAGGGTGCAGGAAACCTGTGGGAGTCGCTGCAGTACCGGAATGTGCATGGGGGCCGGAAGCTGTCCGGTTATGGACTGCGACGAGCGTGCGCCTGCCAACCTCAGCGTTACGCCGTCAATGATCAGAGTGCCTTCCTCGGTTGGTTGCACCTGCAGCAAGACCTTGCGCTTCGCAAGCGGTGGCACTTCCACATTCGTCAAGGCATACGAGATGGGTGACTTCAGCTTTCGCGACGAAGGCTCCAGCACCGCACTTTCTCCAGCGGCGGCGGCGTCGTCGTCGACCGCGAAGAGGCACGCACAGGAGACGCAGCGCAAGGCCAATGCATTGAATACAAGGTGCTCTTGAAAGGGATTGTACAACGTCACAAGGACCGACGCGACGTCGCCGACTGTCCAGACGGTCCGACTCGCGAGCTTTCTACCATTCAGGCACAGGACAGTCAGCTTCAGCCGCTGCGTATCGATGAAGGTGAAGAGGGCACCACCGACGGGCACCGTCTTCGGGGCCAGGTGCGGCGGCAGCGGGAACGCCTCCCACGCGAGGAAGAACGGGGGTGGCACGATAGTCATGCTCATGTGCGGCTCGAGCAGCGCGGAAGCCTCGCACATGACAGACTTCAGCATCTGCTGCGTTGGTCTGTCCAGTAGGTGCGGAAACTTGAACAGGAGAAGCGTCGCCAGCTGACAGCGCAGCGCCGCCGTGGCCGCCGCAGGAGCCATGCGGTCGAAGATGTCGATGAGTTCGAGCAGCAGCGGCACGTTCAGGAGTGCGGCGTTGGTAATACACTGCTTGAGTCGCACGACGCCGCGATCTGGCGCCTGCTCTTCCACGGAACTGAAGATAATAAGGGGTGTACTCAGCGAGCCGCTAGCGCTGGCCGCCACCTCGATCGTGTCGCTGTCTTCCACCAGCGTAGCAGCTGGTGTGACTGCCGCTGTGCGGCTGAGCTGGTAGAGCAGGTCCGCTGGCTTGCCAGTGCCTTCGGCGGCCCCATCTCCGGCTGAACTGATGCTCGAGGCTTGAAGCCTGACGAGGGGCAGTCCAACGCCAGCCAGTCTGCACACGCGCAGCAGCACCTCAGCAGCTTCCTCCAAGCACTGCAGACGCGCCTTTATGGAAGCGAACTCCACCAGCAGCGCCCGCGCACGCCGTTCAGCACCGTTGGTCATGCACAAGTACGCAAAGAATAACAGACTGCGCTCCGCCCACTCGACCCCGTAGGTGGTGTGGAAGAGACTACGAAGCATGCTCAGCTCCTCGAGAAAAGGCTGCCGCGCTTCCCGCGCAGCCAGCAGCTCGAGTCGCTTGAAGTGTGCTTCCAACTCCCGTTTTCGGAGCATGACAAGGCTCGAGTTGAGCGCTGCCACGCTTGTGCCTCCGCCGCTGAGCTGTGACGTGTTGGCGACTGTGGATGCGGGGAAAGACATCAGCGCACTCGCCGGTGCGCACCTTCGCAGCTGCCGCAGTGACTCACTCAAGTACACGTCGATTTCGTTGAAAGCCAGTCGTAGAACACTCTCAACGCAACGCTTCACATCGCTGCCTAGGCGATAGGACTGCGGGTCGGATGGCACACCCCAGGTGCCGGCGTTCAAGCAAACGTGGACTCGTAGGAGCAGCCCTTTCAGAAGCGTTACCTGCGCCGCTACGTTTTCCTCCACCTCGCGCGTCAGCCGTGTTCGCATCGAGTTGGGCACCGACGCACTCTTGAAGCTCAGTATCGTCTGCTTCAGACTCTCGCCGTACTGTGCCACGCAAGAGCCGAGCTGGTTCACAGAGGCCGCTAGGCCCGGCCCCCAGGTCGGGTTGTCGCTTTGAAGCTGCACGACTGTGGCGTTCAGCGCGTCGCGGTGACAAAGTAGCGTCGTCTGAAGGTAGCGATATCGAGCGGCGGCGATGCCCTCTAACGTCGCTGAGCACCAGAGACAGTCGGCGTTTGAGTTGAACTGTGTTTCCCCGTAGACAGCGACGGCGGCAGTAACAGCACCGACTTGCAAAAGTATGTCCGCCGCTTTCTTCTTGAACCTGGAGGCAATCAGGGTGCTTGCGTTACGCGCCGCCGTAAACGTGGTGAGCTTGTCCATGGGTGTCCGCAGAACCGTACTATCTGCCCTCTCGGGTTCACTGAAAAGACGCAGCGCAGCACCTTGGGCATCGACTACCGCCTGCGCCACACACGCGAGCAGTCGCCGCACGGTCTGACTCACCGGAACGGACTCGGAAACGCACATGTAAAGAGGCGACCGCGAGAGCTTCTCCGCTAGCTCCTCGGGGGGATCCACCACGACGCAGCGGCACACCTTATCTTTGAACTGAGCAGCAAATATGATGCTGACGATCTCCACCGCGTGCTCGACAGCGACCGTGAGGACGGCGGCGTTGACGACGACCACCACGGCCATGGTGGCGCGGTGACTGTCCACGTTTTCCCAAGGCGACGTTCCGAGATCACTGGTAAGAGAGAAGGGCAGCGTCGCCGATAGATCGACAAGCGAACCTCCTTTGCCACGTCCACTTGTCTCACCAGACATGCTAGTTGACGCAAAGATGCTGGAACTCGTCGGGAAGGAGCTCCACGAGAGCTCAGAGGCCGGAACAGGGGGTTGCAAGGCCAGACAACATCGCAGTGCCGCTTCGTATCCGCTCACGGTTCCATCGCTACCAGTGAAGGCATCTGAGTGTCGGTTTCTTGAAAGATAGCCGAAACCTGTGCTCGGGTTCGACGGCACTGGTGAGCACCTATAGCTCACCGACGGAGACACGGCACTACTCAGCGATGCTGCCAAGCCCGCTGTCGTTGTCGCTGCCTGCGTCGCTGCTGAGGCGGCGCCTGACTTGGCGTGAAGTGTTTCGCCGCTCCAGAGAAAACAGACGGAGAGCGGAAGCCATAAAATGCGCAGGTGCGTGTGCTGCTCCAAGGAACTGCTGCTCGTCGGGTAGTACTCGGAGATGAGAGAAGGACTGAGGCCAGCGCGCATTCTCAAAGAAAGAGTGCACGGATAAGGGGTGTCAGTTGGGAGGGCCGGAGCACATCCTGAGGTGGACGCACAGTTGAATCGAGAACCAGGACGGCCTGCAAGGCAACCACCTCTCTCGTTCTTTCGTCTTGGGTTGGCTTTACTGGCAGACAGTAGGTGGGTATTTCGCGAAGACAGTCTCAGCTCCAAAAACTTGATGGCAGAGAGGGCCCTTAGTCAAAGATGGGGGAGAGGAGGTGAAGAGAGATGAAAGTGAAATGCGTGCCAATACACCAATACCGCACTAACCTCACATTCACCCCCTTTCTGTTTCTCTTCGTGGCGTTGCTATCGTAATCTTCATTAAAACGGAAAAAGGCAAGCAAGGGTGCTTTCTAGTCGCGCATTCAGGTGCCTCTTGGGTACCCCGAGGGATGATGGAGGGGTGCTATTAGGTGCGTGTGGGTATTGCGGTGGAATACAGAGAAAATGCTCAAGAGGTGTGACGGTACGCATCATCAGAGAGCGAGAGGTTGCAGAAAAGGACTGTGCGAGGAGAAGGGCGTGCCTTCCTTCCTCCATTGAGCTCGACCTTGTTTAGTCTTCCCTATGGGAGTCAACTGTGGGGACGAGCAGCAGGCGAGGAGAACACACACAGGGAGAGACAACGTTTCAGTACTCGGACGCCGCGCACGTACACATAGATGCGAAAGCGCTCCGTGAAGGAAACTGACGCCAGGAGACAATCCGGTCTGCCAAGAACATGGCGTCTGTTGCGTGCTCCTGCGTCGCCAGCTCAGCGCGAAGTCTTCATCTTAGACGTACCGCCGTGCCCAGCTGTCAGGCGTTCCAATCGACTTGTGGCAAGGGAAAAGATGAAAACATTCAACCACGTCTCTGCGATGACTAGTGCCGACTTTCGCCTTTCTTACTGGCGCGCGCCACGGCTGCAGGGCACCCATCTGTCATGCGCGTCGTTGTCCGGTGCTCCTCCTTGCGGTGGCGCCCCTGTGGTTGCCTGCGCGGCACTTTCGTCTGTACTCGCAGGCACACTCTACCACCCGTTGCACGCCTCATTCTCTCGCCTTGTTGCCACTTTACGACTCCATCAACAGAAAGCCAAATGGAATGCACCGGATCGGTGCCCGGGCCAAGTGGCGACGTTTACCAAGCTTGTAGTAGAGTATCCCCTTCAGCACCATGGGTGCGTCGCTGTAGTTCGCAAAGTACAGCGAGAACACTCGAGAGCCTTCGGCGACGGTGGCCGAAGGCTGCTCGCCCGTTTTCTTCTCGGTAGCAGCCGCTGCCGTGCTACCCTCTCCTTCACTTAGCGCCGTGAAGACCCCCTCACCGAGGACCTCCGCCACTCCGCTGCCGATGAATTCGCTGAAATGGTCCCCGTAGTCGCGTTCGCGCAGCATGCGCAGAACGTCGCTGCTATGCAGATAGCCCACCTCCTCGACCAGCTGCATCAGCTCCATGTCCAGTCGCACAAAGTAGGAGTTCACAACGAGCACCTCAGCTCGCTCTGCCCCTGTCTCCTCGTGCGAGAGAGGCACCAGCGAGAAGCGAACGCGAAACTGGCGGTGTGCAGCGGCAAAGTATCCGATGCCCGCATGCTCCTTGTTCGTGTACTCAACGTCGTAGGGCTCAACGGAGACGGACAGACTGACGCTCGCGTCGTGACATGTCAGCCTCGTCGGGAACTTCTCCCGCACTAGCTGCGTCAGCGCCGCTTGCTGAAACGCACACGTCGCCAGTTCGGCCGCTGTGACGGTAGGAAACCCGGCCAAAAACTGTGCTGCCATCGGGAAGGCTTCGCGGTGCCGGAGGGCAAACACTTCTTGCTGCTGGCCAATAGCGCCAGCCGAGTAGACAATGTCTGGGTCGCTCTCTTCCACCAACTCCACGGGACCACGGCCTGCAGGAGCAGGTGCGGAGGACGCTGTAGGGTCTATGGACGTCGCCTCAGCAGTCGACTGTGACATTGTGGTGGTGGCGGATCCCGCTTCTGCGAGACGATCATCTCCAGAGGCGGCAGCTGCCCCTGTCTTCTGAGCACTTAAAGCGGCGGAAGGTGTGGCACCACCGCTTCTGGACGACTTTTTCTGGAAGAAGTCATCCGGAATGAAGTCCTGCTCGGTAGGTCCACTCGAGATACTCAGCGAGGTGGCCAGCAGTTGCTTCGTCTTGCTACTAAGAACGCGCGCCAGCCGCTGCTGCAGCCACAGAAGGTTACGGTATCGCATAATCTGTATTGCCACCGAATTCATACCGGTCGCCACCGGTACCGATTCGTGCAGCGCGTTGTGCAAATCGGTAAAGCACATCGCAAAAAGCGTGGTTGTGTCAATCGAAAGGCACTCGGAGCTGGGGCGCTGCAGGTGCTCCTCGACGGGGTCTCGGCTCGCTGTCTTGCACGAAGATGGCGTTGAGGATTTTGTTGCATGGACTGAGGGCTTGCATACCCGCGGACTTGGATGTACCCTTCGTGAGGTGGATGTTGTGCCTGGCACCACCGTGCTCGTAGAATCGCCTGTGCGGTAAAGAGGCAGCGAGAGAAGAAAACGAATGTCTTGCACGTAATGTGGGCGGGTGTGGCATGCCGTGTGCAGCTGCTTCAGTACTCTCCGGTACACCGGCGCCACCTTCATTGCCTAGAGAGAGGGAGAGAGGGAGGCGGTGGGGGATATGAATGCCTGCGCACGCTGGCGCGTTGACGCGTGAGAGCCGATACGTGCGTGTTGTTTCTGGGCAGGACCAGAACTATGTCGCAAGCCGCCTTCAAGCAACAAAGCGGCTGCTGGTCTCCAAGTTGTGAGAGACTTCGGCCGCTGAGGATGTCCATGTCATTCTTCACGGAGAGGGTCGGGCGGGGGGAGGGGAGGGGGAACGGCGATAAGGAAGGGCGTAAAGATGAGAAAATCCCCAGCGAGGGAGGGGAAAAGGCGAAGCTTCAAGCTGGCAGAGAAGGGCGGCACGCACGAAAAGGAAAGGCGACGCAACGGCTGAGGTGTCATTGCGTATGTACCTTCGTGCGTTAGCCACCGAGATGCTCCTTACACTCCCCGCTCATTACACACTAACGAAAGGCAACGTGAGCGCGCGCTTGCGCAGAGCGCGAGATCGCCCACTACACGACTGGCCGACAAGATGCTGCCGCAGCCTCCCTTTTTCGCGCCGCTTTTTTTTTCCATTCTTATATATATATATATCCCTTTGCTTTGTGCAACTCTTTTTTCACGCGCAGCAGTGCCCACAAGACACCGTGCACGGAAAGGCGAGGGGGAGATACGGGGCCGATACAAGCGCACGCATGCCCTACATGCAGCCCGAACGGTCCACAGGAAGGAAAGCAAGAGGAAGACACCGGCATGAAAAAGATTGCGGATGAGACCGCAGACGCTAGCAAACGGGGGACGCAAAGAATTCCCAACGATGTCGCGAAGATGACAGCATGCGACAAACGATACCCGAGAGCGAGCCCTCCGCTTTGCGTCCTTTCTGTGTTTCATCGCTAGACGAACGCCATGGGGAAAACGACGACAAAGAAAGACGGGCAATGCCCACACGCAAAAAAGCATAGAAGCCCACCTGTACGTGAGGGACAAACACCTGCGCACTCTGTTTTCCACGCTATGTCGCCAAGGGGAGAGGGGGGAGGAATAGGGAGCTTTCGCACACGGCAACCCCTATACCACAGCCCCTACCACATACTCGGAGCAATAGAGCGCCGCCGGGGACTTCTCTACACCGATGAACGTCACAGCGGCCTCTGTCCGCACACGAATACGGCAAAGCACGCACACGCACGCACACACACACACAAACGGTAAAGCACATCGCGTGTGAATCGCCAAGGAGAGGGAAGCGACAAGAAGACGCAGTAACACAACGGAGATCGGCAAAGAACGTTCCGTCTCTTTTTCCCACGTCGCCGAGAAGCTTCGAGAAGTGGCGCGATCGTTATCCACGCATCGCGCTGGATGCACTCGCGCGACCGCTCAAGCGAGGAGAGAGGCGACTTCCATGCAGTCTACATCTCATGAGCCTCTCACCTCAGGTAATGGACTTGAAGAAGAGGGCTATAGAGAGGCCGATAATGAGCACAATCATAAAGAGCAGGCACAGCTTAAAGGTGCCGGCGGACTGGTACTCCGCGGCCCTCTGAAGCTCTCTGCGCGCCTTTTGCACGCGGGTGTGGGTGATGGTCATGTTGTAATCAATCCGGTCCAACAAAGCGCCTTGTTCAATGACGAGTGTGTTCATATCCTTGAACATCTCATGCAGAGACTTGATGGAGCTGTAGATGCGCTCAAATTCCTTTACTCGTTCATCCGCCATCTGCTGATTCAGCATGATCGTCTCCACCTGCTCCTGTGTCATGCCTTTCTGGAGGTACTGGTCCATAAGTGCGTCGTTCTCAAGTTGCTGCTCTACCGCTTTCTGCCGATCGCCGCCAGCCCACCGCTGCGAGACAAGCTGCTGCTTCTTTACATCCATCATGTAGCGGCGCTGGCTCTCGCGGTAGAGCTTGCTAATGCTATTGATCTCGTTCACTAGGCACATCTTGACATTGCGTAAAATGCTCAGCTCGGCATCCGTACCCCCGTCAGGAAGGTCTCGTGTGTAGGCAACTTCCAACTCTTTCACGCCTACTTCGCTTTGCTTGAAGAGGCGATCGATAGTATCCTGAGCATGCTCGATCTCGGCTTCCTCGCGGCTTTCGTCACGCGTGGAGCTGAACTCGACCTTGAGATGATCCTTGCGCAACTTTTCTAGCGCCTTCATGTTCTCTTTTATTTGTTCCTCAATGCGACGCACATCGGCCATTTTTTTCATCCACAGCGGTGTTACGTAGATCCGATTCATGTTCTCTTCTTCGGCGAGGAGCTGCTCCATCTCCGGGCGCCGCGGCCGGATAGAGCGGTACTGCAGGAACTCGCCTGTGCGGTCGCGAGTCGCCATTTTTATCTCTTGGCACGCGACTAGGCTTTTTTGATATCGATGCACGCAAAGTTGTCGGAGGGAAAGGAAAGGCATGTGGATAAGACTGTTGGACACCGAGTGGCGTGAGCGGCGCTAACGAGGAGCAGCGATACAAATGCAGCTCAGCGGTTAGGCAAGCACTTGCTGCTGCTGCTGCAAGCACACATATGAATTTCTGCAGGACTTTGTGTCAGTCCAGGGAGGATGCGGAGACGGAAGGGAGAGACTGAAGATGTCTCCAAACGTGGACTCCTTCTGCCGCCTATGTTCTTCTCGCTTTTACGCTCGCCAGAGACGAGTACATGTAGGATGCGTGCCAGCAGAGTGCCGAGAAGAGGCGCCACATTACGAAAAAAAAGGAAGGGGAAAGGGCCATTGGCTGGAGCTCGTCGTCACCCCTCCCCCTTCCCCTTCCCCCCACTGTCAACTCCAGGGACGAAAAAAGGGGAGGAAGCCAACGACATCGATACGAAAGAATGTCCTTCAGCAGCACCACGAGAAACGCACAGAAGAAAACAAGGAGCAGATAAAGCAAAGCGAAACGAAGAAAGAGAGCGTTTTTGTTGTTGATCATAAAAAAATGTTTGTTTCCGTTTTTTTTATTTTTGTGTGTGTGTGTGGGGGGGGTGGAGATGGCTTCAGCACAGACGACCCTCTGAGGAGAGAGAAAAACGAAGGGAGGTGAAATAGAACAGTGAAAAAAAAAGGGTGGGAAGCAATGCTGAGAAAAAAGAAAAAGAAAAAGCGCCGGGCACAGGTAGGAGTCTGCCCGTGGGGAAGGCGGAAGACAACTGAGAAACACGCGCTGGGATAGACAATGACCCAGAAAGCCCCACCGAGAAGCTGCTGCGGCCCCTACAGCCCCATCGCCTGCTGCCTCACTCTCCAGCTCCACATCGTGCAATTTCACATCCCATGCGCTCTCTCCGTTCATGTGCTCGTGTGCGCATCAGAGAGGACCTCTGCCCACTGCTTTGTGCGCAATCCCTCTTTCGCGGGGGTTCTCTTCGCCTATTTCGGGGGCTGACCTGCACGTTGTGATGAACATATGTATATGCAACTGTGCCTGTCTCTCCCTCAGGAGGAGCCACGGAGAAGACAAGGGATCCGGGCCGCATTCTGCAGATGCCGATTTGCGCGCTCGTACACACACACACACACACACGCAGACGCATGAATGAAGGTCGGCCGCCATTGACGCTTCCCACTCATGACGACCTTCGCGCAATATAGCGACAGTATCGAGGAGAGAACGGACAGGTCAAGGGGAGCATCAGTTACGCCATGCAGCCTCGCACCTTTCGTTCACAGCTTCGCTTGCCACCTCGCAGCTCAGCTCATCACCCCTTTGCTCCACGGACTGTCAGCGACGCCTCGCAAGGTGCAGGAGGGCGCCATCGGCGTGAGAGGGGCCAGTGACCCGACTCGGACGGCTCAGCACGGTCACTGCCGGCAGTCACACCGCCCACATACACACACACACGCGCCTCACAGGTCGCCTCAAAGTCACTGCCATTCTGCCCGTCGCCACCTGGTGCAGCCCATCCCCTCAGGGCCGCTCAGGCTGCCCGCGCCGGGGGCGCAGCGCGAGGCCCGCGTACGACGAGCTCGACGCCGGCCGATGCGCCGCCTCCCTACGCGAATGGCACGAGCGGCTTCACTGTCGCAGGTCGCTGACATCGGCAGCGGTGCAGCTTTGCGGCTACGCATCCCGCGCTGTACGTACTGGGCCCCCGCCACCACGAAACGCGGCTCGGCACACGCCGAAGAGACACCTACGGCCCATCGAGGTGTCCTGCACCAGCAGGAAGCACAGCTAGTGAAGAGAGAAGAAAAGTGTTGTGAGCTGAAGGGAGTAGCTGCGAGTTGTACGTGCAGAATAGTTCCGCACCCTCCCTCTTTTGTGCTGGATGGAGGCTGTAGCGAACAGTAAGCAGGGGGAGCGGTATATGGGCAGTCCGGGTGTCAATTGGGCGCCCCCAAAACCGAGGAGGAGCTGTCGTACTGCGCCTTAATCATCTTGGCAATTGTCTGTAGCTGAATGATAGAAGTGCCCTCGTAGATGGCACCGATCTTGGCATCGCGGTAGAAGCGCTCCAAACCAAAGTCCTTCATGAAGCCTACACCACCAGCCCATTCTACCGCACGGCTGGCGGTCCTCTCCGCCACCACCGAGGCAAAATATTTTGCCATCGCCGCGTCCTGGATGAACACGTCCTGATTCTGCTTCTTGCGAGCCGCATTGTAGACCATGAGCCGCGCTGCGTGCAACTCTGTGGCACACTCGGCGTACTGCATCTGCATACCCTGGAAATCGCCGATACACTTCCCAAACTGCTTGCGCTGGAAGAGGTACGGCATGACAAGGTCTAGTGAACCTTGGGCAATGCCGAGCATCTGCGCCCCGATGCCGATGCGCCCCTCGTTGAGGATGCTGATGGCAACCTTGTAGCCCTTGCCGACCTCTCCAATGACGTTTTCCTCCGGCACCTCGACGTTCTCAAAGCGAAGCTCCGCCGTCGAGCTGGCGCGAATGCCGAGCTTGTTCTCCGTCCGCATCACAGAGACTCCTGGCGTCTCAGACGAGTCCACCACGAAGCAGGTGATCCCTTTGTATCCCTTCGACGGGTCCACTGTTGCCATGACAAGGAAGATGCCGGCCCACCCGCCGTTTGTGATGTACAGCTTTGTGCCATTGATGACCCACTTCGAGCCTTTTTTCTCCGCCCGTGTATTCAGCGAAAAGGCGTCGCTACCACTGCTCGCCTCAGTGAGACAGAAGCACCCCACTGTGTCCTTCGCGAGTTTTGGCAGGTACTTCCTGCGTTGCGTGGTGTTGGCAAAGTTGAAGAAGATATTGTTCACAAGTGTGTTCTGCACGTCCACTGTGACTGAAACGGCGGGGTCGTGCCGCGCTAGCTCCTCGATAGCGAGAATGCTAGAAAAAAAACTCATACCGCCACCCTCGAGCTCCGAAGGGGTCTCGATGCCCATGAGCCCAGCAGCGAAGGCTTCTTTGAGGACCGCAGGGTCCATAATCCCCTCCTCGTCCATCTTGCGAGACCTTGGAGCTACGTGCGCCAGGCTAAAGGCGCGCACCGTCTCCACCAGCATCTTCTCCTCATCTTGAAGGTACGTGACCGGGTTCGGCGGCGTCTCCACAGTCACTGCCGGCGCCCGAGAGAGCACCACGACAGTGCGCCGCATCAGAGGTTTGCTTGCAAGACGCAGCATCAGAAAATGGAGCTGAAGGCGTATAGGTGCGTGTGTCGGGGGGAGGGGGAGGGGGAGAAGGTATGGAGAGAGGACAGGCCGCAGATGTGGAGAGGAGGACTGGCGACCAATAATGCACACAAAACCAAAACAGCGTGTGCGCCCGACGCTTGACAGAAGTGTTCGAATGCCTTCAAGCGTTTTCTCTCGAAATGTGTTTCGAATGGTGCTCTGTGCAAGAATGTGTGCGTGCAATGAGCAGGAGAAGGAGGGCGGGACCAGACGAGCAGTGCTCGGCCACTGTGTAATGCACAGTTGGTGATGATGAACGTTAACTGAGCAATTGGTGGTTGAAGAGCAGGGAAAAAAAGTACGAAGCAGCAACTACAGGCTGTCGAACAGCATTGAAAAGCTGCGCTGTTTCAGGCACCTTACTTTTCATGCTGTGCGACTGTATAGACAGGCGTGCTTCACGCAACCGGATTTAGCGCAGTGGCATCATGGGGCGCCGAGGGCGCCTTTGCTGCTTCTGGAACCCTTTTGCGCACTCGCGAGGCGGCGTGCACCACAGCCTCTTGGTCCTTGCGCCCTACCTTCGAGCCAGGATGCCGGAGGTTCATATGAACGTACGGTCAAAGCAGGCAGCTGCCTCTTTGATGATGTGCGGCAACGGGGGTAAGTGTAGAACACACCTACGTCGTCGCTCCTCCTTGGCACAGTTGTGCACGCCTGCATGTGCGTGATGCAAGTGAGCCTCAACGCCGTGCATACAGTGGGCAACGGACATAGAGAGAGAGCGTGCGCGCCGGCGGTGGCGAGCTCGCGGCCTCAGTCGGAGGAGGATGAGGAGGGGGGTACCAAAAAACAGAAGCCAAGAAAACACTACCGGTGAACCTACTCGAGTACTTAAGAGAAAAAAGGATAAAGTGCGCGAAGGGGGAGGCCCCGACGAGGTTCACCCACCGACACGGGCATCAGTTCAAGTAGAGCTGTAACCATCTCTGCTGGCAAGAGAGCGGGAGAAGTGGAGGGGAGCGGAGGCACAGAAGGCAAAGCAAATCGAACGCACCCGGCAGTGAATGCAGTGAGGTGCGAAACCACAACGGACCCACGGCAGACGACGTCCTCCTCCGCTATAGGCCATGCTTCTGAAGGAAGACGTAGTACCAGCCGGAAAGAACAGACAGTGAGGCACACAAACGCCCTAGCAGCTCTTCCACAACGCCACCTCAGGACCTCTCACGAACCGGCCGAATCCTCGGCTGCTTGCAAGTGACATGGCGCCGGTCTCGTCGCCGACAAGCCCGTCGCTTCTGCCGCAGATGTCCCGAACACCCCTACTTGTAGAAGAGACTAATTGTTGGGGCGTTCTATCCCTATGGTGTAGACCTTATCTTCGCAGCGCCTTTTCTTTGGTTCCCCATGGTCCCCCTTCTTCGCCTTGGCGCATGGCTTAGCGCGCAGTGCAATGGCTACCACTACCCCAATCGTAGTGTGGTGCACTCGGCGGGCGATGCCGCCCCATAACAAGTGTCTCTGGAGGATGCTTGTAGGCCCTCTGAGGAGATGAGCAAGCAAGACGGCAGCGACAATCTGGGTAGTGCTGGCTGTGACGCTGACCAGGAGCAGGGGGATCCCTCACGTTTTCCGTCCTGAAGAAAGGAGGTGCGAGATGCGGCTCGTGAGCTGAAGAGGCGCTAGAAGACAGCATCAAACCACGCAGCTCATCACACTGAAGTGCGACCGTTCAAAGTCGGGTGACAGGCACGGCGCCATCTGAGTAGACGTCCTCATCAGGACAGAGCACATGCCTCATCTACAGCACCATTTTGAGACGTCGCACAAGTCGGCTCACAGACACGATGAGGTCGATCACTCATCAGACATTGCGGGTGACGGAGATGTTCTCAATGGGGCGTGAGGTGATAAAAATCACGTGCACGAGAGGATGCAAAGAGGTTCATGCAGTACACCGCGTAGCACACGACGCGCACCAGCATTAGAAAGCGGTCTGCGACGATGATGCGCAGCGAAAGGAGGAGCGGCTACCAGTCATTGTGGCCCCTGCGTCTGCGCCGCCCCCTCTCTTCTAAATGTTTCTCTGAGATCGGCAGCGCCAGAGACGTGCTTGTGAAGGAGTCTGTCTGTCTCTGCGAGTGTGTTTGTGTTCGTGTGTGTTGATGAGAGAAGACTTATAACAGCCTCCGTTGATTGGCAGAGAGCAGAGCAGACCACACCGTAGCTGATGTGCAGATAAAATGTCGCTTGCCGAAAAGGTTACCTTTTGTCATGAGCGTCTCCGTCCTCATCGACAGAGCACATGCTGCTTGTGCACAGAGTACATGATGCCATTCAAGCCCACGCCCTTCTGTAAAAATGTATCAAGATAACGCCGCACGCCCGCGCAGCTAGCCAGTGCGAATTGAGGGATACACAATACCACGAAAAAGGAGGAGACAGAAGGAGGAATTCCGCGGCAAAAGAGGAGGCCGGCTGTAGGAGCTGCCCTTGATATGAAACGTCTACTGTGCATGCGTGCGTGTGTGGCGCAGGTGAGGAACGAGACTGACAAACAGTACTGATCTGACTCCTTTGCCCTTGCTACCTACTTTGAGTGCATGTGTGTGCGTATGGGTTTGTGTTACAGTGAGAGCTTCATGATGTAGCCTGATGTCCCCCAATGTGTGGGGACTGCGAACTGCGCGGCTTGGCCGGTAGCCATGCGAGAGGACAAGCAAGCGAGCAAGCGAAGTCCGCCCACCATGAGAATGACAGTAGGAGGAATGTGGACATGAGAAGGTTTGCCGCGTGCGGCGCAGCAAGCACCATGAGGCAAAAAGGAGAGCTTTAGGTAGCGGACGGTTCTTCTGTATGCGGGGACAGCGCCATATAAGCCCGCTGCTCCCTACGTATGCATGCGGTAACCTCACTTTTGGACGGCCTCGTCATGTTCTTTTCCCACTGCGTGTCACACGCACAAAAAAAAGCATGCGCGGCGAAAAACGCAGCCGAGGTGATCCCCCCATCCCCCTTTCTCTCTCCCCCTCCGCACCGCCACCGGTAGGAAAGCTTGAATTCAGTGATTTCAGGACCAGGCGTGTTTTTTATCGAATGAAGAAAGCGAGGATGAGCTAAAATTCACGAGATCACGGAGCGCCAGCGAACATGCCCCGATGCCGCCGAATCGCTGCCTTCTTGCCGATCAACGTTCGACCTATACGAGATACGCAACACTTTAAAGGCCCCCGATCGGTCGCACGTGAAACCGCGGAGAGGATCAACACCATCAAGCCGCCTGCAAGCCACATCCAAAGAGATGCGCTCAGAACAGATAGGGGCAGAATTTAAGGTGCTCTGTCAGAACACCGAGAAGGCAAGAGCGAGCCATGAGCCGGGGGGGCGGGGGATTCGCAAAGAGAGAGAGGGGGGCGGCACACGACCGAAGAAGAAAAAAAAGTGGACGAGACGAAGGGCGTCCGTGTGAAAGACGGCGAAAACCTCCCGTCCAGCCTGATGGTGGAGTTTCAGCAACGAATAAGCGTTGAGGGTGGGCTGGGTAGTGAGGTGAGTAGTGTGGCCATGGAGACAAGCAGCACGCACGCAGCCTACATAGCGGCGCTGAGGAAGCACAAAAGGCACACGCAGATGCACACGCTTCTAGGAACTCACGATACGCCCTTCTTCTCCATCTCTTCTCCTTCGCGTCAGCCAAGTCCTGCTCTCTGAACGTAGGAGAGGGTGCTTGCGGACCGGGAAAGGCCGAGGCAGTCAGGCAGACAGAAAACATCGGGGTACATCCTGATGTTTCGCTCTGTCATAACCCTTTTGGGGGGGGTACACTTTCGCCTCACTTGACAACGGAGGGGGTGAGAGGGAAAGAACGAAACAAATCAAAAAGAACGCAGAAAAAGAAAAATCATTACACAGAGAGAGAGGGAGAGATGGCTGGGGAGAGGGAGAGAAAATGCCGACACACCAGTGCGATCGCTGCCCGCAAGAAGGCGGCGTCGCACAGGAATACGATAAGAGAGTGCAGTGATGAAAGGGAAAAAGCAAAAACGACAGAACAGAAACAGAAACAAAAATACGTTTCTTGTCTTTTTTTCCTTCACTGCCATTCTGCGATAGTTCAGTGCCTGCGCTCCTGTGCTGAGAAGAGGTGAAGGGGAGATAATCGGCCCCATGATGGCGCACGCCCTAGCACCGAGTTCCGTTGTCGGTTTCATCGGACAACGAGAACACCAAGCAAGTGGCAAAGCCACAAGCGCATCGCTAAAGGAACGCGTGTTGCACGAGGGCTGACACAGATAAAGACCCCAATTCGCTGTCTTTTTTTCGCTTGCAGCGCGAAGCGGGTGCATGCCTCTTAGCAGCAGCGAACGCGTGCTATGAAGGGAGGAGAGGAAGTGCCGGTGGCCGCCTTTTACGGCGAAGAAAGAGAAAGGAGAGGACTCGACTACGCAACGGTAAAGAGAGAAGAGAGGGGAGGCGAGCGAAAAGGGTCAAAGCAAAATAGGATGTGAGCACACAACGGCCACACACAAAAAAAATTGCGTTTTTTCCCGTCTCTGAACCGAAAGGGGTGGGGAGAGGAGCGTTCAAAACAGCAAAGGGAAATGAAGCGAAAAAGGGCGTTTGAAGACTGCGAACGGTGTTGGTGCCTTCGCCTTAGCTCTCGCGAAACGCACGGCATGTGCGCCAGTTTGTCTTTCCTTCCCACGCGCCTATTTCCTCTCTCCGCCCTCTCATCTGTCATCTGGGGTCGTGCGAGAAGATGCGAGAAGGGCCCATCATGCATGGCAAAGAGCGCCGAGCCCTCCTTTTATCGTCCACGGCAGCGATGAATGCACCGGCGCGCACATCTGCACAAGAGGCTAGGTAGATGGGAGGTGGAAAGAGGTAGGGAGAAGGCCATCAGCCGTACAGACAGAGTGTTTCAAAGCTTGCTGCCAGCGCCACTTTTGTTCATCCCTTCCAAAGAAACAACGAAGCCGCCGCTGCCGACGCGCTTCACCTTATAGCAGGTGTTCTCGACCTTGTAGCGGGCTTTGAACTTTTCTCGCACGTGCGCCAACACGCGGTCCTCGGCGCTGCTTCGGAGTAGCAGAAGAATGCAACCACCAAAGCCGCCACCCATCATGCGACCACCCGCTACGTCCTTGTCCTCATTGATTAGCTGCTGGATATAGTCGAGCTCGGGAGTGGTGACCTTGAGGAGGTCGCGCATGCCTGCATGACCGGCGTTCAGAATTTCGCCGACTTTTCGGACGCGTTCCTCACGCGACAGCGGTGCCGCCGCGTCATTCACCCTGCGAAACTCCAGCGTCCGCAGCTGCTCCATGATTTGGTACATGCCCCGCTCGAACTCGCCTGTAGTCATGAGAGGCTTGAACTCCGCCATGAACTTCTCAACATCACCGTCGAAGCCGTACTCCTGTGGGTGGCGCACCATCAGGGAGAACGAATACGGCTTGCCCCGGTAGCGGTGCTCGCCGATCTTCTTTTGTGCGTTCTCTTGATCGCTTCGAACAGCGTTGTACCCCTCCGCCGAGCCAGAAAGCAGGTCGTGTTTCACCATCGAGTCGATGAGCATCCACGAGTACTCACCGTTGCCGAGCAAAGGTCTCATGTCGATTGTCTCAAACGTGAGGTTTTTGCAGTCGAGGAACATAAACTTGTCCGCCTCCGCGAGGGCTGAGATGAATTGATCCATGATGCCGACCTTCACGCCGCAGTATTCCGTCTCGATGAGGCGTGCCTCTTTGGCAAGCTCTACCAGATCGTGCCTCTGCATGGCTGGCAAAATAGGGTAGCGGCGGCCACTCGAAATGGGGCAACCCTTGTAGCTTTCCGTGACCACAGAGTTGATGGCATGAATGAGCGCCACACCGAAGGCGGCTGACGCGCTCATCCCCGCTCCCATGGTGAGGGTACCGTGCACCACCATGCACAGCCCCCTGAGGGATGGGTCATCGATGGCGACGCCGAGGCAGTTCAGCCGCAGCGTCGCGGCTCCACGCACAAACGTTGTCCACGCCTTGTTGTGCGTGCCTCCACCAAGGTGGTCCATGCTAAAGTGCTCCTTCGTGTACGTTGAATAAAACCGAAGCTTCGGCTTCGCCTCATTCTGGAAGTGTTTCACACGCCCGACAAGAATGTGCGTGCCCTCCAGCACGGCCGCCGGGCAAGTCCACCCCTCCATGTAGTCGACATGCTCACCAATCAGGTTCACGCGTCCAGGCGAGAAGGTAAACAGTAGCCACTCTACATCTGCATCGTTCTCGACCTTGAACTCCTTGCGGAAAATCGGCGCCAACGTTGCCAGAGTGTCGTCAAGACGCTCGTCTGAGTAGCTCTCGCCAGGCATGGCTGCGTCGGATTAGGAGAAAGCCGCTGAGGTGTTATTCGCTTGCTGCGTGAAGGACAACCAACAGGAAAGCACCACAGCAACACGGAAAAAAGGAGCGAATCTCTGAGAAAAAGAAGCTGAACCGACTGGGGATAAAGGGTTTGAAGCACAGCAATGCGATGGGATGGCAGGGAGGAGATGATGATGCGCTCTGTCTTGAGTACCCTGACGGTGTCGTTTCTCTCTCTACACACATATATATATATATAGATGTAGATATTCGCGCGTGTGCTTGGCGATGGATACAGAGACCTCAATGGGACGTCTGAGACGGCTGAGAGCAGCGGACGAAGGAAAAGAAGCGACGGAATGCTAAAAGTGGGTGAGAGAGTGGGAAGGGAGGAAGCGCATGAAGGGGTGAGGAAGGCTGCACCCTCGCAGTCGGTACGCATCACGGCGTTTACGACACCCGCCCTTCGCTTTTCATCACATGTGTTCGTTCGTGCAAGTGTGCGCCCCCCAGCCCGCCCCACTCCCCTCTTTCTTTTAGCCTTCTCGGGGGCGTTCCCATCGCCTCAAGGGCCACGGGAAAGAGGAGACATACGCGCTTTCTCAAACGATCAACGTCGTCTGTGTTGAGCTCCAGGGATCTTACGATAGAGTTTTGAAGAGCAGCCGAGTTGCTTCGAAGGACCAGCAGTTGCAAGGCTCTCCTCTGCGCATCCGACCCCCCGTGCGTAGTCGACCCCTTCAGAGCTCCATCGCAACGGAGCCGTCTGGGAACAGTGCGCAAAGAGCACTTACATGACACACGCGCGCAAGTGGTGGCCCCGCCTGACCTGTAGGCTGCGACATACTTTTCCGCGATGTGTTGTGGCCACGTGGCAGTGCGTACGCCTGCTGCCGCCGTGAATGCGAACAGATGTGACCTGAAAAGCAAGCCGCATTGGCTGCAGTCACTCTGGTGAATGTGCAGCAGCTTTAGCCCTTCTCTCGACTATCTGTGAATCTATGGTGTACGCGTGGGTCACCACGTAGTCCTGGAGGTTTTGAGGATACGCATCTCACGCTTCTATGGAAAAGAATCTACCCTAATCCAGGCGGGGCCTTGAGGGAGCTCGTTGTCAAGAGGCAAGCGGTGAGGACTGCGCGGCTGTGGCAGCACCACGAGAGCTAAAGTCCGCGCTCAGGTCCGTCCTGACTCGGAGGAGCCCTTCTTTCAACGCATCTATCAGCTGAGCGGCTCGTACCAGCTCGTTCGACTTGGTTTCGTTCTCTTCCCTGCACTGCTGCAACTGTTGCTGAAGATGATGAACTTGCGAGGCGATCTGAATCGCGTGCGCGCGAGGGAGTCCGCTGCAGGTAAAACACACTCCTGGAGGCTCTCGGTCTACGCAGCTCGATAAGAATTCGACGCTTTTGGTGTCGCGCGCTGAAGCAGCCTCCGACATCTCAAGTCGCTGGCGCAGTCGCCGCGCTTCGTCGGCGGCGTCCGCCAGCTGCCGCTGTAAGGACAGGTTCCACTCTCGTAACTGCACTGCCATGTCTTCGAGATGTGCCACGCGCTGGATGTGGAAACGCTCTTCGTCGCTTCGCGCCAAGGCCAGTTGACGAGACTCATGTGTGTGCTGAAGCACCTCCTGGGAGAGCTGGGCTATACGGACATCTCGCTCTTGGAGTGCCTGGCTATAGACAGCTCGCACCTCCTCTTCCCGTTTCTGAAGCGCTTCCTCCATCCGTTTGACAGCATCTTCGTTGTCCTTCAGAAACTGCTCGATTCGAGCGCTCTGTTCTCGGCGCTGCTGCCCTAGGTGCTTCTTGAGACGCTCATTCTCTACAAGGAGTTCCTCGCACTGCTTCGAGTGCCTCGCCCGCTCCTCGGAGAGCTCCACTTGCAATGTGCTGAGCTGCTGCCGAAGCTCCTCCAGGGCAGAGTTCTGCGCGGGATTCGAGAGTGCAGTGCCGCCGGCGGCCGCTCCTTTTTCTCCGGCGTGTGGGCGCGACTTTCCGTCCAGCCGTCTTGCGAGCAGGTGGAGCTGTTGCTCTCCCTCCATGCGACGCTCACGCTCCTCCTGTAGCTGATGCACTGCACGTCCAGCATCGACCGCAGAGGAGGGCTCCCTCGACTTAAGACGGGAGATGAGGCCAACCAAGTCATCCGTGCTTTGCGGTGGTGAGGCCCACCCGCCTTCCATGACGGGGGTGGCACTGTCCTGAACCTGCTGTCCGTTAGCGATGCCAGCCATCTTACCGGTCGCACCCGGCTGCTGAGGCACCTGAAGGTCACGTACCGCTTCGTCGCTTACGGTTGCATGGCGCACATGTATAGGGGTGCAACATTCGTGATCGGAGGGATTGCCGGCCCCATTCGCGGTTTTCGGACAGTCCGGATGCTCTACCCCGGCGTCTACCATCCTGCGCAGCGCCAGCCGCGCTGTCGCTTCGTTCGAAAAGAGGGCGACCGTTCCAGGGGCGTGCGTGGGAAGGGCGGCGGCGCAAGGTACGTGCAGTGGCTTCGCACCGCCTACTGGGTCCTTTCCACGGCCGCTGCCTCCACGGTTGAGCGGGAGGCTGTCCAGACACACGAGCGGACTGTTTCGAACTGTGTCAACGAACTGCACATATGGCGTCGTGCCGAAGATCTCCTCGTACAGGGAGTGCCATCTGTGAAGAAAGGTTCGGTTATCCAAACTGCAGAGGGCTCGGCACAACACGCTGTAGGCTTCTCGATACGAAAACGGCGAAGATGCGGCGGTCACCACGTAGTAATGCTTCAGCGCGTCGGGCTGCGGCTCATCGGGGTGCACGTCGTCGATGATGAAATAATAAATACCCCCACGCGGATCTTCCGTGACGAGTTTCCCCAGTTCCATGGGCTGCGCGGTTTCTGCTTCAAGACCCGACGCTGAAGCCCGTGGCACGGAGAAAGCGCGTTGCCAAAGGGCGATGATGATGCTCACGCACTCTTCAGGGAAAGGCTCAGAAAACCTTCCCTGCTACGGTACGCCCTTCACATGTGACAGTCACACACGAGACCCGACGGCGCCTATTCGGAAATGAGGCAGACACGCACACACACACACCCCGTGAGCGGAAACACCACTGAGGCAGAGGAAGAGCGTCCTTTGTTGTTGCGGAGGTGAAAAAAAATATGCGTGCGTGCATGTGTGGAGGGAGGGAGGGGTGAGTGGAGCCACTGAGATTGATGAGGAGGGGGGATCGAGTAGACTCGAGCTACTCTTGTGCAGTGGCGACGCGAATGGTCTGCCCTTACGCCGCAAGGCTTCAAAAGCAGATAGGTGACTTCACCCGCGTGAAGAAGACACGCGCTACCACAGGCTCTCCCACACAGCCCTGAGGTCGGAGCGGATTCGCACGCCCATCCGTCCTTGTTTCAAGAAACGTCGCCAGGACGGCAGAAGTGGCGGAAATGCGGAGCTGCAACGACGTCCGCTAATGCTCTCTTGGACAAACGGTTGAAAATTAAGTGTGAGATGAAAGCCGCGGTGAAAGGCACCACTGCCAAGGTCTGCAAAGGAGGGGTAGGACGTAGCGATGCATCCACAAAAGCGTGCATGTCCCCTCCCTTCAGCATCACCCCCTCGGCTGGCCTTTCTCTCTTGCCCCAGCCCACCTTCAACTCAAGGTGATGGGTAAAAGGGACGCAACGCGGAAGAAGGAGAGAGAGAGGGAGGACGGCCAACGAGAAGGACCCCTCAACCAAACAACAAAAGAAGTAATTATGACGTTACGTGTTCTGTACCGGCAACGTGCGTCCGTCTGAGGCCGACGCAGATGGCGCTCGCTGCCCCTCCGGGGGCCGCAGCATCGCAATCGGAGCTCCGTATCGCTTCACCTCCAATGCCTGTAGCTCCTTCGTCAGCTCCAGCTCCTGAGGAGCAGGGTTATCGGAGAGGGGATTCACCGACCCTGCAGTGGCATAGTTGACTAGTCGTACGCCAAGTTGGCGGCCTCCACGACGCTCATAGTACGCCTCACGGCTTCCAAGAAAAGCCCACGGCGTGGGCTGCATGGCTGTGTCGACAATGTCGGGAAAGTATGGGATCGTGTAAGCCTTCAGGAGAAACGCAAGCGGCTTGTCGGCCTCGTACCTGCCCTTGTGAGACGATCTACGAACACCAATGTTGGGTCGGCGGAAGCACATGTCAGCTCGTGGGGCGACGTAGTGTGCCTGGAGCAGATAGGGGTTTTCTGGTGCCTCTGGGCAGCGCATGATGTTCGCCTTGGGGTGCTTTGTAGGGACGACATGACGCGGCCACCGAAGCGGGTTGCGCCAGGGGCTAGTCGCATCCACGTACTGGAGGAGCGCTCGGTTGCTCAGCGTCTTGACCACACGCTCATAGGCCATCTGCGTCACAGGATCCTTGAACGCGACAGGGATCTTTGTAGAGGAGGATGGCATTTCCTGCGCAGCAGCCGCTTCAGGAGGTACTTTTTCAGGTGAAGAGACAACTCCAGCAAGCGACGTCTCTTCCCCGCTGAAACGGACAGGCAGCAGCGAGTCCGCCGTGCTCGTGGCCTCCTGCGCCGCTGCGAACTCCGCCGACTCCATCTCGCTGTACCGGAGGTCTTCTTCTGCAGCGTCCTCCACAGAGCTGGTATGCTCAACCGCATCTGTTGCCGCGCCGTCAAAGCTTGCATCCGCGGCAATGTTTCCAGCACGCTCTGTCAGCTGAACCTCCTCATTCCACTCCCGCGTTTCGTCGCCGACCTGTGACGGTGCAATGGCGAGCGGTCGAATGGTGCTGAGCTCCTTCTGAGAAAACAGCCGAGCCGACAACCGCTGCGCCTCTGTCAGAGTAAGTCGCTCTGTCGGCAGCGTGTGCATGCAGTTCATGATCATATCATACCGCAGTGTGTCGATGCCGCCCATGTGGTAGGCGCTGGTGACCAGCACAGGGTGTTGGATGTCGTGGTAGATAAGCTCCTTGCGTATTTCCTCCATATGAACCGTCCGAGTCGAGCGGTCGTTGATTTGGTCCGCTTTGGTCAGGACAATGGTGAAGTTGGGCACCTCACGTGCGAGAAACCGCAGGAGGTCGATATCCTGAACGTAGAGGCCATGCCGGTAGTGAACGTCCATGCAATAGTAAAGCATCTTCAGACTTGGCTGGCATCGAGCAAAGTTGCGCAGGAGAACGGCGTGCTGCAGCACCGCAGACCACGGCACCGAGGTCCCGCCGCACCCAGGTAGATCGACAATGTTGAACACGCCGCCGACATTAAAAAAGTTCATGGCGTCGCGCCGGAGGTGGCGATTGGAGCGCCCTACTTCGCGGGCCGAGCGGAAAAGGGAGCGCAACAGGGACGTCTTGCCGCACCTTTCTCGACCAGCGAGAGCCACCAGGGGCGTGGCAGGGTTCCCATCTGGGACAAAACCAACGTTCGTGGCGCTCGCCGCATGTTGGTGACCTTTGGAAAAGATCTGATCGGCTAATTGCGCTATGATCAAGTCGCGGCTACTCGTGACCTCTTTCACCGAACGCTCCACCTCGGCTGTCTTGCTGGCTATGTTGCGACGCCGCTGAAGCGTGCGTTCTCGCAGGCGCTGCTTCCACTGCTGTTGTGATGCTTCTCGAGGCTTGTGCATGTACCGACTCCCAGCGCTATGTGTAGCGACCGATTCCGTCAGTGCGGTGCTGCACGGGCGCAACAGAGAAGACGAATACATGACGTTGAAGATCTGTGAAGCGGCGCGAGTGCCGGGAGCTACTCAGGCCTGCCCTTGTGACGGGTGTACAATACAGCCTTGCAAGGGCGCGAGACAGAAAAGGCTAACCAGAGAGGAGTGGCGTGACGGTCGTGGTGGGTGTACCAAGCGGGTGATGGTGGAAAGGGGAGCAAGCAGGCAAGCAATGGGGTAGTGCCGCATAGGGAGAGAGAGAGTAATCCACGCCTGCATATGAAGCTCGCAGGGTCGGCGAGAAGAAACGAGAAAGGGCCGGTGAGCTGTCTTTCCCTTTCGGCCCGGCTCCTTTTCGCCTAGTTGATGAATCATGCCGCAGAAGGCCCTGCCATGACAAGATGCATCACCTCTCACGCCGTCACGGTAGACAGCGTTCTGATTCCCGCGCCTTCTGCGGCGCTTAACACAGGAGCGCACGGCAGAGCGGAAGTAATCAGCGTGCCCCTTCTCTGGGGCAACACGCGCGCGCGTGGAGCTTGAGAAAAAAAAAACAATAAAAGAGACGGTATAGTGCTGTGTTTCTCTCTATCGATTCTGGCACGCACGTGATGGGAGGCGCAACGACATCGCACGCTACCTCCTTCCATAGAGCACGAACGACAGCCTGGAACACGTCCAGGCATGCGCGCGCGCACACACACAGACAGGCCCTCCTGTGGAAATTGATTTGCTTGCAGATACATTCCTGGGCAGAATAGAGACCCATCCATCGCCGCAGAATTCAAGCTTAGTACACATCAAGTTAACATGTGGCCTCGGCGCACACAGAGAAGTGACGCAAAGCGCGCAAACGTACCTGCGCATTCGCTGAACTCCTCCCAAGCGAGGCTGAGAAGAGACGACGAGGGGCCGCGTGGCAAGCGGCCGCTTTACCGCCACCCAAAAAAACAACAACCAGAAAGCCGCCGCTTTTCCACCACTTTTTGTTTACATCTGCCATTTTCGTCTCTGTAGCCAGACGTTGTGCGCTGACCACACAACTCGACACACATCGGGTATTCCCTTCCGTACTCTCTCCCTCCCCCTCCTCAATAGACACACCTGCCTAGTACTCGCCAAAGCACACGTAGTGCTTGTCGTCCCATCGGCGCAGCGCATTCGAGTACCGCAGGTGTAGCGTATCTGGGCTGGAGGTCTGCCACGGATCGATGCGCGCGATCCAGTCGAGTGCGGCAGGCACCGTCTTGACAAATGCTGTAAACGCAAAGTTGACTGTCATACGCACGGCGACCCCATGGCCTCTGAGGGGCGCTCCCGTCGGGGTGAAGCTCGCCAGGGAAGACCAGAGGTAGTAGTCGAGCAGCACCAGCATCGCATACTGCTCTGCTAATTGGGTGGCGTGAACGATCGCGGGCGATGGATCTATGGCCGCTCGCGCCTCCTTTACCGCAGAGCTGAGACGCGCGACCAGGTTCAGTTGTGGGAGCGGCGCATAGTGCATGAGCTGAGAGACATGTTGAGCAGCAGCTTGCACCGCTGTGCTCTGCCCAGAAGCTCGCGGGCGCGATGGGGCAGGCAGACACTGCTCGAGGACGTCATGGAACACTGTCAGAAAGGACACGTGTGGGTCAGTGAACACGTCGCCGCACTGCGCACCATGCAATACTGTGGAGGGGGCTGTTGCCTTGCTGTTCACCCAGGTGACGATATCACGTTTATCGTGCAGCCGAAAGGCGAGAAGTGCGGCGGCAAGCGCGTAGAAGCCCTGTGAAGGAAGCTCCATGGCCAGCACCAGAGCGGACTTATGTGCCTCCTGCTGCAGAGTCGCGGCGACGCGGTCAAGAAAAGCGTCGAGACTTTCCAGGATTCGAGGGCCCGCGAAGAAACGTAGCGAGATGCGCGTATGCTGAAAGGAACCCCCGGAGAGTGCAGCCTTCACTTCCGTCGCGACATCGTCTGCAGTGAGAACTGCAACCGCGTCCTTTCCCAGCGCGCCGTTCGCCTCCGACTTCACGCTCGGCTGAAGAGTTGATGAGGGCGCCAGATGCTCTGTAATCAGCGACGCGGGCGCCGGTATGAGGGGGCTCCGACACAATGCACCGGCGCTGTTACTCAACAAGGTGACGCTGGACGACGTCTTCGACAAGTTCCATGGCGCCGCTGCTTCAGTCTCCTGCGCCCCCGCCTCCTTCACGGGCTCCCATCCGTCCTCACTTTGCGCAGGGTGGTCCAGCTCGGTGTCTGCGGCAGACTGACTCCCGCCAGTCTCCCAGTTTGGTGCGCAGCTTTTCTCACCTGCACTCGCACGCAGCTCCGGCGCGCCCTCTTGACAGCGCGTCTGCAGCACCTCCCTAAACAAGTTGGCCGTCGGCGACACTGCTGTAAAGGCGTCCTTAGCAATGCCACCCTTGAGTGGGGCTGCCTTGAAGTACACCACGCCACGTTCGCTGGAAAGGCTTTTCTGAATGTAGACTTTCAGGCCAACGTCTGCCGCACGGGCAAGGTCGCCCTGCATCCAAGCCTGCATCGCGGCTGCGGTTTCCTCAGCCGGCGCGACGGGTGCCGCACTGTCGCCCACCGGGGCACCTTTGGCGGAGGCGTGACCCACCTCACCTGCGCTGGCATGCAGACGAGGCACGAAGGAGTCGTACGGAGGAACGCCCTCAACCCGCTGTGTGTCGAATCGCCGCACGGCAGCTACTGGCGTCCCGTTAACACAGCACAGTGGAAAGCTGGCTGTGGTCATCCACTCAACAGATGATGCACGTGCGTCAGCAGCGCCCTCGCCCGTGCTTTGCCAGAGTGTCTTAACTGTCCGCACCCACTCCTCGAGAGGAAGCAGAGGCTGCTGTGTCATGTAGATTTGCGGCGCTACTTCCCACACCGCCGGCACTTCCAGCTCTGACGAGGGAGCGACGGCTTCGCTGGCTGAAAGAGAATGCGGTACAATCAAAATGGCCTCGTTGGCAGCGAGCTGACTTTGTACCACAGCACTCATGGCGTCCTCGATAGCGCTGTGGCTGCCACTCGACCGCGGGCGAGGAGCGCTGCGCGTCCTCGGATACAAAGCGGCATTGAAGGTCGTAGTCTGCATCGCCCGAACAAGCAACGAGCAGTCATGAGGGGTGGAGAGCCAGCCGAGCTGAGAAGCATGCATCTGGCGCATGTAGGCAGAGAACGACGGGGGCAGGTCGCTCGGTTGACGTTGTCGCAGTTCTGCGTACGCCGCGTGAAAGAGGTTCAGGCAGACGGATTTGATTCCGTCATAGGCTCGACGCTGTAATACTGACATTCCAGGACTGTCCTTGAGCAGCTGCACACTATCCTGAAGCGAAGTGCACTGCGCGAGAACGAGATATTCCCTCAAGCGCTGGAACAAGTTCAAGTGCAGCCGCGGCTGTGTCACCCTCCACGGCGGGAGCAGTAACTCCTCCTGCACCCAGCCTTCCCGAGCGTCCCGTCCAGTGGGGCCAACCACTCCCTGCTGCACCGTGTCGCTGCCGCTATTGTGATGTTGAACTGGCCGGTAGATCCAGTAGCGGCGGCTTTCCGGGGGAGGGGAGGTGACGTGGTCGCCCCAGATTGAGCCATACGCGTCGCCTTCGCGGAGAAGACACTCCAAGCAGGCGCGCAAAAGGGGCGGGAGAGAGGGTTCAAGGGATGGTTGTCCCATCTTAAGAGTGCTCCGAGTCTTGCTTGGGGAGTCTGCAGTGAGGGCACCGGCAGGGCCCTGAGGCGCAGCGCGCGCCTCTGCGTACCTGCGGCGCTCGCGGTAGCCGCGATAGACAGACTGAATGAGTGTGGCCGCGGCGTGCTCGAGCCGCCGCACCACCACGAGGAAGACGTCGTCCTCCGCCTGATGCGCTGCTTCGTAGCTCAAGATCTTACGCTTGGCAGGCTTAGCAGCCGCACGCTTCCTGTCCCCTGAGGCGGCGGCGGCAGTTCGCTTGTCGACAGCCGCACTTGGTATCGCACTTTCGTCGGGGGAGGTAAGCTCAGCGCCCTCTCCAGTGCTAGGAGTGGCGCCGATGGAGGTAGCCAGCTTCGCCGGTGAATGTAGCGCACGCGGAGCAGCGGCAGATGCCTGGCGCCGCCGCTGCACCTTCGCCCAATATTCTAACGCGTAGGCGAATGTATACGTACGTTTACGCACCAGCTGAGCGGCGCGAAACTCCTGCATGCAGGCTCGCTGTGCGGCTTCGTAGAGTGGGCCGTAGCTCGCCAACAGTCGCGCGTAGGTCAAGTGCGCCGAGTCTGGCCTATACGACACGAAAAGAACGGAAGGGAGCGTCCGGGAGGCAGGAGGGGCGGGGCTGTCGGGTGTAGAGGCGACCGCCGCTTGATCCGCCGTCCTCAGGGCGAAATCCAGCAAGTCAAAGACTGCTAAGTAATCTACTTGCAGAGGGGGGAGAAGGTGCACGCGCACAGAGGCTACCGCACCGGTGGCAGCCGCGCGAATCGCCATGCCGATGTCGCTCACTTTCTCAGCCCCCAAAGCTTCTTGCAGCGCGGCGATAGACGGCGGCGGAGTCTGCTTGGCAGTCTTTGCGGTGGCACTCGTGCAGCAGTACGCCATACCCTCGTAGAAAAACGCACCAGAAGTTGGATCCGGGGACTCCACTACGAGCACAAGCGGAGCTGTTGGTTCCTTCACGTGTAGCTGCCTCAGACTCGAAGCGACTTCGTAAGACGTAAGCGCCTCTCGATATTGCACAGAGGGGAACACCGACGGCGGCGCTGTGTCTTCTGCATCTGATGGTTTACCTGCAGCACGGCGGAAGTCGTGAGCCAGTGGACGCAGCTCATACTTGACGCCACCGTTAAGCCTTACGGAAGGCGGGGCCGTCCAATGCAGCGGCTTTGAGGACGAGACGCTCGTGTGCGCAGCAGATGCGTCAGAGGGCTCCAATGCGTGTTTACTAGCAGCCTCTTCTTCCCTGAGCTGCCGCAGCGAGCGCGCCAGAAATAGAATAGGGTCGCGTGGTTTGCCATTAAGGCATTTCTCAAGGCTACAGCGCACCCCGTTCCTCAAGTAGCGATCCATGTAGGAGGCAGCCTCGTCGGCCGTGACTGAGATTGGCACGGAGACGGATTGCATGATGCCAGCTGACAGGCGGCGCTCAGCATGAGCTGAAATGTGAGGAAGGAGACGACAGCGAAAGAGTATGATGCAGAGCGAGCGCCCGACGCTCTCCAGAAGTAGATGCACTGCTAGCACCCGTTTGCAACAGCGGTGCGGCGAAACAAGTACAGGTGACGCGAATGAAAGAAAGCACCGTTGATGAAAACATGCATCAAAGACTGACAAGGAGGCGAGAGGACTTCTTTCATTCCTCTTCTCGTCAAAGAATGCTTTGACGGCTTCCGCTGTGCGCCTGCCTCTGTAGGAGACCTTCACTCATGCCTTGCACAGTGCCCAGCACAAGGTCCGCGTTAAGCAATTCACCCCCGCTGCCGAGGAAGCGAGAAGCACCTCCGCATGAGGACCTCTCCTCATCGCCTCTTCAACGCGACGCACAGTCCGCTGACTTCGCAGAGATTTTGAACGATTTATTGTCAGCAATTCTGCGTGACATACAGTCCCGCTTCTTCCCTGAGACTTGGATAGCTCAGCAACGCTAAGGTGTTTGGAAAACGAAAGAAAAGCATAAATCTCAGATCTTCATGCGTTCGGCAAAAATAAAACGCAGCAAAACACACCCCGATGAAGCGCTCTCATTGCCTGTTGTCAGAGAATCGAAAAGGTCCCTACACACAATCTTCCTGTCAGAGACCAACTCTCGTGCTCATATTTGCCTCTCCTTCTCCCGACACGTCATTCCACCACCACGGCCGGAGGGCACACAAGCACAAAGAAACAGCTCGCCTGCCTCCGCTGCACAGCCTTTGCATCCTCTGAATCTGAAACATGATGGCCACCGTCGCATCTCACCTGCCCTCCCAACCGGACACTGGTGGCATCGGCGGCCGCAGGCGTCTCCTCGGTAGACCGCGCGCCGCCACCCTAGCAGGCCGCCAGCAGGCCTCGCGCCCCGCGAAGGCCCGCTGCGCCCGGCCCACACACCGTGCCCCGCACCCCCCCCGAGTCGCCACGAGCCGGTGCAGCGCGCCATGCCGCATGCTGGCCCTCCACGTTGGAAAGCCCGGCGAACGCGATGACGCGACCCAGGGGAGGAGTTGGGAGCGCCCGCCGGGGTAGTGTGAGGGGAGAGAGGCAGGCGCGGGCTCACCTCTTGTTTCCTGCAGAGAGAGTGGGGTAGGGTGTCCCCAGCTACGACGCGCGGAGGTGCCGCTCAGTCCATCGAGGTGAGCGATGGCCGAGCGGAAAGATGAAGATGACATCAGGGAGGCGTTTTGCCGAAGATTGGCGGAGAGCCTTGTGCACACGCTGGAACAGAATGCATCGATACGATAGAAAAGTTCGACAGGTGTTCGGTGGTGGTGCCGATAATGGATTTTTTAAATCGGTTTTGCGCTCAGGCAGAGTGCATCGCTTTACCAGGAAGTTCTTCATCCTCAAAGAGTGCGCTTCTCTGAGCAAAGCGGATATCCTCATGCTCGAGGATGCCATCAGGCACGACTGGTGTCAGCAGTGCCATCTCGTCTGCAAAGGATGCGTATTCATCATCTTCGTCGGCCTCGTCGCCTTGCTGGCTAGAGTTGTCTCGTGAGTCACCCACGCCGTCACGCTGCAGGTGCGTGGCTCCCGTGCCTTCTTCATCGTCCATGTGAAGTGGCGAGCCCATGGGAAACGTCAGGATGGCGCTGTGCACCATACCGTGAATAGTGTTCGTCGCAGAAGAGTTGGCGACGTTGGCGAAAGAGTTGAGAAGAGAGCCTCGTTCTCGAACGTCGCCATGGACAGAGCTGAAGAAGCTGGAGCGTGAAGGCAACGATCCCTGTCCCGAATCTCGCCCGGAGCGCCGCTCGCTGTTGGTTCGGTCCCCCACGTCGGACGACTTCTCCTGGTCCTCCTCATCAGCGATGTTGTCGCTATCGGAAGGAACATAGATGTGGGCTGCGATGTAGGCGCTAATCGCTAGCGGTATGACGCTCAGGAGGAAGACGAGGTAGTGATCGAAGGGAAAGGGGCGCGGTTTCGCGATGGACCATGCAAACAGCGGGGCAAAGATGAATGGTACGATGCAGCGAACCAAACTTGCCGTGGACTGCTGGATGCCGAACATGGTACCCACCTCACCTTGGGGTGCCGTCAGCGACACCATCACCATGATGAGTGCGAAGGTCCAGCATTCCACCACCCTGCGCAGCATGCTCGTCACCAGGGTGAACCAGAAACTACCCTCCGTGCCAAAAGATGTTGCAGTGGGCACCACAGCGGTAGAGAGAGCGTATGTGGTTTGAGAAAAAACCCATAGGCGAATCGGCCCTCCTGAAAACTGGAGCACCTTGGGAAAGGCGATATTGGCGAACACCGACGGAACGCCGTTCATCAGCACGAGGATGGCCATGTGGGACGGCGACAGCTGAAGGCCGCCGTGCTCGGTGTCAGCGGCAAGCCAGAGCGGAAGCGCCTCCATAAACATCATGTCAGCTGTGCAGATGAGCATCGAGATAATGCAGACCCGCCGCAGTAATGGGTTCTGGAAGGCTTGTTTGAAGCCAAAGGAGGCATGAGGCGCATGGGGACCAGAATCCCTCGGCAGGGCAGTGGCGTGAGGCGCCTTCTCGAGTGCGGTGACGTTGGCTTCATCGCGGCAGTTAGCGCATACGCCTGTCACCTCGACCACGACGTCGTCGCACGGTAGACGCGGCTGCACAAACTTCAGCACAGGGTCAAGAATTTTCACTACAGACGGCGGCAGCACTTCGCGCAGCCGCCGCGCCCCCTTGTTGCTCTCCCGCAAGTACATAGCACTGATCACCACGGCAACCAAGTTGTACATGGCTACAACGGCACCGGGGAGGAAGGCCGGGTTTCTGCTCAGGAAGCCTGTTGCGGATATATGCAGGAAGGCGAGCGTTGAATTCGACGCCGGGTCGTAGAGGTACCCCCCAATGGCTGGACCGATCAGAGTTCCAATCCCCCATGTGAGGCTCACCAGCGCGAGACCCTTCGCCCGGTTCGTCGCATCTGTCAAATCATTGATCATCGTCTTGGCCACGATGGAGCATCCGGCCAGCATGCCATGCATGAAGCGCCAGAAGCACATGACCCAAATGCTGCCGCTGAGTCCGAAGAAGAACATACAAACAGCACAGCCAAGTACACCGAAGGTGATAGCTAGCTTTCGACCAAACACGTCGCTGAACTTGCCCCACATTTTGCCGCTCACAACCTGCCCGAACATGAAGAGACCGATGGGAAAGCCGGACGCGTAGCCGGAGCTATCCACCTTCCAGCCCTTGATGTGCGCAATGAAGGAAGGCACAAAGGGAAACAAGACGCTCGAGCAAATGCTCTCCGTTAGCAGCACAGCGCAAAGAATGGCGAGCTGACCGCTTGGCAATGGTGCCTCTTTGGCGGGTCGCGGACTCTTTGCAGGCCTCTTGGATGGCGCGGCAGCGGCCTGCGCGGCCGCAGCAGTGCCTCTCTTCACAGAGGAAAGCGGCATCCTTTCTTATTTTTTTTCTTCGTCTCGGTGTGGTTGTCCGAGGATGAACGGAAGAAAAAGCGGAGACAACGAAAGGGGGCGCACGAAACAGCGCAGCAGACGGGGAGTGACTGCAGAGGCGCACACAGGCACAGCAAGCGTTAAGACTTGTGGCCGAGTCTGCTTTGGGAGGGCCCGTGAAGGAAAAGGTGAGCCTCATGCAGCAAAGGTGAAGGAAGCGGGCCCTTCACACAGACACACAAGCAGCGTGTGTGTGTGTGTGTGTGCTGGCAAGGGAGTAAGGAGGCGTGAATATAGCAAGTACAGAAACCTTCCTCTAAGAGCGCTTCGTGTTGATTCCTCTTCACCTGGTCTACAGCGCAGAGCAAGGTTAAGGGCAGGGGGAAGGGAGAGAGGCGATTCTACACTGCAAGCGAGCGGGCAAAATGAGAGATGGATGGCAGGCGTGTGTAGAACCTGCTTGTCGATCCGCACTGCCTTTCTTCTCCTTTGTCGCTCTTATACGTTTCGTGTGAAGATCTCTCTCTCTATTGCTGTAATAGCGATGAAGTGTGTAACGGAGACAAGAAGGAGCGTTGCTGGTATATGATCGCAACCGCACATGTACGAAGCAAACACAGAAAACAAACCCAGAAATGGGGAGTAAACGTACGGGAAAAGCGAGCGATGTGCTTTTTCCAGGACAGTGGACCAGTCGTATAGATCCTTGGCCCCGGATGTCGCCCCTTTCTCAGGTGCGTCTGTGACGCGGTGCGGAGGAGGAGAGGGTGGTGAGGGTAGGGATGGTCGTCGACGTGGTTGGGACCCGACAGGAAAAGAGAGAGGAAATATGGCCTCGGTAACGGTGTGAAAGCGCCTGAGAAGGCAAAACACGAGAGAGAGAGAGTAGCAGACCAAATCAACGCAGAGGAATGAGGCGTGAGACGGGGCATCCCGAAAACACAGTGGATGCCCGCATAGAAGCAAAACCGCAGCGGCATACGCGCACGTGCTTCACGCACGTTTTTTTTTCATGGTCCCGATGTTTCTTTTTGCTGCGAAGATGCGAGAGAGACAACTAGCACCACCATAAATCATTCACACCTGCTGAGCAGCGCCTGTTTTCGGGTCCTCAAGGAAGCAACATGCGCACCTCCTCCAAAGCGAGCCAGCGGCACTGAGACATCTCTCGGCGCTACACCACCTCCCCCCCACTGGATACGGGCGGCGCCGGCGGCCGCAGGCGTCTCCTCGGTAGACCGCGCGCCGCCACCCTAGCAGGCCGCCAGCAGGCCTCGCGCCCCGCGAAGGCCCGCTGCGCCCGGCCCACACACCGTGCCCCGCCCCCCTGAGTCGCCACGAGCCCGTGCAGCGCGCCATGCCGCATGCTGGCCCTCCACGTTGGAAAGCCCAACGTACGCGATGACGCGACCCGGGAGGGGAGTTGGGAGCGCCCGCCGTGCTACTGCCATCTCTGTCCATTCCGAAAACAGCCCGCTGTCTAGACCAGCGCGTAAGCGCCATCCGCAACCACTGCGTCTGCCTTTGGCATCAGGCTGGCGTAGGGCTTCCTCGTGGAGGGGCATGCCGAGAAGGGCTGGCGCTGAAGCAGAAGCCAGACAGCCGTGGATGGTGCGTGCTTTTCACACGGTTGCGCAGTCGCCATCCCTGCCTCGCCGCGGTAGGTACTTTCCTTGCCGCATTGATAATACAGCCAGAGATCGGTGTCATGTTCCGCTCTCTCTGCGAAAAGAAAGAGGGGTCGGGAGCCAGCCGCCGCTGGGGGGCACATGCCCAAAGTGATCGTCAACGGAGCTTTTGAAGTTCACGGCGCACTAGTCACTCCGTGGCGCAGAGGCAGTGCTTCAACCATAAAGGAAGCTGTTGAACACCAGGGCAACATCGTCTTTCGTCTCTGTGGCTCAGCTAGGGCTGATTCATGCTGGGGTGCCGTTACTTTCCTGCATGATGCAGTGGTACGAAGCCGATCGTGCATAATGGAGCCCGAACCGGTGATGTCGTACTGTTGCGTGTGTGTGGCAGGCTGTATGGTACACCTCAGCATCCTTTCCGAAAACACGAGGACTGGGGTGCCGTTGCTTCGTCGCGGATGGGAAGCTTCCCGAGCGACCAGGGCTGTCTTTGCTACGCTGCTGGAGATGAAGCATGTCCCTTTCGTAAGGTCATAGCCGCGTCGCGAGGCCGCTAGGTCTCTATAGAGTCATCGTCCATAGCAAAGGCAGCGGAAATCTATACCCACACGTACGCCGTCGCGCATGGGCCCCAATACGGCAGCCGCCTTCGCTTTTTTCTTGGTGCCACGTCGGAGTGCTGAATCCATCTCCGCAGGCCTCATGCCTAGCAGGGTTGTTGGGTAAAATTCATTTGCTGCAGAGTGCTGACGTGTATGGAGAATTCAGGGAGCCAAGCCGACCAACACAGTTTCGCGTCGCTCAGCTCATCCACATTCGACGGCCTTCATGTCAGGGAAAGACTCAGATTCGCGCTTCGCACCGCCGCGAGACGGCCGAACGAGACATTAGTAGGTCGATGCGCATCTTGGCGAACTCGTCGAGCTGAAGCCCTGGGGTATGGCCCCACAATTATCAGGGTCGCACACCTCTTCACCTCTGTGGGACTTGATTATTGGACTTGGACGCCGCGCACTCATTCGACGAATGCCAGCAGGGGTCTCGAACGCTTGAAACCACTGTAGTTCACAGAAATAGCTACTACAGTTCATGTGCCCTGAACACAGCAGGAAAAGGTTAGCCGCGTTGTTTCTGTCATCATGTGATGACTTATGCGCCGGTCATTGGGGTTTAGCTGGTATGGCGTCAACGGGGGCGGCCGCGCCAATCGGCGTTACGACAGGCTGAGGACATATGAGAACTAGCGCGTAGGCGGAGGGAGGGGGGGCGAACGAGGTACCTATGGTGAGAAAGAGCGAAACTATTGCTTGTGGGTGCGCATCGCACCCATCGGCGATCAAGAGGTAGCCCTTAACTTAAGGCAACGTTAGGCACTTTGTCTGGCCTCATCG
The DNA here is from genome assembly GCF_017916325.1 of Leishmania martiniquensis. Taxonomy (NCBI): domain Eukaryota; phylum Euglenozoa; class Kinetoplastea; order Trypanosomatida; family Trypanosomatidae; genus Leishmania; species Leishmania martiniquensis. The sequence goes on from NC_090170.1 coordinate 1,104,579, forward strand.
CGCTTATGCGTGGCTGGCACTTATAACCAAGCGCTACAGGTGACAAGATAACCCCCCTGCGTCCTTTTTCGACTTCGCTCGAGTCCCCACGCGCGCTGAGGCGTTGGCTGAACTGGCCCACGACCCGCCGTGCGCACACCGAGAATCAACAGCAAGGGAGCGAGCGCCTCCAGATCTCTTTGATCCCTTTGAAGGTTTTTTCTTTAGGCAGCCGCTGTTTCTCTTGCAGATCCCGCGCTCCACAATACTGCCACATTCACAGCAAAAAAGGGACAGATCAGAAGGCGGGCGTGAGTTGCCGCCGCCCCAAGAGCAGGGTGAAAGCGAGTTCAGAAGGAGATCCGGGAGAGGCACAGGGACGAGAAACGAAAAAGAGAGGGTGCGGTAAGACCTCATCGGACGTCACAGATACGGAATCTATTTCCTTTTTCTTTCAGTTCACGTCGCCGATGGGGAGTACGCAGGAGAAGAAGAGGGGCGAGGTACAACCCGTGAGTAGCGCACGGAACACTTTCGAGAGAGCGAGACAGAAAAGAATCAAGCGCACTGAGAAGAGGGGAGAGAGAACCGAAAGAAAAAAAAGGATGGTGGTGAGGTGGTGGAAGGGGTCGACACTGTGTCGGGTACAAAAGGGAGCAGAGCAGGGGAACATACAATGGTAAAGATGGACACAGGGGAAGAGCAGAAGGGCAATGAATAGAGGCAGCGGCAGCTGCACCAGAAAAAACGAATAGGAGAGCGCTCGTATATATATATATATATATGTATGCCTACGCAAACTTGCAGTTATAGAAAAAAGGGCTTTCTGTCGCCTGCGCATTCGGGTGTCGTTGCAACAGCCTCTCAAGACATGGCGAGAGAAGTGCCGAATAGGGTATGAAAATGTTCCTCTTACGGGGCCGCCGGCTCCGACTTGCCGATCGGTGCTTCACGCGCCTGCTGTTTTAGGCGACGCCACTTCGGCAACACCCAATACAGCATTGCAGCATCCACACACAGAGCCCCAAAGCTGGCGGCCACGAGGGTAAGAAGTGTGATGAGTCGCCACTGATGGCGAGGGGTCGCCCAAGACGTCGGGGAGGATGAGACAGGGGCAGCGGGATACCGTGCAATTCCATACAGATCAGATCCGTCCGTGGCCACACTCGACTTGCCCTCGAAGGTTGAGGTCGATGCGACCCACCGAGTTAGGTTCACTGCACCACATATCAGTGACGAAGTTGTGTCGCCCGTTGCGAAAAGGCGTGAAAAAAGAGGGAGCGGCTCGCGGACATTAGCATCATCGACAGCAATCTTAGAGATAAAGTGATGCACGAGAAAACGATCTGCGCAGACGACGTCAGCGCAGTCTGACAAGAAGTCTGCGAAGGTGCTTGCAGCGCAGATGGCCATGGTGACGATAAACCAAAGAAAAAAAAGGTTGCAGCCAGATCGCAAGTGTAGAGCTGAGACCGCGCGCGTGGGCCAGCCACAGGGACGGACTGATGGCTTGTGAGAGCGATGGCGATTTGCGGGTGGGGAATCCCTCGTTCGGCGGCGATTCCCTTTTCCTGAGGTTTCTCTGTAAAGGAGCTTCACTTGTATCTCTTCAAGAAGAGAAGCGGTCGATTGCGTGTGTGTCTGGTGGTGGGGAGGCAGCAACGCCTGCTTTGGTCGGGTATGCGCGTCCACGAAATCTCTCTTGAGCAGCCTTCCGCTTTGGGACTAGGCCACGCACGCAGCAGCAGCGAACAAAGAAAAGAAAAGGAGCTTCGAGATGGAGACGGATGGCTATGGTATGTGGATGGGGCGATGCGAATTCCGGTGGCAGAGGACTGTTCACGGATTCAAGAAAAAAAGAGGGAGAGGAGTCTGTACTTTTGTAATAGAGGGACAGTGCGGGGGAGAGGATAGGTACCTCGTGCATTGCCGATGGAAACTGCGGCACGGCGAAACATGCCGTCGTGGCTGCGACAGGCGCAGTGGCGGACCTGCCCTGCCGCAACGTCGCGAAGTCTGCCGGGAACCATTGAGATCCATCTTGAACCTCGATTCTCATGTGACTGCTCGCTCGCATCAGCTCTACTCGCTACGGTTCAGAGCATAGGCTGCTACAGCGCCCTGCGTCTTGTGAGAGCACACACACACAAACACACACACAGAGAGAAGCATAAACGCCACTGGTACACATGCAGCTGTGTCCTCGGACGCTGCTCACACGAAAACTGAGAGGTTGTGATCAGAGCATTAATAGCAAATAAAAGAGGTGAGCGCCTGCATATCTAACATATAGATAAATATAGAGACGCATGCATGCAAGCGAAGATGCCTTGGCGACGAGGGACCCGATCGAGGTGTTTTTCCCTTTCTTTCGGTCCACCCTCTGATTGCTCAAAGGACCACTGCCGTCCACTCCGAAACCTTCTCCGCCCTCTCGCTTCTCTATACCGAGGGACGAACTTTGTTGATGCTTGTGTGTGCGTGCGTGTGGTTGTGATGTCATCATCATGAGATTTTTCCTCTTTTCCAAGAGGGGTAACGGCGCATCGAAAAGGGGTTAAGGGGAGGCGGTGAGGAGCCCCCCGTCAACTCAAAGCATGTTAACCGGAGACGATGGCGAGAGAAGCGCAGCAACGAATATCTTTCGCTCTCCTTACTGTTGTTCGCTTGAGCTTCTTTGGCAGCCGTTTCTGTGCGCAGTCCACAAGGCGATGAAAGAATTCGAAGTGAGCTGCGCTGATGTAGGAGGGCGTTCTCTTTTCACGTCCCTCGCGACTGTTTTTCAACTTCCTTGCGAAGAGGAAAGGAAGGGAAGAGAGGCGTGTGGGGGGGGGGCGAGGGGGGAGAACGAATACCTTCACATCAAAGCTTATCTCACTCACGCAATCTGTACGCGCCTCAGGAGAAAAGAAAAGTGAATGAAATATACACACCAAAGGCACAACCCTCAGCCAAGTGACAAAAAAAACGAAGCGCAGCGGAGATCTGCGGCCCGCAGTCATGCACACCACAGATGCTACATGAAGCGCCTCTCTCCACACCCTAGCGCCGCGAGTGCGCCAGGGCCGTGCCCGCGTTTTCGATAGTTCCCTTTTCCTGTTCAAATCACATAGAGCGCAAACAGGCTGAAAAGCACATGCTTTTCTTTTGGTTGGCGTCGTATGCTCGGCAACATCCGATTGCCGCGGCCGGGGAGACACATACACACATATATATATATAAGAAGTCTGTGAAAGAAGAAAGCCTTTGGAAAGGGGAGAGGAAAAGGGGATGTACGAAAATGGAGGTGAAGCGAACGAATAGAGGGGAGAGAGAAGAAAGAATGGAGCGGAAAAAAAAGAAACAAACAGCGACCGGATGCGACAAAGAAAGAAATAAGGCAGGGCCGCAGCACCCACCTCGCAGCGAACACAGTCAGCGCAACGAAAGCCGAACAGCGTCCCAAAGGAGCTCCTCAACAACAAAAGCGGTCTTTCTCAGGGACACTCTTTTCTGTGTTGCGCCTGAAATGCGTACTGCCTTCTCGTTGTAAACATCTCCGCTCGGTGTTCGGCTGCTTCTGCCCCATGGCTCCGCACACGGCAATGGCTCCCGTGAACCGTATTGATGCATCGTACGCAACTGGCCTTCAGTCTTGCTTGGTGGAGTGTGGGTGAAGGTGCGGCTGCTAGGCATTGACGCTTAAGCTTTTCTTTTAGTTTTCAATGCCACCAAAGAGAAACTACAGCCTCACTCACGTTCGCGCTGCTATACACACCCTTTCATCTTTTTCCGGCAAGCCTGCAGGGCTGTTGCACCATGTCCTTCTTTTGTCTACGAGAAGAAACACAGCGTGCGCCACACCTGTTTTCATGGGTGTATTCACCAGGCAATCGTACATCACATGACGGGCGTGCATTGTGCACGCATGTGGTGGGAGATGAGGCAGGGGGCGGGGGGAGGAGGAGGAAAAGGCATAGAAAAAAGGGGGCCTGTGACGGCGCCATCAACAGCGCATTCGCTACAAAAGAGGACAGCACAAGAGAGAGAGTCACACACATCCGCATACCGAAGGAATCGCGAGCGGGAAAAGCAGCACAAGACGGGAGACAACAAAGTACGACGCAGAGGGGGAAGCGGCAGAAGAAGAAAGAGAACACAGCGCAACACTCTTGAGAATGAGCCACTTGAGCGACATGCACAAGAGGCGCACCCATCTGCGAGCGTAAGTAACACCGCCCAGCGTCTTCCTTTCTTCACCAGTGCGCCAACCTGGGCACCACGTCTGCTTAGCGGCAGAGAACTCCCCCAAAAAAACAAATAGAAAGCAACGCTAGGGAGAGCCGCCACGGACCATTGTGTAGGCATCGTTGCGTATCGCAGCAGAAAGACATTTGGAAGAGAGTGGGGCCGACAAGCGGTGGCGTACGTTACTGCCGCGAACCTGAAAAGATGCGCCACCGTCATTCTTGTGATCGCGACCAGCTCAGCGCATATACCCCAAAATAGCTTTACTCTTTAGTCGCACGATGTGGGTTGGGTCAAAGAAGTGTCGACACCATACACTACGTCCAACTTCGATACGGCGCATAGGCGACAGGGCCGGAAGGGGGTACCACAGTCCGCAGAGAAAGAGAGAGAGATACCGGTAGTGCTCATCAGCCTCGTGCGACCAGGGCGACATGATACTTCCGTGGATGAAGCGATAGTATGGAGCGACGTGCCGCGCAAAAACGCCACAGCGCGGCACACACGCACGCGGCACGGGCAAAGCGTACCTCAGCAGATGAGATGCGAACATAAACTCAAGAAGAAACGTGAACCCTCTCGATATGAATCGCAGTACGAGGCGAAAGAGCCCTGCAGACACAGCGCTGCTACTGTACCTTATATGCGGACGCACCAGCGACACGGCACAGCGCTGGTGGCGTTCGCGGGTTTACATGGAGAACGGTATGATGCAGCACCACCCAACCGGCACCTTCTTTCTTCCTAGCAGGGGTGCAGGGATTTCTGCTGAGGAGGGAGGAGAGGAACGAGGGCATATAAAGTGAGATAGACACAGGTGGTACGGCTACAGCCACGGGAATTGTGTGTTCGATGGGCACGGTGGCTGAGCAGACGTGGTGTGGTGGAAGGGCCGCCGGCGCTTCTCACAGGTCTTCGATGTCGCCGTTCACAGCCTTCACGATTGTTGTCGCCTCGATGCTGCTCTCTTCCTTCTCGCATTCCGCGGGACTTTCGATAATGGAGGAGGTCAAAGAAGAGCACGAGCTACAGAGCTATGCCGCGCAACGCCCCACCCACCACGTGAAAAGAAAGAAAGGAGGAGGGGAGGGAGGGGAACGTTCACCTTAAAGATATGACTAAAAACGAAACGCGCAGGTGTGCACATGAGAACGCAGCAGCCCACGATCGTGAGCACATAGAAAAACGCCCGAGATGCTGCGGGCTGATGGGCAAAGGTCAAACGTAAATACACAAAAGCGTCCCACAGAGAAATCAGGGCGCCTGTGAAGGGCGAAACGGAATGCTTCAAAAGAACAAAAAAGAAAACAAAGGGTGCGAACTTGAGTGAAGCCATGGGAGAGGAAAGCTGTCACACGTACATGCACTCATGCACAGGTGTCCAGACGAAACGAAGGCGGAAGGAGAGCAACGTCGAGTAGAACTATGCAAAAAAACAACAGAATCGAAAGCAACGAGCCAACTCTCTCTCCCTCTCTCTCTATATATGCGTGTGCTAAACAACGAGACAAGTCGAAAGCCCTTCTACCGGTTGGCACCCGCCCAGATACGCCGATGGTATGCAAACAAAAAGCGAGAGTAAACGTGCAGTAACAGCGCGCGATGGGCAGGGAGGAGAGAGGGCAAACAGCGCCACGAACTCTTCCAACACCTCGATGGAGAAAAAGCACGCTCCACGCAGCGTAAGAGCGGCGCTGAAAATGGAATGGGAAACCTTAGAGTGGAGGGGGGAGACGGAGGAAGGGCGCACCAGCAACAGCGACCAGCTGCAAAGCGTAACGGTACAGGGCACCTGTCAACGATCAGGGCATGGGGAAGAGAACAAAGCACTGGCTCCCGCCCGCCTATCTTCCCGCATGCTTTCCCTGTCCCTGGATACGTTGGGGTCGATATCTGCAATCGTACGTTAGCTGACTTCTGGTTGTGTCGTCATGTGCTTTGCACGTGCGTGAGATCGGCAGAGGCCGAGAACATGTATGTGTGCGTACGTGTGGTATGAGCACATGTCACCACCGCGGTGCGCATCGCACTGTTTTCTTGTTCTTTTTCTCCCATTCGCTGTAGCTCACGGGGTTTCCGGCTTGTCTACGCTTCGAGTAAGTCATTGTCTTGGGCCTCCGAGGCGATGCCATCGGCGTCGGCGGTCAGAAGTGTTTCCTCCTGGGCGAAAATAGAAGGCCTCGCCTGAATAAGATCCTCCGGATTCACCGCCCGCGCGGGCGCCCGCAAGATGCCAGACCCTTGGTGCACATTCATGAGCATTGGCGCAAGCTGATCGGACGCATTCGGAAGGGCGCGTAGCTTTGACGGCGCCTCGAGTGCATTCACGTACGCGGCCCCTTCGCGCTCTCGCAGCACCATCGGCGCTATCGGGGGCTCCTCCTTCGGCGGTGCCATGGTGAGGCAGCAATAGATCATAATCAGAATGAGCACCATCAGAATGACCGCGGCGACTATGATAAAAATGACCCACCAGTGCTCCTGCGCCCACGTCAGATCCTTGTAGCCCTTGACGAAGCGGGGCTGTTGTAAAACGCTAGGAACGGGAAGGTAGCCCAAAAAGCTCTGCGACTCACAGTAGATCGCGAACTTGGATACGGTGACGTAGGGATCAGATGACGACACCGTCGCATCCACGTTGACATGTCTGCCGGTCGTCTCTGTCAACCCAGTAACCGCCATGAAATAGTAGCCGCGGGGGTTCGGGTTCGTCGTATCCCACTCAACCGGGTAGCCCGTGTTTGCATTTCCTGCGCCCCACAGGTTCGGGTAGAGAGAATAATACTGCGCAACGCCGGGTTGGTTTCCCAGCAGAATCGTATCACTGATGGTCAGCAGACCAAAGCGAAAGGTGAAGCCGCACTTACCGGAGTGGGGCAGAACATTTTCTACGGGTTGCAGCTGAGTGCACTGGTGCTCGAATGCCGAGACCGGCTCTGCGCTGGAGCCCGTGTAGGTAAAGTAGCCCGTGCCCCCGAACTCCTTTGCGGCATCCGACGCGAAATTATCGTCCTTGGCGGGCAACTCCGCAGAAAAGATGCTCATGCCATTCTGCACGCAGTACTCGTTTGCGGCAGTTCGAGAGCTCGCATACTGCGCCACATCCTGCGGCTTGTACAAGACGTACGCCGGGGTATTGTAGTTGATTCTGTACCATGGCGCCGCTACATCGGCCCTTCCCGCACTTGAGAACAGCAGAAGAAGGGCAAAAACGCCGACATCGACGAGACAGGCGTGCACGCTGCTCATCGTCACCGTCTCCATGAAGGCCTGCCTGAGTTGCACACGAAGGTTACACACTAGGGTAGAGTGGAACCCTTATCGCGTGCACTCGCGTAGGAAAAACGGTTGCGCCCAACGACAGGTGCACGGCAGAGGCAAATGAAAGAGAGGTGGACGAACAATTAGGAGCAAAGCCGGAGGACAGCGGCGCTTCTTATTCTGTGGCGGTACTGTTTGTCGGTTGTGGTGGTAAGTGTGGCGCATCAAATAGCGAGAGGGGAGGACGACAAAGACAGGGCCACGTGAACGAGCAGGAGACAGGGAGCGAGGATAAACTGCGAACGAAGACCCAGCAAGCAGACAAATGATGCTTGCGTGAAGGATCGTAGCCGAGCGATAGCCTTCTCCCAGTTTACATCTGGTGCACTTCTTGTCCTGGTCACGGAGGCACTGAAGCTGTCGTCATCTTGTCAGCAAGAAGGCTGCCGGTGTTCACCCGGAACGCGCAGCAAGAAGCAGAAGGAGGAAGGCAGCAAAAGCCTCAACGAACGAGTTCGCAAAACGGAATGCCATCGCCGCAGGTGCGTGGACGGGGGCAGTCATCTCATCGGCCGACCTATCTTTCCTCCCAAGACCCTCACGTGTGAGAAGAGCGAATCGTGTCCTTTGTCATTCCCTCCTGTTTCTCCGTTCACATATCATTTCCCATAGATACTCCGCCCGGTGACAGAGATGAAAACTACACAGAAGTTCTGAGAGACGGGCGTCCGTGAAACCAGAGACCTTCGCCGCAGGATTTCATGCAGAAACACGTGCTCGAACACTACATCCTTCTCCTCAAACCAGCCATCCAAGAGGGCGTGTGCAGGAGGGCGCCATCGGCGTGAGAGGGGCCAGTGACCCGACTCGGACGGCTCAGCACGGTCACTGCCGGCAGTCACACCGCCCACATACACACACACACACACGCCTCGCAGGTCGCCTCAAAGTCACTGCCATTCTGCCCGTCGCCACCTGGTGCAGCCCCTCCCCTCAGGGCCGCTCAGGCTGCCCGCGCCGGGGGCGCAGCGCGAGGCCCGCGTACGACGAGCTCGACGCCGGCCGATGCGCCGCCTCCCTACGCGAATGGCACGAGCGGCTTCACTGTCGCAGGTCGCTGACATCGGCAGCGGTGCAGCTTTGCGGCTACGCATCCCGCGCTGTACGTACTGGGCCCCCGCCACCACGAAACGCGGCTCGGCACCGCCGGGGTGATGTGAGGGGAGAGAGGCAGGCGCGGGCTCACCTCTTGTTTCCTGCAGAGAGAGTGGGGTAGGGTGTCCCCAGCTACGACGCGCGGAGGTGCCGCTCAGTCCATCGAGGTGAGCGATGGCTGAGCGGAAAGATGAAGATGATATAAATCAAGAGTGAGAAGGAAGGCGCAACCAAAGGAAAACTTTCTGATATGGGCTACAGTGCTACACTTGGCGAGGGAGACCGCCAGAGGAATGGCCATGTGCGGCCGCCAGGCATCGCCTGGTAGAATGGGTTCGGTAATGCATTCTCCTGCCTTCGTGGAGGAGATATTTTGCTTTGGGTAGGCTGCCTTATGCTCAGGCAAGGTGACTACAATTGTTTGCGTGGCTGCTGGAGGGCCGAGCGGCCAGAAGGTTGCGCGGGGGGAGGGTGGCGAGAAGGGGCGAAAGGAGAAAAAGAATTGCGTCCCTGCAGATGATCTTTCCGCTTGCGGTGAGCATCGGTCAGGGCCTGTGAGAGGCCAAAAGAAAAAAGAGGACAGGAGGAAGAATGGATGCAGGGCGACAGAAAAAGAGCGCCGCACCACTTCCGCAACCCTGCCAAGGTAGTGTTTGAGCTTCCCGTCCCTGCCGGAAAATTTGAGCAGAAATGCTCATTCGGCCGTCTCTGAGGAGGCGATGGAGCGCCCTACATCGGCCCTTCCATGACCCACGGCAGAGACCAATGAGCCGCAGGTGGCAAGGCCAGTGCACAAGGGAGAGACAGTAATGTCCCCTCTCCAATGCCGTCCGTCCACCAGCTGGGTGCGCCCACGTCGCACCTTGAGCATGCACGCAGCGCCTTTCGAATACTTGCGCGGCTCTTCTTTTTCTTCCGCCCTCTTTGCCTGCCTCTTGGGCGCTTCATCGATAATGGAAAAAAAGGAACATTTTTTCAATAGCACACCAGCCTAGACACACGTCATGAGAGACTTCGACGCATCCCCATCCAAGGTTTAAGATACACACACACACACATACAGAGAGAGAGAACAGCGGACAACAAAACAAGCACCTCTTCGGGTGCAGATACGCATCGGGGACACACACGAATACAATAAAGAAATATAAGCAGACGACACTGAGACAGCCAACCGCCACCGAAGCGAAAACGAAACGATCAGAACAGAACAGCTCCACAAGGGTGGTGCTGGTGGTGGTAGTGGTGATGTGTGTGTGTGTGTGGGGGGTGAATACACACAAAACGACAGAAAACGCACGGACAACAGAGAGAGAGCGGGGAAGGGGGAAAACACACAGATACACAGTGACAGAGAGAGAGGGAAAAGGTAGCGAAGGATTACGGCAAGTGCATCTCGGGAAGATGTTCTCTCTTCGAGCGAGGCGCGTTTACCTTGAGAACAGTTGTGCGAAGAAGCTAAGAAAGAAAGGGAGAAGAGCGCCCGGATATAGGCTTTGTGGAAACTAAACCAAACCATAGAAGAACGTGTGCGCTGGCGCTCAGAGAGAGAGAACGACGGAGGGGTTGGGGAGAGGAAGCGATAGAGGTTCACTACCACGAAGGGTAGCCGCTATTCTCGGCAACACGAAAGCCAAATGTACCCGAGAAAGTCCGCCGATCCCACCGTCATGCTCGCACTCAACAAGGCTCACCATGCCTGGCGACCTCGAGAAGTTTCCCCAGAATGAACACATTGTCGCTCACTTAAGTGGGGAACATCTTACTCATGCGCGCGCATACCTCCTCGTAGTTATCAAAAGCGCACAAGAGGCTGTTATGATAAGATGGCGGGGCACCAAGAAGCTCAACAGCCTTGTCGGCGTCCGCGCCATCTTTCTGGAACTGTTTGTAGCGGGCGATGGAAGAGATGTCGAACTCGATTACTTCATCATGCTTGGAGTAGAGGATCAATTTTCGGTTGTGCTTGACCCTGCCCCACCCTGCCAGGGTGTCAAGGTCACCGACAAACCACGGGAACAGCGTCCGTGTAACCTTGGGAGTGAGGTACGAAAAGGCTACAGCCGCGTCTGACATGGATGAGAACGTGCGATCCAACACAAGAGCCGCACAGGGGTAGTAGCTTGCCACCACCTGCGCCGCGGTACCGCCGCCGATGCTGTGTCCAAAGAAGAGAAGATGGGTTTCGTCGATCTTCTCCTTCTCGACGTAGGCTCGCGCCACTGCGGCGGCATCCTCGACAAATTCACGGAGCTGGGAGACGTAACCGGTGCTGTAGCCGATACCTCGCGGATTATAGAGAATGGCATGTGCCTGTAGGGCGTCACTGATGACGTGAATGTCGTTAAGGCTGTTCTCTAAGAACTCCGCGTTACCGCCACAGTAGATGATCCAGCGCGGCGTTTCATACGCCTGCTTCACCACGAGTGTCTGCAGCTGGCTCTTTCCGTTCAGTGAGGGCACCATGCGCACATCCACATACTTGTCTTTCTTCCGTACTAGCGTCCGAGCCACAGCACGAACCCGGCGATTGCGCACGTCCTGCTGTTCAAGAATCTGTAGAATGCTGGCTGGATAGCAGGCGTGAATTATGAGGCCCCCAAGGATGCTCCAGAGCTGCACGAGGGTGACCGCGACAGTGGTCCAGGCCCCGACCGCAGGCACAATCTCCTTCACCCAAGACGCCAACGCGGTTGCCAGAAAAGGAAATATGATGACACGCGTGACGAGATCGCTCTTGAAGCTGAGCGTCATGAATAGCAACGAGGCGAACAGTCCTTGAATGGCGAGCGAGCACGCATACCACACGAAGGGGCCACGGGCGATGAAAAGGTTTGTGATGAACCACCCAATCGAGGGAGCAAAGAGCTTCAACTTCCCCGGAAGATAGCGGCTGGCGGAGCTGTTGATTGCCGCCACGAGAAGCACCAGCATGGAGCCAAAGATCATCTTCATGGCACCGCCCGCTACCTGTGCTGCTTCGTTACAAACAGAGAACGAGCACACAGGTGCTGGCGTTCAGCAGAAGACTAAGTCGATCAAGCGCGAGAGAAGAGGGTGCGGGCGAGATAAGAGGAGGGTGGGGGTGGGGGTGGGGGACGCTCCAAGGTGGCCGTCGAAGAAGCGCGTATCAGTGAGGGGGAGAAAATGAAACCAAAGCGTTCTAATGACACGCACAGCAAACAGCGCTTCCGCGGCCACACACACATACACACGTATACGAGAGGGAAGGATATCAGCTCGATCAGCAAGCGTATGTGCCGGACAAGAAGGGTAAAATAGCCGCGACGAGGCACGAACGACACTGCAGGAGAATGAGTGTAAAAGGGCCACAGTCTGGGCCAAAACAACAGGGGGAGTAGAGCGGCGCAGCAACCCTCAAGGTCGCACAGAATAAAAGAGACCCAAGCGAAGCACTTGAGCGCAGACCCACAAAAAGAGGTGAGAGTAACAACACCTTCAGTAGGGGCGACGAAAAAGACGTAAAGCACGGAAGAAAAGGCAATGGTACGGTAGACCAACAGAACTGCTGACCGGCACAAAGGGGATTGGCGAGGTGAGTTGACGGTGTCCGACAGACACCCCACACACTCACATGCACAGAACGGCTCTCAACACACGAGCGACAGCCTTTTTCCTCTCTGCTTTGAAGGCAGCAAAGCTGTGAATTCGAGCACGAGGCGATACCGGCCCTGAAAACTAACACACGCTTCCCAGTTTTCCGTTCGGTGTCGACGCAAGGTGTGAGCGCACGGCCGACAAGACGTGGGGAGAAATGACGAACGCAGCTGCCAATGCAAGCGCCGGAGGGAGCCGAACGATGATCGTGACATTGATTGCGGGCAGAGGTGCCAGATATTTTTTTTTCCGAGATCATGTGGCGAACAAAAAGCATGCAACAGAAAGCAGAGGGCAGTTGAAGTAGTAATGAGAACATGCGTCCTGAGAATGAAGGCAGCCACGGATTCATCGGCTAAAGAAGCAGGGGAGAACCTACAGGGCAGCTGCACCTGCGCCTTCAGCTACTCAGACTCGCCAACGCGTCCGTCGTTCATGCTCCGATCGACGATGCTAAATATGTTCTTAGAGCTTTCCTGCAAAGAACAGCACTGGCAAAAGTTTCTCGAAAGACACTCTACATATTAATACCCAACTACAGCTACACAATGTAAGCCACCGTCTTCGCCCACACACCTCCTCCTGTCGTGCTCATATTTGCCTCTCCTTCTCCCGACACGTCATTCCACCACCACGGCCGGAGGGCACACAAGCACAAAGAAACAGCTCGCCTGCCTCCGCTGCACAGCCTTTGCATCCTCTGAATCTGAAACATGATGGCCACCGTCGCATCTCACCTGCCCTCCCAACCGGACACTGGTGGCATCGGCGGCCGCAGGCGTCTCCTCGGTAGACCGCGCGCCGCCACCCTAGCAGGCCGCCAGCAGGCCTCGCGCCCCTCGAAGGCCCGCTGCGCCCGGCCCACACACCGTGCCCCGCACCCCCCCCCCGAGTCGCCACGAGCCGGTGCAGCGCGCCATGCCGCATGCTGGCCCTCCACGTTGGAAAGCCCGGCGAACGCGATGACGCGACCCGGGAGGGGAGTTGGGAGCGCCCGCCGTGCTACCGGCAGCCGTGCCGCATCCGACCGCGCCATCGCATGCGCCAGGTGCCGCACATGTCGCGCGCATGCGCGGCGCGGCGAGCAGCCTGTCGCGGCAGGCCAAACGGACCCCTGCATACCACGCGGCCCCGCGCACCAAGGGCTCAGAGCCAGCCGTCCTGAAGGGAGATCGCGAAGTGGGGGTGAGGGACCGCGGCTCCGGCAAGAAGCGGGGGTTCGGTTGTCCCCGCAGGGCGGGGGTCAGCACCCCGTCCGCAGTCTATGCTGCCGCTGGCAATCACACGCGCCGCTACACGAGCCCAATCGCTGGGCAGCCGCCCCCGCGCTACGAGGCGTGCATCCCCATCCGGCGACAAAAAGGCTCAGCATCCGCGCTCCTCCGCTCTGCAGCGGCCGCCGCCGACTCCGTGCTTCATGCAGCCGGCGCCACGACCCCGCCATTGCCGGCCTCACGTCCGTCCTCACTCCATCGTGGCGCCCCAACGCACAGTGGCCAAAGGCACACCGAGCTGTGAGACCCACGCGAGGGGCTCGTGGCGCCGCGGGCTGTAGCCCGACGCCGCACCGTGTGCCCCGTCTGAGACCCTTGTCGAGCCGGTGCTGAGCGCCACCAGGGGAGAGAGCGGCTCCGCAGCAGCAGCCGCATTTGATTCTCTGCATCTCGGTTGACGGCGCCGACCTCGCGTCCCCCCCACGCCCCAGGCCCACGGTCTAGACCCGCTGCCCCTGCGGGTTTGCTTTGGCGATACGACGTCGAGTCGGCGCCGGCTCTGATGCCCACCCGCACCGCGCCGTCCTCTTTTCGTTTCGCGCCTACAAGGAGGCCCGGGCACCCGCCACACGCGGCGCTCCTCGGTCAGCCAGAGGCCACAAGCACACCCAGGGGCGAGACAGCGCTCGCGATGCTGTGCGTCTCACCGGCGACATACACGCAGGCACGTACGGTCTCGCCCGATCACACAAATGCACACACAAAACGAGCAGCACATGAAGGTATGGGGGGCAGACGCTCACATGCTCTTCGAGGCCGCTGGCGGTGACGCGCGCCCCCGACGGCCTCTCTCGCGCGCTTCCGCCACGGCTCCGTCACACATGAAGAGGCACCCGGAAGGACAAAGGAGACGCGCACGGAAAGTGGGCGGGGCGAGTTCCCAGGAGGCCACATAGACAGTCGCCATCGCGCCGCGGCGTCGTTCTTGCCGCTACTTCGTCCCTCCCGCAGCGGTCACACCTGCGCTCGCGAGGCTAGTCGACGGCCTTCCCTCCGCTCGTCTGTCCAGCCGCCCTTCTCGCTCCATCGCTTCCAGAGAAAGGCGCTAGCAGGCGGCGCGTGCCTGTCCGCTAGCGCCGCACCGGCTCCCCAGTCGACTTCCCGTAGTTCCTGAAGCGTTTGTCTATGGACCCCCGTTCGCCGCCTCGCAGAGCAGCTCAGCTCATCACCCCTTTATCCCACGGGCTGTCAGCGACGCCTCGCAAGGTGCAGGAGGGCGCCATCGGCGTGAGAGGGGCCAGTGACCCGACTCGGACGGCTCAGCACGGTCACTGCCGGCAGTCACACCGCCCACACACACACACACACGCCTCGCAGGTCGCCTCAAAGTCACTGCCATTCTGCCCGTCGCCACCTGGTGCAGCCCCTCCCCTCAGGGCCGCTCAGGCTGCCCGCGCCGGGGGCGCAGCGCGAGGCCCGCGTGCGACGAGCTCGACACCGGCCGATGCGCCGCCTCCCTACGCGAATGGCACGAGCGGCTTCACTGTCGCAGGTCGCTGACATCGGCAGCGGTGCAGCTTTGCGACATACAGCACAGGGGGGAAGAGGCGTACTTATGTACCTCATCTCCTGTTGGTTAGAGGGACAGACAAAGTGCAGCGGAGGGGGAGCGCGGGCAAGTCAAAGTTGTGGGGCCCTTTGTTCTGGCAATATTGGCTCCGTGCGCTATGAAACGGCTAGGTGGAGAGCAGAGCGGCCGTATCACAGCGCATACGGCCTGCCGAAAAGGTCTATCCATGTTAGAAAACTTTGCTTGCGCATCTGCTGATCACAGAAGGGTGCTTAAAATAGTAAGAAAAGAAAACAGAGGGTCAACAGAGGCAGTGAACAAGTGCACACAACGGGGTTTATAAGCGTAAACACAAGATACAGTGTTTTATTGAAGTACACTGAAATGGATCACAGATCGCAGAAGGCACACACATACACACAAAAAAAAAAGAAGCCTGAAAAGATCGTCAGAGGCGTAGGCAAGGCCGTTTAGCGGGGCCCCGAGACACCATTCACGCACTTCATCTCGGGGATCAGCCTAGACGTTAGAGGGCAGGGGAGTTATGCGCTTCGTCCGCTCCCCTCCTCACTGCTCATACGTTACATCCGCCTTGTGCCCCATACACCAGCTTCATTTCGGTCGTGTTGCGCGCCGTCTCACGAGAAGGGTATTCATTGGTTATCAGAGCATCAAGAGGCGGGTGGGGGGCAGTACCACTCTTGCACACGGGTTTTAACCGCGCGAATGCATGCCCATTCGCGGGTTACCATTTCCAGCACCGCCTCCTCGTTCGTTCGAAGTGACGTCGAGTAAACGGACGCCGACGCAAAAGTGAAGGCTGACAAGAAGAAAACGAAGACGTGGTCCAGTGGGAAGGAATGACCGCTCGTAATGGACCAAGCAAACAGCGGGGTGACAGCGAAGGGAATGAGCGCCCGCACCAAGGCACCACAGGATTGGTTAATGCCCATGATGGAACCGACGTGCGCAGGTGGTGCTGATTGCGCTGTCAACATCGTCACGAGGCCGTAGCACCAAGAGGCGAAGAACTGGCGCACGCTTGTGCAAAGCACCACTGCTGGGAAGAGAAAGTAGTTGAGGTCGACGTAAGATGTGAAGGGAAGCAACGTGATTGAGATACTGCACCACATGACAGCAAGTCGAAACAGTGCCAGCTTATTCACGTACCGACTACATGCTTTGTAGAAGAGGAGATTCGACACTACGCAGGGAACGCTGTTGGTCAAGATGATGTAGCCAACCTTGTCGGCACCAAAGCCAAGGCCCCCTTTTTCAACGTGCGCAATGGCCCACAGAGACAGAATCTCCTGCACTGCCATGTCAGCTGCGCTCAGAAGCATGTAAAGAAGCAACATTGTGCGTGTGACTGGGCGCTCCATCGCTTGCTTGTAGCCAAATCGTTTGAGCTCGATGTCGTCCCCATGGCGCTCCTCTTGCCCACCTGGGCGATCCGCTGTGTCCGCGCCGTTGTGCAGGGCGGCATCTGCTTTGCCACCCCGCTCGGTGTTCACGATGATGATGTGCCCATCTGCATCTGATGAGTCGTGGAGAGCCTGAGATACCCCCACGGTGTTCTGCGAAACTTTCCCTTTGCCGCCAGGAGCAAGGTCCGGCGATGGCGGTAGCGGCGGCAGTGTATCGTCGTCCAAGCCAAAACCCTTCCCATTGGCAGGATTGGCGCGGCTAAGAGACTTGCAGCCTTGGCCATGGTGCGACCCCACAGTCCAAGCCTGCTCCGTTGCATTCGAAAGCGTTTCGGCGACGACAAGACGATCGAACCGAGGATCCTCGCGCAGAACTGGTGAGGAAACCGTCAGCGAGGCCACCGCGCGGGTCATCGCAACGTTCCTGACGAGGAGCTCGGCAGACTGGATCGAGACGCCGTCGTTATCCTCGTGGTCTGAGCGGGCGTCGCTCGAATTTTCGCTGCTCATGGAAACAGAACCCGTCTGCAGCTGCTCCCTGGGACACACACTCGGATGCACAAACATTCGCGGCTCCCGCCAGAAGCAGGGATAGATGTATCGCAAAGCCGTAGGCAGCGGCTGTGCTTTTTGGTTCGACTCCATCACAAAAAACGTGCACACGAGCATGCCGATGTTCGTGTAGGTGAAGATGACGAGACTCGGCAGCAGCGCTGGCTTTCGGCTCAAGATGCTGTCCTTGCCAATATGCGCCCATCGCAGCGCGGAGGAGTTGGCTGGGTCGTATAAGATACCGCCTAAGGTGGGGCCGATTAAGACACCGATTCCGTAGCACAGGCTCACGAAAGCGAAGCCCTTTGCCGCGTTCGTTTTATCAGTGATGTCCGCCATCATCGTCTTGGCCACCATCACGTTGCCGTTGAAGAGGCCATGCATGAAGCGGAACACGGCGCACATCCACACACTCGTGCTGAGACCAAACCCCAGCATCATGAGCCCGCTGGTGAAGAGGCCGCTGATGAGTGGGAAACGGCGGCCGTACTTGTCGCTCATCCAGCCCCACATTCGAGAGCTCACGACCTGCCCGAGCATAAACACTCCGATCAGCATACCCGAATTGTAACCGGCCTCGTTAACAGAGACGCCCTTCAGGTGTGCGACGAGAAGGCCCACAAACGGCAGAAGCATCGTGCTGCAGATACTCTCGTTGAGGAGCACAAATGTCATGGGGAAGAGTTGGTTCATGGGCAGGGGTGTCACCTTTGCTTTGCGCCGGCGGGACTCGCTCCACCGCCCGGTCTCTGACCCGTCCAGCACAACAGGGGAGCCGGCTGGCTTGCCATTCACGGACGAGTGCATACCGACAGACGCTTTCAAGGAGATGAGGATGAATGAGGAGGGTGGCAGTTGTATCACAAGCGCAGGTGCGCGAAAAGCCACTCGAAAGAGAGAGGCTTCACCTGAAAAAGTGCCAAAAGAAATCCAAATCGTCGAGCAGCGACCGAAGCAGAGAGCAACAACGAGGCGAAACCGAACGGAATGGAAGTCACAACTGTGTTAAAGACTTTCAAATAGTGTTGTTGGAGGAGGAGGAAGGGGGGCGGAGGGCCGACGCCTGTGTGTGTGTGTGTGTGAGCGTGCGCTTCTCTGCAAGTAACTGAACGAGTACCACACGCTTACGCAAGTGAGTCGGGGAGAGGAGAAAAGCGCGGCCGTTTCCTTCCCTTCTGCTCGCCCTCTCACCGCAGCTTGCAGGAAAGGTGACGTCGCAGAATCACACAAAAACGCCAACCGAAGTGATCAAATGATACCCTCTTCGCCTTCTCCTCTTCAGCCACTGCCTCCGTCACGTTGAGTCAGAAGCGGAAGAGGCGCACGCAGACATAGAAGTACACGGCGAGCACACCACGGCGCACCGCTTCAGCGCTCGGTAATGTGGGTATATACACACACACACACCAAGACACCGCAGAGCCTTTGAAAAGAAGCCTTGTTGCAGTCAGTGTCCACAAACAGCATCAAAGAAGAGAGACGCAAAAAAATGCACCGTAAAAGAAAAATGAACAAGAAAGCAACAACAGCAGCGGGGAAAGTGATCTGATCGGGAAAAAATGCGTGTGCGTGCGTGAAGCCCTCCCCACCTCCTGCTGCGGAATAATGCCTCACACCCACAAAAAAAAAGAGACGGCAGCGGCAAGGCTTGCTGTGTTTGAAATGTAAATGTGATGGTGTTGCTCTTGGCTTGCGGAAAGGGGTGGCGCGCAGTCGGTGCAACAGCGGTGGCGTCAAGAGTGGAGCGCAGGCAACTCCACGAACAGTACACAGAACAGCAGGTGCGTCAGGCAAAAGTAGATGACCCGCTAAAGGGGGTCGGCGCTTCACAGTGTGCGCAGCGGTGAGAAAAGATTATTAGAGAATAAATGGGGTATACCTTGGGTTAGCCGCCGATGAGGTAGTCCTCGTAAAGATGTGCAGTCCTTTGAGGTACACGTTCGCTGCCTCGCCTGAAAAGGTACACAGGGCGTTCGAGGGTACTTCAGACACACAAAAAAATAGTAAAGCCAAAGGCGCAGTCCTGCACCGCGCACTGCTGCGTTGTCGCGTGCACGCTCGTTGCTCACTCCCTTGATTGCCTTCGCTTCCGGTTCCCTTTCTCTGTAAGGACGGAAAGTCTTCGGCACGGTAAGGTCCGCCTTGGAACTTCGTGGCTCCGGGGGGGTCGTACGTGTTGTCGATGCGCTTGATGGCTCCTCCTACAGGTGGTAGTTTCCCTGTTTTAGACTTTTTCAGCAGGGGGGACGCTCTCTCCACGTTCGTTAAGGTCAGATGGCAGCAATGTAAGACCACGCGGTCAGTCCGATCAACGTGCATAAAAGGGTAGCAAGCGACGTTAAACAGAGTTCGGCGACCAACAGAGAGAGAAAGCGGGAAGAAGAGAGGGTCGCACGACGTTTCCAACAGCACTGTCAATCGGCGCCTCGGTGCCATCCATCGCATGAAGAACGACTCCCCGTGCCGTAGCGTGCAGCACGGCGCAGTTCGGTAACAGGAAGGCTTTTGAAGAGAAAGGGAGCTGGAGAGGCGCAGGTACCTTTCGAGTGTGCCATAGTTGCCATCTGAGAGGCGTGAGTGAGCGAGGCAGGAAGGACGAAGCAGTTTTTTTTTGCTCTTCGATTGTTGGCGTTGTCCGTTCGGAAAAGGTGTCGCACGTACTTCTCTTCATCGCACCACTGCCGGCTTGCTGCACCCGATGAAACGCTGGGCAGCCACATACGCAAAGATAGACGCATACTGGGTAAGATACCTGCGGGTGCACACGCCTGCGCGACTGTGCGTCTCTCTCTCTGTGGCACCCTCAACACGCGGCTCCTCATGATAAAGGTGAAGTCTGACGTAAAAAGGGACAGCGTAGCCGCGATTTAGCGCCCCCCCCCCCCCAACACACATACACACACGCACACACAAAAACACAAAGAGGTCAGAGGATTCGGATAAACCAAGAAGTAATCGTCGGTGTTTTTGAAGCACGGGAGAGGATGAGGTCATTAAACAGGAAGAGTGCCCGCATCACTTGGGACCCCTTTCGGTGAAGGGGTGGGGGAAGCCACTCTGATGCGCTGGTGAAGAAACGGAGACGAAAAGAAAATGACAAAGATAAACGTGCCTCTCGGGTACACACATACGTCAGCCCTCCTCCTCTTTCGCGCGCGCGAGATCCGGCAGAGCACCAGTTGTTGAAGGAAACAAACAAAAGAAAGAATATTCAAGGTGCGTATCGAAGATATGCAGAGGCGCGCCCGTCGGCATACACACACACACACACACTCTGATTGTCATTGTTTCTCTGACGAGAAACCGCCCGACCGGCTCGGCCTCCGTCACCGCTTATAGGCGATAGAGGGCGACTCGAAGAAAAACGGGAAAAAAGGCGTTCGCCCGCTCCGAAGGGTCTCCGCCACTTCTGAAGCCGAATCTGTTCATCTCGCCAAGCGCGCACAGCGAGCAGGAGAGAGAGAGAGCAGGGGATGTGTGCGGCTTAGAGACCAGCGGCACACATCCCCCGCTTACCTCTGAAGACATCAGCGCTTTTCTATCCTCGGTACCATGGATTCCTCACGCACGTCTCATGCCTCCTTACACTTGCCGTAGGCGTACGCCAAGCGCAAGCAGTACTATGGCCACATCGGCCCACATGCATGAACAAGAGGCTGCGCCTGGGATCCGCCTCGCAGAGGAGCTGCGGAGATCGTCATATTCCATAGATTATGGAGAGCGAGCAGTCACATTGGCAAACGCGCATGAGCGCATTGACCGCCTTTTCTGCGGTTGACGTCCTGCAGGGCTTTTTCCACGTACGGTGCCTGCTCGTTCGACTGTGCGCATGCTGGCCTGTTTCGTGCGTACGAATCGCGGGAGAGCACCGACAGCAAGGGCTACGATGGTTAGGAGGAGGAACAACACGTAGACGATGGTCAACAAATGTTCACCGCTTACGGTTCGCTCAAGCGAGAGAGCGTCGCTTGAGTGCACCAGAGGATCGACTGATGCGCATATGCGGCGAAGCGTGACCCGATGCAGTGGAGTAGGCGGTCAGTACGGCGGTGAGGGCGCCGCATCACAGGACTCACACACGCAGCATGGGTGGCCTGGGGGCGGACCAGTACACCCACTTCGCACGCCACCGCAGGCGCTGACATGAGCGCTGGAAAAGAGGCACTGTAGTGCCTCCTGCGGAGACGCCGACTCGGAACAGGGCCGCCGCACTCGCGTCGTACTCCTCCAGAAGGCAGCTGGAAATGTTACCTGCCACGAGCAGGGCACTGCACACCGCAACAAGGTAGCTAGCTTGGCCTATCGTCGGCCTCGGCCCCCTTAAGGAGCGGCTTTCGCCGCGTCCTAGAAGGAAATGAGCCCACAGCCCCTCACGTCCGTGAAGAAGATCGCCAGCTGTCCCCCGCATCTGCCGGGGCAAAGGTGGGAGTAAGCAGCAGGGTAGCCAAGGCGCCTCATCGGGGTTTTTCCCCACCTGCCCCGGCTCATCCGTTGGTCACCGATCGCACATCCTGCGTGCCCTTCTTCCTCGCGGAACAAGCCGCACTGCCCGCAGTGCCAAAAGCGACGCCGATAGAGCGCCACCGCCGCTGGCGTCGCTCAGGTTGAGAAACGCAGGTGACGGGCCGATGCGGAAGCCTCATGGTGTGCAGAGATGACCCTTGAGTATGAGGAGATGAGCGAGCCTGAGACGCTTGGCGACGCACGAGCCAGCCAGCCAAGCTGCTGTGCATCTGCCGACCGCCGCCAGGCACTTTCGCGCCTCGAGAAAAGTAAAATCGATGCACATGACGGCTGAAACTCTAAAAAAAATCTGTTGTCAGTGCCCCTCCTCCTCCCTCCCTCGCCGGTGCATCTTCGTCGCCCGTGTTCGTCTGTGCCGAAGGCGCCTAAACCAGCTTCGATCTGTTCCGCTGATGTGAGGAAATGCGGCACACAATCGATGGCCGCCGCCGCGCTTTTGTATGTGTATGTGTGTGTGCCGGGGGGGGGGAGAAGGGCTAAATCGCAGCGGATGCGACCAATGTCCCTCATCTGATCATGTAGATACGTGCTGTGGGAACGAGCACGCGGACAAGATCGATGCCAACGAGGCTGTTCTCGTCATGGATCACTCAGGGAAGGCATGCAGAGTGTGAAGCGGCCGGTGAGGAGGTTCTCACCACAGAAAACACCCTGTGAAACGCCTTCAAAAGCCAAAACGCTTTACACATACACACACACACAAACGCACACATAGAAGAGAAGTCATCGGCAGAAGTTATGCAAATTTTGATGTCCGCCATCATCGTCTTGGCCACCATCACGTTGCCGTTGAAGAGGCCATGCATGAAGCGGAACACGGCGCACATCCACACACTCGTGCTGAGACCAAACCCCAGCATCATGAGCCCGCTGGTGAAGAGGCCGCTGATGAGTGGGAAACGGCGGCCGTACTTGCCGTGCAGATCGTCTTACATTTTGATTTATTTCACCTCAAGAGCAAACTAGTCGGCTACGAGCTTCTGTCTTGTCGCCTCCAAGCACCTCCTGCCTCCCTGACGGGTACACCCCAGAGGACAGCGACGAGAATGAGACGAAACGGCGCCACTATGAGTGAGCGCATGTTGCTGAGAACGGTAATCACCATGAGGACGTGTTGGAGACCTTGCAGGGGCGTACCCATTTCTTTGCACAGCCGCGGCTGCAATGTCTGCATCACATCATCCCAAAGCGAGCGTGCAGAGAGTCCTTCCACCGGCTGCGCTGGTGTCAGCGGGAAAGGGGCACACAGGGCATCCAGACACCAACTTTGTCGTATGAGAAGCTTTACGGTGCAAAGAGTGAAGCAATGAAACCGCCGCAGAAACGACTCGTGATTGGGCCGAAGAACCAAACGCCGTGCTACGAAAGGTGGAAACAGATTATCAGAGACCGAATCGACTTTTGATGGTGGGAACAGAAATGCGTCCGAAACAGAAGCGGAGGGCACATAAGGGAAGTAAAAAAAAATAGCACAACCGGGAAACACGTTACGGCAGTGCAAAGGATGGAGGAGGACAAGTCGCATGGCCCTCCCTCTCTCCTAATGCCCCCCTGCGCATCGCCCACGGTTCATTCTCTGATAAAGCGAGTGAGCATGTCATGGGTGAGGTGAGTACTCAACGACGCGCGCAAGACAAAGCAGCCCCAAGGATCGGTTGGTACGTCCAGGTGAAAAAAAAAAGGATGGGGCCGGTGCATGGGAGTGGAGTGACGGGAGAAGGGGGCGGATGGCACTTGAAGTATGAAACTGTGCGAATGGTCATCAAAGCGAAAATGGCATCGGGCCAAAGCGTACGCCCTCCTGTCGAAGCGGCATACGCTGAAGAAACTGCAGCCAATATAGAAGGGAGGGGTCTCGATACGGGTAGGCCCTTCTGCGCCTGTGCACCAACGCCGCCATCTTTGAGTGGGCACCTCAAGAGAGAGAGAAGGTTCCCACCACATCGAAGCCCGCACACGCTGCTGCGAGTGAGCTCATGAGGGGCCACGTGGAAAGCCATTTTCACGGATGGAAGCGGTGGGGAGAAGGGGTGTTGAGTGCGGCGAAGCGGAATGCCGGGATGCTTCCCCCACCCCCGGCCCAGCCTTTCACATGAAGACACGAACAGCATCTAAACACGGAGAAAGCCGTCACAATGGGATGCCAAAGGCTCTCGCAGGTAGGAACGCCTCTCTCACTTCTCCATGAGAGGCGCTGCCGCATCGCCTGCCATCAGCACTGGACTCGCACGCACGCACACACACACACACACTGCTTGGAAGCGCGTCACAACGGCATGCGACGGATCCTAAACGGCAGAAGGGCAGTTGACTTTTTCGCTCTTGACGGAGCAAGACGTAATGGTAATCTGAGGCCAGAATGGGAAAAACAGATCGACGCCTCCCTTTTGCACCGATACTTCGTACGCGCCAAAGTGGTCATCTGTTGGTGTTATTGCTGTGTTTTCTTTTTTTTTCTGCGGTGCACGCTGACTCCTTCTCGCAGTGCTGTCGAAAGTTATATCGGCAGTAGCATTGCGCTAGTGCAGCAGCTTCTGCAGAGCTGTCCTCGGAAGTGACCAGGGGATCTTTCCGCGCTTTCCGCCAAGAGCCATGAAGTGCGTGTGGCGCAGGCTTCCTTCTCCAGATACTCTCTCAGTCCTACAAGCACACTTGCGTACCTGACCTCTAGGAACATCCCGCTCGACACTTGTAAAACCGAGTCTGAGTGGGCGAGAGAGACAGAGACAGAAAGGTCATGACACCAACTCCACTGTTTCAAGGAAAGCGGAAACAAAAAGTACGATACGAGCTGGAACTGCATGTAAGCCACACAAGTTGACCTGAGCCCGCATTTGCTTCTTCGCTATGTCCTTCGATGGCCACACAACCGGTGCGCACAGCAACGGAGGGGGGAAAGCTGCAAAGAGCCAGAAGAGAACCTGGAAAAAAAAAGAGGCTCCCTCGCGCATCCAACGCTCCTCTCCATCTCCCCTTTGGACTCTGGTGGCCTCGTAGCAGAGCGATAAGTGTGTGTGTGTGTGCGGGGGTGGGGGAGTATAGTACCGGCGCTCACATGTGCCATAGAGATCAAGATCGAAAGCAAAGACCCCACCTGCATACCGTCGAGCGCCATCGCGCCGCGAATGCGAGCTGCTGCCGGCGCTTCCGAGAGGACTTATGCCCATGCCAGGGAGACACGTCACCACAGCCAAGAGAGTGAAAAAACGAAGAAGGCACACAAACCCACACCCACACACACACACAGAATCCTCTTGAAGACGGGAGTGCGCGTTTCCGAAAAGAAAGAAATGCGCCCAGGTAATAGACCAGCAATCGCGTAGACAAACACTAAACGGTGCACACACGGCAAACCTGGCTACTCGACGGACCGCACATGTGCCATTCAGCCGGACACCCGCAGTGGCAGAATGGAAGACATGACGAAACTCAGCAGCAGCGGGACACAGGTAATCCAAAAAACAAAATGATAGTTGAACGGGTAGGGGTGCGTGACGCCATTTAGCGACCATGCGAAGATCGGAGGAATCACCGTCATTGTCACCATGCGTGAGAATGAGGCGATGGACTGAGCGATTCCATTGATGGAGCCGGCACACTCATCCGGCGCGCTCCGCACCACGTACATGAAAATGATCGAGTAGCACCATGAAAGGCCGATCTCGCGCGCCGATGTGGCGGCTACCGCAGCGTAGAGCATGGTGGACTTGTCTGTCAAATATGCGCAGCAGGGTGTCAGGATGCAAGTAGCGCACCAAAGAAGCGCTGAAAAGTCCCACAGCGGCCGGGTTGCGCCGCCTACACACTTCAAGATGCGGCTAAAGGCCAAGCTGACGGCGAGGTAAACAAACGAGGAGGCACACAAGAGAGCTCCAATTTCGGAGGACGTGAGGCCGAGGCCACCTTTTTCGCGCTCGGCGATTGCCCAGAGTGGAATCACCTCCAGCAGCGCACTCTCGGTGGAGGCGATGCACATGTACATGATCATCACAGTCCTCGAGGTTGGAAGCGCAAACGCCTCCCGGTACCCAAAGACTATCGGCTCGGTTGTCCGCGTCGGTGAGCCACTGTCGGACGCGCCGTCTCGAAATTGACATAAAAGCGCCCTTTCCGTCCCGATCTTTTCCTTGCTCGGCGGCTCTAAAGCAGGACTCAGCAGCGACAAAGACGCGTCTTCGTCAAGGTGTCGCGGCTGTCCAGGAACGTCGTCCTCACAGCTGCGCGCGTTTTGAAAGGCGCTCGCAGCAGTGGATTGAGACGCCGCTTGGGGCGTGTGCCGCTCCGAAAGGCCGAACCGGCCGGAGCCGCCACCTGGATTCTGCACAGTTGATTCCCTCGCCAGCACAGGGAGCGCGGCAAACTGGTTCAGGCTCTCCGGCGCCGACAATCCGTTCGCGGATTCGGACATCTTTTTAATAGGCGCAGGGCGCGAGGCAGCCGCGACGACGCGTCCGCCCGAATCATTCGCCACCGTGACGTTGTGCCAAGTGTCCTCGGCCGCAGCCTCCTCATCTTCATCTTCATCTTCGACAGCAGCCACGTGCTCGCCACTGTAGAAACGATCCAAAAAGCCGGTGCTTCGTCGCTTTGGCAAGTCACATGACCGACGCTCCCGGTACGTAGTGGACATGAACAGCGAGACGAACGGGTCCACTGGGCGACGGCTAGTTTCCGGCAAGACCCTCGAAATCACGATGAGGGTGAAAACAGAAAAGGCACTGATCAACAGGCACGGCAGCAGCGCCGGATGTACGACAAAGATGCTGCCGCTGTCCTCCGCCACGCCAGGAAACAGCCACGGCCCGAGGATGGTGTGATGGACCGGATCGTAGAGATGTCCGCCCAGCGCTGGCCCGACCACAGAGCCTACTCCCCAAAAAATGCTAATCGCGGCAAAGCCGATGCCTTCCGTTTCTTTGTCAGTGATGTCAGCTATCACCGTCTTGGCTACCAGAACGTTTCCGTTAGCGCAGCCCTGAATGAAGCGCGTTACTATGCAGAACTTCAAATTCGGACTCAACCCGAAGAAGATCGATACAATGGCGTTGGTGAGGAGGCCCAGCTGGATCATCGGCTTCCGCCCGACACGATCACTCGCCGTCCCCCACAGCTTCCCTGTGAGCATTTGGCCCAGCTGAAAAACGGAAATCAAGAGGCCAGATACGTACCCCGCCTCACTCGGCGAAAAGCCTTCTAGGTGCGCCACAAACAACCCCACAAAGGGCATCATGAGTGTCGCCGACAGAGACTCCGACACCAACACGGTCGACAGCGTCGCCATGTTGGTGTAGAAGGACGATGTTCTCTTCTTTCCTTTCATTATGCGGAGGAGAGCTCTGACCGATAACTAAAGTCACAGAGAAAGAGAGAAAGGTGGATGTGTGTTGTGCGCAGTACCCCGTACTATAGGTAGTACGACGTGCCTCTCTCTCTCTGGTGATTTTTTTCTAGTGTGTGTGTATTTTTTTGTCAGAAGAAGGCAACGACGGACTGTGAAAAAGGCACCCCTTCGGTGTGCGAGAAGCAGCACCCCCAGGGAAAGCGGACAGCGTGAGCACCACTGACACACGCACGCACGCGAAGAAAGCTGTAAAAAAAAGCACGTTCGACACAACTGCACAACACTAATGGGAACTGACTTTAGAGAGGGAGAGGGAGAGACGAAAAGGGGCGGAGGAGGAGGGCGTACAGGAAGAGATGGAGAGAGAGACCGAAAAAGACGCGCAGCTCCCACGTGGACAGGTTCCAAACCGGAGGATGTGGAGATGGAAGGGAAGGACACACAAGCGCACGCGAAGAGCAAAATCGGCGCTGAGGAACACAAACACGGAGAAAAATGCCTTTGTCAGCGCAAAGATGAACAAAGAGTGAAGTAAGGCAGAGCCGTGTTGCAGTGAGAAGAAGGCAAAGACACCGTCGAGGGTGAAGGCACTTGTGCAAGCGACTGAAAGAGAGGTACACACCCAAAGAGTGGCACTGGCCACCCACGCATAGGCAGACAAAACGCGTCGGAGGAGAAGGACTCAGAGTGGCGTCTGAGGAGGCACCGCTAACAAGCACACAAAAAAAGGAAAAGACAAATCGCAGCGGCCGCTCGAGGCGGAGAGCTGCTGTGACGTCAGAGATGAAAGGAGTAATTTTAGGTGCAGTCGCGTGAAGCGAAAGAGCACGAGAGAGAGGCGTTTGGTTTTGCGCCGCAGTGTGGGCGTACTGGATAGAGCTGTATATTTATATAACCGTGGTGCACAGGGCTGCACTACTCGTTTCGGGCGGCCGCAGCTTTAGGAATGCTTCGGTGTATCTGCAGTCGTGCGTGGCTCCCTTTCGTTTTGATACAAGGCGAGGCCGCAGGTACCCAGCGATGGAGTGTGAGATATGCGCCGGTGTGCACTTAACCCTCTCTATACCACAGTCGCCGCAGAGAGCGGTTGTGGGCGTAACTTTCTTCTGATGGTAGAGGGCGGCACGTGAGGGAGGAAGAAAGAAGAGAGAGAGGAACGTTCAGGTGAGTCACCTGCCCCCTCCCAGCACTCCCCTACCTCTCTTACGGATGTCGACTACGTTCCTCGAAGCAACGGTCGCCAAGATGATGAGGCGAAGAAGGAAAGAGGCGATCGAGAGGGCGAGGCACTGCAGGCGAAGGACAGCGGCGTCGACGGGAGGAGAGACGATGAAGAGATGACGGAGAAAAAGAAAAGCATCGCGGACACACGAGACGCTGGAGAGGCACACTCCCCCCTCACGAGAGCCATCGCCGGAGCTCGGCGCAGCTTTGGAATATCGTTTCAGTGGGCTCAACACACTGCTCCGTCCGTCTCAGCACCCCCTCCAGCACATGGCCACGCCTAATCACGAGCAGCCTTTCACGTGTGGGGCATGTCGCTCATACTTGTGAGGAATTCCTCCTTGTCTCCGCGCTTTCCCTCTCAGCGTCTGTGGAGGAGCTGTCAGGCCTACCGGATTATACGAACCCACACTCACACTTGCATGACTAGAAAGGGGTGGGCGAGCTGAGAGTGCGAAGCACGAGAGAGAGAGCCGCCGCTCACACATCGATGAAAAACTAACAATGGCGTTTCACTCGCTTCGCGTCATGGCGACACACTGCGCAGTGCCTCCGCTAGCTCCTGCAGCGTTGCCAGCGAAGACAGCTCCGCAGCGGGGGCCGAGCCGTCGCTTGTGTGGCGACCTACACGCAGCGGCCAGCCGCTGTGCGGGGAGGCACTGCTTGTCGGCTGTCGGAGGATAGAAGCGAGCGTGATCGATTTCGGAAGCCGACACCATTCCCGCTCGATTGGTCTCACTGTGCGGAGTTCGGCGATGCGATATGCTGTTACCAGAGGCACGAAGCGAGTCTCCTGAGACCCCGCATCACCGCCCGTTGACGGAGGCTCACCGTCATTCTCGCGACGCGGTATCTTTGACATCTGTGGCCTCGCGACTTCCCTCGTCGCACCATGGCCCGCGGCAGCGGTCCCTGTCATGTCTGACTCACTCGCTCTTGAGGCTGTGTCCGTCACAAGCTGCAGCTTTTCGTCAAGAAGTCGCATCAGCTGGGCAGGCCGGCGGCTTCGCGCGTGTGAGAGCGCCTCGTCATCCGCGCCCAGCACGGCCCGCTTGTAGAGGTCCGGCCCACCAAGGCCAAAGCGCATGCTTCTTGTCACATGAAGATTGTAGACATCGCTGGATGCTAGTGACCGAAACACCCGCTCTTTCGCCGCTTCACACGTGTACAAGGAGGCGTACACGGTGAAGCAAAGACCAAGTGGCTGCAGCGGATCCCCCAGCTCAGAACCGGTTGGTGGGGGGCGTCTCGCCATAGCGGCTCGCTTAGTGGCGGCCGATTTCACCGCATCGTGCGGCTGCGTTCGCGGCATCCGGCGCAGTGCAGCGGTGGACTTGATCAGCACAGACACTTTTTGGTTTCCGAGCGGACTGCAGACCCAGGTGAAGGGTGAATAGGCTGCGCACCAGACCTCATCCTCTTCGCCAGCTTCTTCTGGAGAACGCGATTGGACGGCGACCACTGACTCAAGTGCCAGCACGAGAGGCTTCGTGCGCCACTGCGTCGCTGCAGAGGCGACAGGCGGCTCCGCGTCGACGTACGGGGCACAGTCGTCCGCCGGCGCCATAACAAGGACGAGAGGAAAGACGTCACGCGCGAGGTGGTCGGCGGTTGGCCCATGCGTGCAGTGACGCCGGTGCCCCTCACACGGGCGACCCTTCCGCCAGCTGCCGGTGCGGCATCTGTGAAACAGCCGCAGCTGTCCACTCATTACGTAGACGAAAGAGTCGCTGTGTTCGTGGCAGCGTAACACCGGCGGCACTCCTTGATGAAACAGGGCGCGGCGCGCAAACGCGGCACGGGGCACTTTCTCAAGTTGCGCCATATACAGCTGCTTCATGACAGCACAAACGTGGTCCATGTACAGTGCAGACGAGGCGTCGGCGGCACCATCGGCGACCGAGGGCGGCACGATAAAGGGCCCTTCAGAGCCTCTAGACGCACTGCGCGCAGCCTGAGCGTGCGCTACCTCCTCGGCGGATTGGCCGAGGTGAGTGTCGAGCACTAGCCGCGGCCAACAGCACGCGTGGTGTTCATTGTACACATCTGCGTAGAAATTCAGCTCGTGTACCTCGAGAGAAAACTGAGCAGTGCCCGGATACCCCTGTAGCGCTGCCGCCGGAGGCGCCTGATGCACCTCCCAACCGTTCGGTTGGCTGCATGGTATACCGCAGAAGAACACGGTACTCATGCCAGAGGCATGCATGTGCACGGGGTCCGTGTGCGACTATCACAAGAAGGCAAATGAGAAGCGGGTGCGCGCGCAATTCAGTGATGAAGACTCGTAAAAGATCGCAGGTGGTGCCTAGAGAAAGGGGAAGAGGGCGGCTGTTGTACGAAAGGTCGCACATAACCATCAAGAAGGCAGGGCTCTGCACCGGGACCCTCTTTCGCCCCCGTTTTCGGGGGCGCCGCTTCGGGCTAATCATGCGGACGCGATCGCCTGTCCGCAGGACCGATGCCCACCTCCGCCGTTCGACCGCCAGAAGGCATTTGTTTCGTCCGCTGGAGTCACAACACACACACACACGCACCCACACACACACACACAAGCGCCTCGCCACGGCCGCTGCCCGCAAAGCATTGCTCTCGGTGGAGGGGAGGGAGAAAGACGGTTCTCTCGTCACTCCGCAAACTGCTGAGCCGCCCGCCGCGCAATAATTCGGGCCGCTCGTCGCACCTCATCCACCGTCGTCGTTCGCCCCGTGGAGATGCGCAGGGTACCAATGGCACGGTCCAGCTGCAGCTGAATCGCCTGAAGCGGATCAGAGACAAGGACCTCTGTTTTTTCATCGGCCGTGGAGTGGCAAGCGGAGCCCGCTGATATGCACACTTCATCTCCCGTAGACAGAATCAGCCGCTGGGCTGAGATGTAGGTGACTGGTGAGCCCGTTTTCGTGTTCGGTACCCGTTTGAAAAGGGCACAGTTGAGTGTGTTGGGTAGCGCCACAGCGACGCTGCCGTTGACAACGAGGCCCATGTCGTGTGCTGCCAGCTCAACCTTTAGCACACGCAGCAATTCATCGCGGGTCTCCCGCATGACGGCCGAGAAATGGTGAAGATTCTCACTCGCGAAAAGCAGCGCCTCGGCCAGGCCCGCTGCGAGAAGTACATTTTCGGTACCAGGCCGAATGCCGCGCTCATGCCCGGCGCCGAAGAGGATGTTGTGCACCTCCACACCTGGTTTGATGTACAGCGCGCCGACTCCTTTCGGGCCGTAGAATTTGTGTCCGCAGACTGAAAGAAGGTCGACATCTGTTTCCTGCACGTCTACCGGTACCTTCCCCAGCGACTGGGCCGCGTCGGTATGGAAAAGGCAGTCAGACCCGCAGAGTTCCTTCGCCACGCGACACAGCCCCTTAATGTCGTTGACGGCTCCGATCTCGTTGTTCGCGAACATGACCGAGACGAGGGCGACGGACTCAGGACCGCCAGGCAGTCGCTTCAGGCACGCGCGCAGATCCCACGCATCCAGGCAGCCGGTTTTCGGGTTCACCGGGACACACACCGCCTTCACCGTGGTGCGTGACGCGACTTCGGCGCCGTCAACGGTACTAGGGGGGAGGCGATTTCCTAGATGGTGGCCCTCCATGAACTTCAGCACCTCCGCCACTGCTGGATGCTCCACATTTGTGGACACGACATAGCGTCTCCGGGGCTGCCTTTGACGCAGGGCGACTGTACCACCGAGAATGGCGAGGTTGTTACTTTCTGTTCCGCCTGAGGTGAAGATGACAGACGCTGATGATGGCGCATTCAGTGCTGCCTGCACCTTCTTGCGGGCCCCTTCCAACTCGTACCTCGCCGCAAGACCGTAGGGGTGTGTGGAGCTGGGATTGCCCCACGTCTTGCGCACACGACAAATTTCCTGCCAGGCCTCTTCGCAGAGCGGGGTGGTGGCGTTGTAGTCGAGGTAGATGGGCAGCGGCTCTGTCTGCGGCAGAGGCTGTGGTTTTCGTTTCTTCAGCGGAGGCCCTGGAGAATTGCACATGATCAAGAGGGCTGGGCAAAGGCGGTCCGCGGAAGGACTTCGGCCGATCCCTATGCACTTCTGGACTCGGGGGACTTCCTGCAAACGACCACGCACGCCGTGTTGCTACTGGTTGATGGAGAGAGACATCAAGAGGTCAAGGTATAGGATAGTGGCAGAGGGAGCAAGTGGCACTGGATGCGATGAAAGCGTCCTGCCAGCGGCTTCTTTTTTTCTTCTCACAGCCTCAGTTGCTGTTGCCGCTCCCATGGCGTGCACGTACTACGCAAGAAGCCGACTTCCCGAGACAGAGCACTGGCACTAGCACATGAACGAACGAGGGCAGCGAGATCCCACATCATGCGGCGTTCGCCACAAGTGTTGTTACGCATCCACCAGCCTTTGCAACGCTTCTCACGTCCACCTGCCGCACCCCCCTGATTTCGTGCTCGCTTCATCTGTAATTCATACGCCCGGCTTGACTGCCGCTGAAGCTGCTCTTTTTTTTTCCTCTACTTGATTCGTTTACAATAAGACGCGACGTAGACGAGTGCGCCATATTGCAGCTCATCTCCACAACTCTCTGTCCTTACCCATCGACTTTCCTCCCAATGCCTTCTGTCCCTCTATGAGGTGCATTTCTTTGGCAAACCGATTCGACAGTGTACACCAGTCTGTCGAGGGAAAGGAAAGGGCACGCGCGCGAGGTGAGGTAACGTGAGCCAAAAAAAAACGTATCGTGCGTGTGTGCATGGAAGAAGGAAAAAGGAGATGGACCAAAGGGGACTGGAAGAGCACCACACAGCGGCACCGGATCAAAAACCACAAGGCGAAAGGCCCTCTCGTACACACACACACACCAACAAAAAAACACCCTACGATTCTTTCTCTCCTGTCTCCTCCCTCACCTGTTCAGGCAGAAGCTCTGTGTCTCATTCCGATTCCTCTTTTTTATTTTTCGAAGGGGGTGGTGTGCTGCCAAGTAAAACCCACAGAGGGAAGCACACAAGGAGTACCGCCAGAGTCCCGCCTGCCCCTTCTCCACCTCCCGATAGCCCTCCTTTACCTCACCTTCTCCCATCCCGAAAAACAACAAGAGCAACAACAACGGGGAGAACTTCGCCGCGATCACACATGAAAGAGAGAAAGCGTGCGTGTGCGCGCCCTCCATATGAGCAGAGCCTCAGGAGCTCGGGCTTACACGTGCACACTGCAATACACAAGGAGTTCGCACAGGCGGCGCGTATCGCGGCCATCGCCCCTGATGTGCGCACACCTCGACACATCCGTATCGCTCCAGAGGAGACGGTATTCATCTCACGGAGCGTGTACCACGCACCATCTCGTATTCTTTTTCATATCACATGCAGTCATGAAAAAGAGAAGTCAAACAGGTCGCCGAGTAGTTGTGTGGGACGTTGCCGTCACAGAACGCGCACGTGCGCACCTGCAAGGGAGGGGAGAGGAGGGGGAGCTGTCTGTCCACCTCCCTCATGACCCGCGCACTTCGACACACACGCACACAGAAGCATAGAAACAAACGGGCGTGCGGAGAAGTAGCCGAACGAACTGGAAGTTGGAAAAAAAGAGGGGCATGCAGTGGGTCGGCATCGAATCCGTCGCGCACGCCAGAGACCTCGCTCTGAAGAAAAGGCTCAAGAGCAAAGCCGGACACGGATTCAGTGCTTTGCACCACACACCTCGCAGCCCTATCCGCTCGTTGCGCTACGCTCATTTCACAGCTCGCCAGGAAAGAGGGCAGCGAGCTCCTCCTGCACACGCTGCGTGCTGACTGTCGGCAGCTCTGCCGCAACCTCAGCAAGCATCTTTGGCACCTCCGTCCTCACCACGTCCTCTGGTGTGTCCTTCAGACTAATGAAGGCGAGAGTGCCGTCGACGGAGGCAAACGCCTCAGCGTTCAACGGAATATGCGCGAGCAGCGCACGCAGGGCAGCCGCTAGCCCGTCGTACCGAGAGCCGCGCGCCTCTGCCGTCAACCCCTTTTTGGTACTTGCTGCCGTCGTTTCGGATGCATTGTTGCGCGCGTACATCTCCGCCAGCTGCTGTTCGAATGAGTCGGTCTCGCTGACCTCCTCATCGTCGTCATGCGCACCGTTATCCTCCTTGTCCCTCAGGAACGGGTCCACACCGACGTCCTGCCCATTACCGGTGCCACCATGCAGATCGAGATCGCGGTCGAACCGGCTGCGCTTGTGGCTGCGGTTCCCTGCACGCAGCGCCGTCTTCAGTGCTGCCTGGCGCAGTTGATCCTCACGCTCAGCCTGCAGCTGCTCCGTCGAGGTACCTGTGACATGATCCTGCAACCGTGCCTCCAGCTGCAGCTGCTCTGCCAGTGTCATTGGACGGCCATCCTTCATGCGCCGCTTCATCTCGCGCTCGCGCATTTCGTACTCTTCAC
The DNA here is from genome assembly GCF_017916325.1 of Leishmania martiniquensis. Taxonomy (NCBI): domain Eukaryota; phylum Euglenozoa; class Kinetoplastea; order Trypanosomatida; family Trypanosomatidae; genus Leishmania; species Leishmania martiniquensis. Next base: position 1,139,060 of record NC_090170.1, read on the forward strand.
ACACGAACTCTTCCTGAATTGTGCGCCCCTTGCGCGGATGAGCCCAGTCAATGGGCGGCATCGGAGAGTCCGCATACGGCAAGTTCCGGTGACGGTTCTCGATTTCGCGCTGCCGACGCTCCTGCGCGAGGGCAGCCTCGATCGAAACCGCCTCCCCTAGCCTCGCGGTAAGATGCTTCTCGGGCACGGTGGAGGCAATCACAGCCTCAATCTTCATGCCTGCCTTGCCCACCTCCAGCGCCTCACCGAGCAGATTCAGCGTGGACTCCTGCGAGGGTAGCAGCGTCAGCACGTCATTGCCAATGTGCATCGTCATGGAGCCGTCGCTCCAGTGGACGATGCGGCTATTGCTCGAGACGCCCCCCTCATGGACGCTCCATCGCAGCACGTTACTGGGTGTGTAGAGCATGAATTTATTGCTCTCCAGGTATGCGCATGTTGACGGGTCGCAAGGACGGGGGTCAGCGTGCAGTGTCTGCCGGTTGGGAAAGATGACAGGCATGTCCAACAACCAGGACGGCGTCGTTGCTTTCTCCCAATTCTCACGCCAACTCTCTGGCAGTGAGCTTTCCAGGAGCGTGAAAGGGACGGCCTGATCGGCACGTAGTACGTTGGCGCCGCCGCTGCCAAAGTACCGCGCACCCTCCTCGCACACCAGCACCTCTTTGTTTACTTTCATCTCCCGAGCCAGCGCTTCGATGCCGTAGCGCTCCTCTTGAAAGAGGCGCACGTCATCTTCGCGGATGCCTCCGCCGAAGAGGTCCTGCAGGATGGAACGTGTGTCAATGAGCCCAGGATCCTTTGCCGCCGCTTTGTCTAATTCCTCCGCCTGGAAGATGGGGCCAAACAACGCCTGCATCGTGAGAGCCATGGCTGCAGGTGCGTGAGCGCCCCCAGCGTGCGTCAGAACATCGTCCTCGTCGAAACCTGTCACCGTCGCTGCCGCTATGGGAGATGTAGCTGCCGGCAGGCCCGGCGCAGGAGCTATTAGGTCCGCCGCTTCTGAAGCTGCGTGGCATTCCATTGGCGAAGTGCGTGATGCAGACTGTGCCCAGGTAAAAGCAACCTCGAAAGAGGAATGGTTGCGCCGGAGAGCCAATCGGCACGGCCGGAGGAAATGGCTAGCTCAATGGCCAACGAAGGAAGCGAAGCAGTCTCACACACCGCCTGCACAGAAATTACGGCCACCGCTACCCTCACGCAGCCAAAACGAGCGAGCTCGCAAAGCTCCGACAACACTTACGACCCACCGGCTTGGAGGAGAGCGGCTCGTATTGAGCGTGCCCTTGCTCACTTTCGCGAAAGCTTTGATGCAGCTGCGAGACTCAGCAGGGCCACAGGGGCAGAGAGGCGTGTTAGAGCGGAGAGTTGGATGTGTTAGAGGGCGTGCGCTGCCTCTCAGTCAATTAGTCCGCTCACGAAGGTAATGCGGCACCGCGTGCGTAACCCTGGGCAACGCGTCCCTTTTTCCTTTTAGTTCTCGAGGAATGGCGAGAAATGGAAGAGATTGGCGGTGATTCGTGAGATCAGCGTGCCCGGCGAGCGCAAATCAGCGCGTAAGGGCAATCGCCGTGTGAGATGGTGGAGTGGGGTCTGTGCAAGGCGGCGACAGGCACTTCCACGCACTGGAAGTTAAAAAAGAAAAAGGCCCCAACGAAAATGAAGGCGGCGGAGGGGGGAGAAGGAGGCGGCCAGAGAAATTTCGTCATTGTGAAGAGCCGTGTGGCTTATGATGCGCGCCATGGTTGGAGGAGCACCACGAAAGACCGAGCTCAGTAAGTGACGCGACAGCCCTGGCGAGTCAGCCGCCCGCGCCCACCGCCCACCATCCCTTTCCCCCACCCACCCAACACATACACACACACACGCAGGCTTTGAGTCACTACAAAGTACAGAGGGGAGACGGCAGAAAGCTCTCGCCTGATTAGCGTGCGTCCACAGGTTTAGGTATCTACGTGCCCGCAGGCCGGTCCGTCGCGCACAGTTGCCTCACCTTTGCAGATGGTGGTGAAGGAAGGTAGTGTCCTCCGCTGCGGTAGCGTTGCAGACAAGCAAGCAGCTCCTGCATTCAAGCCGCATACAGATTATAGCGCCGTGGGTTTGCTGTAACCAGCAAGGATGGCACGAGGCCGAAGCGCTTCTTAACCAGCACCAAGGCATACCGCCAACAACGCCCTCATACACGACACGTGGAAGGATGCTCCTCGCACACCTTTGCCGAGGAGACCGTACCGGCACTTGAAAGACTCCTCATTCTTTACAAAGGATACCGCAGTCAGCGAGCTGGCGAATGACTTTGTCTCTCGCGCCACCTCGAATGGGTACTTGATTCCATACAGGTGCGAGCTCAGAGAGGTCGTCCGCACCCTCTTGCCGCCGTGGAAAACGGGGGTATGGGCCATGCATCGCCTCTCCCCCTGTTTGGAAGCGTACCCGCTAAATCCACGGAGCTCTGGACGACAGGCCAACCACTTTGTCACACTCGGCCCGGCATCCTCCGATCCCCACCTCAGTTTTGCAACTCTTCGTTTCGGATTTGTGCGCGCACTTTGATACAGCGCTTCTTATGGTCCCACTTTTTGGAGAGGCTGTCGCTCACCGCCAGCCCACGCTCCAACATCTTTTGCTTGCGCTTTGCTTGCTTTCGCGTCAGCTGCTTCTTGTTGCTTTTCACAGGGGCGTCCACAACGAGGTCGCCGACAATGCCCATCGCCCGCTTCACTGCCGCCTTTGTCGCCTCGCCATCTGAGTCGTGGCAACTGGCGCTAGCACAGGCTCTCGCGTCGTCCTTCAGCTCTCCATTCAGCCGTGCCATCTCGCGATCAACCTCGTCCTCCAGCCTCTGCGACTTTTGCGCACTGCGAAGCTCAAGCTCCCGCTGCGCGCGCTCAATCTTGCGCTTCTGCACGGTCTTGCGGTGCGCTCGCTTCTTCGCCATTTGCTTCAGCTTTCGAACTAACTTCGTCATGGTTGAAGTGGGGAGGAAGCAGCGAAGCAAAAGGTTAATTTGTTTCGTTTTTTGGGGGGAGGAGGGGGGCGCTTGTTTCCTGCTGTTGTTGTTGTTCGAGGGAGGTCGTGCCGGTGGCCGTGGTGGGAAGCAGGAGGAGGGGGGAGGAGGGGGGAAGCACCTGGTCACGGCGCAAGTGCGAGGCTCGTGGGGGCCATATGCGTTGTGTGTATGTGCGCGCATGCGTGCAGAGAGGGGCCGAAACAGAATGCGCTGCGCGATGCGGGGGTGAGGAAATCGCTTGTGTGCGCTGGAGACTGGCAGCGTCTGTGGCTGCTCCCACCGCATCAAGGTGCAGATCACGCGCGAAAAGATGCTTATCCCTGACCTCTCTACAGGTGCGCATGCGTACCCTGAGAAGAGACGCACCACCACGGGCGTTGCCGCTGCGATGCTCGAAACATACTCTGTCGACGGTTCTTTTCTTTTTCCTTTTTCTCTTCCCTCAGGTCCCCGAGAATATAGGGGAAGGGGAGGGCGCACAGTAAAGCGTATATCAGGAATGGTGCCGCCCAGACAATCGGAACACAGGAAAACATTTGAGGAGAGCCTCTCCATCTCAGACGAGGCAGACGCGTGCACACCGAGCGGCAGGCAGGCCGGTGCGCACGCCGAGCCCTTCTTGTCGTGTTTCTCCACCCCCTTCCCTACCCTGATCAATACTCGGCCATCTTCAGGTGCTTTTTTTGCTGCTTCCGTAGCCAAGAGTTGTAGAGGACAGCAGACGTGTTTGCAGCCCTGTCGGATGAGATCATGTGCGCCGGCATGGACGGCATCACACGCACCGTTTCGGCGACATTGAAGACAGTCACCTTCTGCATCGGCGCCACGTGTGGTATCATTTCATCTACAGAGGAGTCGTCACGCACCAGTGGAGCGTCGCTGGCGCCCGCTGTATCCGTGGCAGATGTGTGCTGGAGTGCTTCGGCCAGCACAACGCTGTCTGTGACAGCGGTGACATCTGACGGGCAGTTCTCTAACCCTTCCATAAGCAGCTCTATAAAGCGAAAGCACAACCTGGGTTCCGCGTGCTCCAGCTTGGCGAAGTGCTCCGCGAGCTCTTCCATGGTAGTCTTGGTGCTGGTGACATCGTGCGGCAGCTGCCGGGTGTGCCGCACACGTTCCCTCCACGCTGCCCATACACTTTGGTGTGCAGATGAAGTCGTTGGGGAGGATATGGGCGTGGCGGCAGCGTCAAGAGCACGGTACTGGTCATGCAGAAGCGCGACATCCTGTAGTGCTTGTTTGGTCGCTATTGCCAGAGACGGAGGCGGCCCTTCAAAAACCGGCGTGGTGCCACCGGTGGTCAACTTGGGAGACGCACTGTCACTTGGCGGCGCAGATGGGTTCCTTGTCTGCGCGGGAGGCTCGACCACTGGTACAAACGTGTCACGGAAGCATTGTGGAGTCTCCCAGCTAAGATCCTCGAGCGATAGGGACATCAAGAAGCCCTCCACAGTCATATTAGGAAGGCAGATGCCTGCGGCGTCGCGCTTGCGCGATAGCTGCGCGGTGGGTTCCATCGACGGAGGCGAAGGTTCCTTCTGGTAGACGGCCCTCACGGCTTCGGCGAGGTGAATCGCTGCGTCGTTTCGTTGGGCGGCTGTAGAGAAGTGATACTTCGCAAAAGCGCGGGACTGGAGCAGGGCCTGAAGCGTCGGGCGCCTCGCGGGAGAGAGCGCCAGGCAGTCGCTGATGAGACGGACCATGTCCTCCCCCGCTTCAGGCGGGAGCAGTGCCGCAAGGTGGTGCAGATGGCTTCGGATCACGGCCAGGCGTTCCGCAGCGCTCGTGGCCGCAGAGAAGTCCACGTGGTTTAAAGAACCAAGCTGCAGCATGAGAAGCCCCAGTGCCCAAACATCAGCGCTAAGAGGGAGCGCACCGCCTGGAGCTGCCGGGGATTCGCCCCAACACGACATATTGCTCACCTCTGGAGCGCAAACGACTTTTCTTCCTTCCCCTGCGACGCCGCTGGGGGAGTCATCTTCGGGCATCAAGTGCGGCAACGTCAGGACGGTCGCCTGACAGGAGCCGGCGGAGCCCTCGGCCATATCGAGCATCGCCGCAGCACTGAGAGGAAGTCGAAATCGCACACAGCCTTTGTTGATATCTAGGCGCACGCTGTCCAGTGGGATATCGCGACACACCACATGCCCGACAGCGTGCAAGTGCAACAGAACCTGGGCGAGCTGGTAGGATATGACCGCCATATTCTGCAGCATCTTCGAATGGCCCTGAAAGAGAAGCCTCTTGGCCACCGCGGTCGCGTAATCCGAAAGTGAGCAGCCCTCCGTGTAGTCCTCCACCACAACGAGCGCCGTTATCGTTGGGGAAGAGATCCCGGTGAGTGCAGCGGTGTCGGTCACCAACTGGGTTCCTCCGCTCCCTGGCGTAGCTCCTTTCCGTTTCCTGCATTTCTCGGTTTCAGGCGACGCGTCCGCACGCTTCTCCACACCCACGTGATCAGCTCCATCGCTGGCCGGTCTTGGAGAGCTTAGTGTCTGGTCCGTGTAGAAGGCATCCATCAGCGTTCGCAGATATGGGTGATCTACTTGCCGGCGAAGGCGGACGTTCTGCAACACGAGTTGCAGTGAGACTGCTTCGGATGTGCTCGCGGACTCCTGCAGAGAGGTGGTGAGGGGGATGTAGGTGACCAGCACATCCCTTTCCCATGACTCCGCGCACGACTTGCTGGTTTTGCCCTTTGCTGGTCGCGAGATACCCTCCGTGCGCTGCGGGAGGAGGCGTTGCGCACGGTAAGTTGACGCTCGTGAAAAAAGTGCACCATAGGAGCCGCGCTCAGCGCCCTCAGCTGCTTTCAACCGGTACGCGCGGCCTTGGGTGTCGACGAGAGTTGCATTCATGGCTCGCGGGGCAGCGAGGTGTACGTGAAGAGAGGAAGGGACTTTGCTGAAACGGGCGTCCGCAGAAGGGCCATACACGGAAGGCACAATGTGTTGACCGCATTCGAGAAAAAAAGGGAGATGAAGTGCGCGCACGCTTTATCTCATCTGCACGCACAGCAGCCCCACAGAGTGGGGAGCGAAAACCCGGTGTGAAGGCCGCGATGCTGGGCCGATGGGACGAAGAAGCGCAGGCGCGCAGAAAGAGAGCTGTGTGAGTACAAAAAAAAAGAGGTGAGGCGAGCGGCAAACGCCATAGTCCTTCCGGTATCAACAGCAGACAGAAATCAACAAGAGCCGCGATGACATGCAGTCGGTCGAGCCGACTCCCTTCGCCCATCGGCCGCCTTCTCGAGGCTCTCCCATGAGAAACCCAGGAGCTGTAGAAGCGCAAATAGCAGCCCACTGGCAAGGGGTGATCGATGGCAGTTCCCATACCCGCACGCAGCACTTCTCATCTTCCTGGCGTGATCTTGTCGATGTTGTTCCTGATGCCCGCTCCATGAGAAACGAGGAATCAATGGAAACAAGACAGACTTTTATGTGTGCAGAAGTGATACCTTTTTATGTGCTCCCCCTTTTCATTCCCTTTCTGGCGGTCCTCAAGGAGAGGGCGGCGCTGAGGGAGAGACTGGCTGGACGGCTGAAGGGAGGGGAGGAGAGTCGTGTGTGTCTGTGTGTGGGGGGGGCGCGTAGACGCTTGCCTGCGGCAGCTCGCACCCTGTAAGAGCACCGCTGACAACACAGGTGCACAGAGGTCGCACCTCGACCACATCGCTTACATATTCGATAGGAACGAATCATCAGCCAATTAGGGAAGCAGTTTTTTGCGGCGCAAGAGCGCCTCCATCGCCTGCTCAAACTCTGTTCCAGTAATCAGCACACCTTTTTCGTGTCGGTACGAAGGGTTCTTCGTCACGGTACGGATGAACACGTCCTTGATCAGCTCTGATAGAGTGCTTTGCGCGAGCGCCGTGCTCACTGTCTTGTCCGTGAACAACGCCACCCGGTAGCCTGTCATGGTCTCCGTGTAGTGCACTTTGTACAGTGGTGTGTGCACGGCCCGCAAGCCGCCGCCCTGCGTGGAAGACAATTGCGAGCTGATGTGCTGAAGTGTGTAGACAAAGCCGGCGACGAGGCCGTCCTCGCCGTGCTGCACAGCGCTTGTGCGCTTCCACTGCTTAGTGTAGATGGTGTCCCCATATCGGTTGAACACGTAGATTGAATACAGCGTCATGACTGCACCCTAGCGTGGCGCAGGCCGGATCACGAAGACCAACCACCGTCTCAGTGGCTCCCCGTCACGTCGCGGAGGGCTGCCAACAACCTAAGGATGCAGTCTCGTGGAGCAGGAAAGCGGTTATGTGTGTGTGTGGGGGGTCCCCTCTCTTACATGCGCGAAACAGAAGGTTTCTCGAGAGTCACGGGAGGAATGTAAGCAGCGCTTTCCTCCAAAACCCCGCACTCGGTAGTTGGATGCGCAAAGACCGCAGATAGTGCGACCCCCAAAGGGCGAGGAGGAGCATACCGGCGTGCACCGCGTCTCGCGGGAGAGGCGAGGTGAGCAAGTGAGGCAATGAGTGCAGGACAGGGCAGGGCGAGGAATAAGACGCAGAAGACAGCGAGGCGTTCGCGTGGAGTCCCCTCTGCAAGCACCTGCGCTCCGCGGGTTCGACAGCATAGGAAGCGCAACAGGAGCCTTACAGGATCAGCTGTGCCGCATAAAGTCTTGAGCTGTGAAGCGAGAGATGCTGAGAAGAGGGATACGGGCGAACATCCTGGGTCGCCTACCGACGTCGCACTTTTTGTTTCCGTTTTCTTTTTTTCGGTCTCTCCGGTTCTCCGCGGCTGCAGTGTTACGTTAGAGCTCCATCCCACTCTCATTCGCAAAAAGATATATATATATTAGAGGTGACAGCAGTGCAGGACGTGCGACAGGAGAGGCAAGCGGCGCTTTTGCGTGCGTCACACGACCAACCATCTGTGCATACGTGTGCGTGAGTGAAGGGAGTCTTCTCCGAGCGAGCAGCCGTGGCATGGGCGGAGGGCATGGCCTCATCGCTAAAAAGAAAAAAGAGCAGAGGCGAACGTTCCCAATAGGACGCCACGGCCAGAGCAACAGGTGTCTCCCACAGAGCTCATTTCGGTTGATGCTGGCAATTCAAGCTACTGTCGCGCTCGTGCGTCAACGCATCTCGATCCAGTGATTGGCGGTACTCGTCGATGATGTTCGGCACCCAGTCTGGCATCGGCTTTGTATTGACCTTGCGTGATGGCATCCACGGCGCGACACGGCGTTGCCGATCGCGCCTCATCATTGCCTGTATCCGCCGCTGCTCGGCTTCTAACCAATGATCATAGTCATTGCCACGGCGGCGCGTCAGTCGCCGCCAGCGCATAAACTCGTTCGCCTGGTGCGCGCGCTCTCGCTGCTGTGCCTCGTCGAGATTGATGTCATCAGCGGAAACGCTCAGTCGGTTGACGCCAATGTCCACCGAGGCATACTTTGTCTGCAAGTTCAACGAGGAGTGTTCCTGCTTCGTCTGCGCAGGCAGGTAGTCCCAATTCCCACGTGGGCGGAGGGTGTAGAGGACGACGGACATCGAAATGAGCAGGTCCGACGGCACCTCGCTTGGGTTCGGCAGGCTTTCGAGCAGCAGTCGCGTGGTCGGCCGCGACAGTCTTGTTGCGAGGCGACGGATCATGTTCCGCTTGTGATTCGGGCCGGCAAAGAGAATATAGCCGCTCTGCGCGTCATCCTCGACGCTGGAGGAGCGCGTGAAACGGTCAAGGCAGAAGTCCGAAAGCGATTCCTCTCTCACCCGTGAGGCACCACGGAGGCCACGCGACATCACTTCATACGAGGAATCGCGCTGCAGCGGTGCCGGAAGAGAAACAGGGGAGGCTCCCACCACGCTAGACCGAAAGACACGTCCGGCAGGTGCCTCCGGAGCGTCGACAAACCCTGGCTGCGCGCGCATACCGACACCGTCCACGTCAGCAGCGTCTGCTTGTGCGGCGCAGCAAAGTGGCAGGAGGTTGTTGCGCTCCGTGATGTGATTTAACATACCATAGACATCATCGCCGTCCTCCTCCTTCAATGTGTAGATCGGGACGGAGGTTTGAAAGTGCGCCCCGCGGGCTGCGCGAATGACTCGATGGTCATACAAGTCAGCGCAGTGATTTGTCGCGATGATTGCGTCGTATTGGTACCCCGAGGCCGTGCGAAGGAGGGTGCCGAGCACACCAGGGTCATCGACGTTGTCGAGCACAAGCACACGGTTGAGGCGCTGGTGATTGGCGATGAGCTGCTCCTTCATGGGCGGCGTCGGGATCGCAAAGTCACCCACATAACCGTCTGCGCCGGACGCGACGGCAGATGAGACAGCCCGGTCCATAAGGACTATGTCGGTGTCGCGGCGGTCCTGGAATGACCCCGGAACTGGCTTGCCGACTTCTACCATGAGGTGGCGTGGCCGGTATCCAGCTCGGCACAGCTCCTCAATCATAGCCCGACCACCGACGACCAGCATCTGCCGTGCTTGCCGGTACTTTTCATTGCTGCTGAGCGTTACAAAGTGCTGAACCAACGTGTGATTCATGTCGTCGATTACGGTTCCCTCCCAGAGCACCTCCTGCTGCATTTGTAGCAGCAGCGCCTTCTGAGCCTGCTTCTTGAGCTTCTCTGCCGAGAGTGCAGCAGAGGACGACGGAGAAGCGGCAGAGGCAGCGATGCGGCTTGCGTTCGTCGGTATTGTGACGTTGCGCTGCGACGGATCCTTAGGTGCGAGCGGGTGACGGTAGGCGGACTTGCTCATCCGAGCGACGGAGCGCTGCTCCCCAACGGAGGACTGGAAGCAGCGAGCGGTGCGCAGCGTCGAAACCCCAACGGAGGTGCAGCGGCGGATGTGATGATCCAGCGCGAGCACTCCATGCAGGAATGGCGCGTACCGCTTCATGAAAACAGGACGCCTTTATCTATTCTCACTTTTTCAGTGACTCAATGCCCCGTAAGATGCAGTGGGGTAAGTGCGTGTGTGCGAGGGGGAGGGGAGGGGAGCAGAGATCGGAGGGAAGGAAGAAAGAGGAGAAGCTTCAGGACAGCGAGTACTGAAGAGAAGCAACACGAGAGGGTGACACGTGATGATGAGGGGCCCCCGGTTGTTGTGTGAAGTGCCGGTCAGCCGAAGCGTTCCTCTCCTGCGACCGCAAGAGTTTCGCGGGGAAGCGACGCTGGTCGCCACCGCCTTCTCGCCCATCCCCTCCCTTTCCTCGCGCCCTTCATCTAAGGCCTCGGCAATGAGAGCCAAGAGGAGGGTCATACAGTGCACTCTGCAGCATGCTGCTTCCTGTTTTCTGGGCTGCACAGACTTCTGTGTGGGGAGTAGCAGAAGGAGGGGGAAGGGATTACTGCCTTCTCTCGCGCTGAGTTGCCCACGTCTACAATTCATAATGCTGCGGCTGTTACCGCTAACCTGAACGAAGCCTCGTCGCTCAGCTTTCCCTGCCGAGAGGGTAGAGGAAGAGCCACAGAGATGATATGCATAGGCTTATTCACACCTATAGGAGGAGTAAGGGAAGGAGGGGGTGTGGGAGGAAGGAAAACGCTGTTTTCTCTACGGAAACTGCTGCGTTCACTAACGCCGTGCGATCGATGCTGCAATCCCCTAAACGCGCATGCGATAGGGAGGACCGCGTCCGGGAGCCACATAAAAGACGCGCAAAAAGAAAAAAGAGGCAAAGGCAGAACAAACAGTGGCGTCATAAGGGTCTTCCATACACATGCAGAGACACGCAATGGCACAGCAACACACACATTATCCAATGACGCGAAGAAGAAGAAAACGTTTACATGAAGGTGGAACAGACGGATGCAACCGAACATCAAACGCATGCTCCAAAGAATACGTTACATCTTGCGAAGAGAGGGAGCGAGCAAGAAGAATATCATAGGACGAAAGAGGCCTCACATACACACACAAGCTTTCGGGCGGGAGGGCAGGCGACGCGCAGGGGTCCGCTGGTCTTGCAAGCTCGATGTAATTTGCTCGACGCTCGCCTTCTCGATGGGTCGAGAGACTCGGCCCCTTTCGTGAAATTCCCACGCAAACCGCCTTACGTAAACGTCACCACACGACAGAGACGCCTCGATCGCCTCAGGCAGAGCAGCTAAGAGGGAGAATGAGCTACGGCGGGGCAACACACCTCGAGGGCAACTGTGCCGCCGATCGTGCAATTTTCGAAGCACTGCATTTTTGCTCTCAAAAGGGGCCGCGCGACTCCTTCGTGTACGCCTTCTTGTCAAGGATGGTGGACATTTGCAGCGCAGCATAGATCATGAGTAGCGGCATGTGCACTACGAGCGCGTGCTCCTCCTCCTTCACGGACGTCCCCTCAAAGTGCTCCCGCAGAAACTCCAGGAAGTACGGAAAAATCATATCCGTCGAGTCGCTGCCGTCCTCCTTGAGCGTCAGCCGAGGACAGGCCGAGGCGCGGCGTGAGGGCGTGTCCGTATCTCCGTCGATCGCCGGCGGAACACAGCGCACCTCAAATCGAATGAGGCACTGCCGGTTCTGCTGAGATGCCCCCCCAATCGGCTTCGCGCCACTACCGTGGTTGCCGTTGGGCCCCGTAATGTTGTAGTAGGAGCTGCTTTCATCGTGCAGCCACGCGGGAGTTCGATACTTGTCTAGCACCCCAGCTTGCCGAGCCGTCGCTTCGGTGCCTGTGCCGCCGCTAGTGGTGGGCGCCTGGATTTCTGTGCAGTAGATGTAAGGGCCGGTAATGGGCGGGTGGTTGCTTGCATAGACGACGGCGCCGACAAATTGCGCGTCTGGGTAGCTCGATCGTGTGTTGTTGGCATCGTTGTACTGCCCTTGATAGGCAGCGATCTTCAACGGGCCCTCGGTGACGCTGCAGCGCATGGTGAGCGCGACCGGTTCGCCTAGGCGCGTCAGCACGCGTTGAAAGAAGCAAATGCTGCTCGCGAGGGCAGCCGTCGTAGAGAGAAACGTACTCTCAAACGAGGCGCCGCCCTCGCCGACGCCGATGAGCAGGCCATAGTGATCCTCGAGGGAATAGCGGTGCACCTCTCGCAGTACTGAAATGATGCTCGGGTCATCGGCCTGCTCACGGTTCAAGGCGAACTGGTGGCGCACGTACGCGCCCGTTGTCCGAGTTGTCGACGGCGGCCTCGGGATGCAGCGAGTGAGGAAGGGGGAGCGCATGCCTCGTGGCAGGCAGTGCATAAAGTGCGGAACGCGGAAGAGCTTTGGGTACGGGATCGCCGAAAACTCGGCGCGCGTGTCGAAGGAAACGAAAAGGTCAAGAAAACCGCTATGGGGGGTGTCATTGTAAATGCGGAACTGCACCTTGCCGTGTTTAAGGCTGATCACGGGGATTGGTGGGATTTCCTCGGCATCCTCGGCCCCGAACCCCTCCACACACTCTGCGAGCTCCTCGCGGTAGGTGCTCTCGCCCTGGGAATGCTGCGAAGTGTGGCCAAAGGAGAGACGATGGCCTCCGTCGCTGACAGCCGTACCGCCGCCGACCAGGCTCGATCTGGCGATGCCGCGCCGCTGCAGCGCGTGCCCGGTGGTGCTGCGCCGCTTGATCGGTTTGCCGAAGGGGTCTGCAGAGCTATTCTGAGAGCGGACGTACGCCTTCAAGTCCACAATGAGAGACCGGTAAGGATCCTTCGCACCAATCGCATCAGCAGACACCTCAACCGCGAGCTCCACGAAGGAGCCGCAAAACGGTGCGGACAAGAGGTAGTGACCACTAGGCAGGTGCGCCGTGAAGGCAAAGCCGGCTTGTGAGGGGCAGAAGAACGACTCCAGGCGCCGCCGATCCGCCTCCTCGGTATAGTAAAGTCGGTGGTGCTGGCGCTGAAAAAGCGAGGGTAGCCGCTCTAGCTGGAAAAACACGGCGACGTCACCAAGCTCGTTGACCTCCGTACGATCGGTGCACATTGGGCAGCGATAAGCGTTCGTCGAGTGAAATGTGCCCACGAAAGGGATGTCGTTGACGGAGCGGAAGTGCGCAATGTCACAGCCGCACGAGCGGCAGTTGACGACAAAGTACACGGACATCCATGACCGTTCTACAGCGAGCAAAAGTTGCGCGGTGACCACATCGATCGGGGCCTTCAGCAGCGCCGCCAGAGCGAGCGGGTTCCATAGAGTGAAGGTAGTATAGAAGGGGCGCAGCTCATTGCACGCCTTGACCGCAGTCCGATCTACAAGGATGACGTCCTCCTGCAAGATGCGGCCTGTTCGGGGCACTGAAAAGAAAGTCTGGCTGTGAAAGGGAGAACGCGAGTCTAAGAACGGCTCACAGACGGCCTCAAGCGCACCCCAAAAGCCCTTGTCGACTTGTTCAAAGGGCAGCGTGATCCACTGACGGTGAAACGCTGCCTTGTCCATCTGTGAAGTTGCAGCGACGTGCATGAGCAGCTGGTGAACAGAGGAGACGGTGAGAACACACACGACTGCGCACACGAACAAAAAAGCCGTATGGCCTATTTCACCGTTACGCGAAAGACTGTGAGGAGGGGAAAACACAGACGCACACACATAAAGAGGGCCAACTACAACAGTGGGTCGAGAAATGCTCGGAGAAGGCGAGCAGTCGGCCCTGAACGCGTCAGAAACGCAAAAACGATGGGTAAAAAGAAGAGGGACTTAGCCATGTAGCTGTGTGAAGACGTCCTCTACGTTTGCAGGAAAGGAGGAGGACAAGGACGATCAGCATTCGCATCGTGTAGGCACTGAGCATGGCACACAGCGAAGGCGACGCAATAGGAGTGGCGGCAATGTGTGCATCGATCGAGGAAATTCTCCTCGCGATGCATCTCTGTCCCAGTAAATCGATAGCGGGTCCTGCCCTTGTCTAAAGGGCGAGCACAAGAGCGCACGGACATGTGTTGCGGGTAAAACGTATACACGCACATGAAAAAGGAATGCAACCTCAGCAATCTTGAGCGCTGACTCGGCTGCGTGCGTGCGTGTGCGTGTGTGTGTGCGTGTGTGTGGTGGTGATGTAGAAAACGGGCGCAAGGGTAGCGCTGCTTTTTCATTCCTTATCCCTTTTTCTTCGGTCTTGCCTATTATGGCGCCACGAAGGCGGCTGCATGTTGGTGAAGGGCACGCCTCACTCTTAGGTCGTGTTAGCTTGAATGCCTCACACCCTTCACGAGCCACCTGGGCAGTGTACTACTATGTACATGCTGGAGGGACGCTTGAAGAGGAGGAGGAGCTTGCCTAATAGCAGCGCGATTGATCACCGCTTCTATCTTTCTCTCTCCATGTTTCTCCTTCCACGCAGCCTCTTTGTAGAGAACGCCTTTCTTTGTGCTCTCACCAGCGGGTGCGGTTGCCGACGCACACAAGACACACCCGCCAAAAAAAAAAACAGGGGCGCGCATAAGTACATGTGTGCACTGGGACATCAGTACTGGTACAAGCCAAAGACCGTCACCGTAGCAAACAGGTGTTTGCTCACATAAACCTCCTCAAAGTAGTGGTCTGTGTCGGAGTCCCAGAACATCTTGCATCCCGTCCGCATACCCTCGCCACGCTGCTCGCCAATCATACAGTGCACCACAATCTTGTAGCGATCGAGGTCCTTCGCGCGGATCTTATCGCGCACGGTGTCCGCTATCTCTTTGCTAATGCTCTGAATCTCATCAGCGTTGTACTCCTGGTCCTCTAGGCGGCTCTCAAGGACAGACTTTGCAATAGGCTTCAGCTCACTTGGGCGGAACCTGTGCTGATGATCTGGCCGGAGGGAGAAGGTGGTAGCGTCGACCTCTCCCTGCATCTTGAAGCGTTGCGAAGCTTCTTGCCCCTCGGCTCCTTGCTGAATCCTGTAAATGGGCGTGGCCGATATGTAGGCAGATGTGCTATGATGAAGAGGTGTCTGTGTAGACAACGCAGTATAGCCGGGGCGCGGAAGCGAGCGATGATGGCAAACACCTACGCCATAGACCTCGATCTCCATACGAGGAAAAGGGAGCGACGGCGGAACGATGAAGCGGGGCTTGATTGGTGAGCGGTTCTTTTATTTCCCCGCTAGATCGAGGGCGCGCTGGAGCCACTAAGGACCCGCACCGTTCAAATGCCTACGGAAGGATTCCAGACACGAGGCGCTGCAGGTCTGTGTGCCTCACGTCGAGAAGCCACAGAGGCCACACGGACGGGGGTTTTTCCTCGGTGCATGCTAGGTCTGTGTTTCACGACTCGATGCCGGCTCGAGGCCGATGCATCCCTCACGGTCTACCACGACGACTAAGCTTCATGTCTGCGGTGCGTGCTCTTCTTTCATTCTGGCGCAAACGCTCGTCGGGTACATTTCGGACGCAGAAAGGGTATATAAAAGAAGAGGGAGGGAGAGAGGAAAGGGGGCGGGGAGGGGAGTCAATGCCCCCTAAATGCATAACGGAAGGAAACAAAAAACGAACGCAGTGAATACGGAAGGGAAAGAGGCTCCACACGCGCCCCTGACAACGGCCAGCGACAGGCGCGCCATGACTCATGGGAGCATTCCATCGAGGCATGCACCGGAGCCGAAAAAGGGGGCTAAAAAAAAGCAGGGAAAAGGCCGCGTGTGGCCGCCGCACCGCGTGAAAGGGCACTGCTTCCGCTTCTCCATCCTCCAACTTGTCCGAGGCGCGGGAACGCGAGTAGCATGCACTTTATGTTCCTTGTGTCTCTCACTCTCTCAGGTGAAAAGAGATGGTCGCGGCACAGACCACTGGCGCCTAGAAGGGGCAGCTGTTCACAGCTTCCGCAGGAGGAAGACTCCCCTGCCCACCAAGTTGTGCCATCCATTGCGCAAATGCGCTCGCGCCGCGGAGACAACGAAGAAGAAGCCCCGCGATCTCTGTCTAAGTAATACGTGCCGTTGTGTAAGCGCTGTCTCTGTGATGGGCGAGGATCGATAGTGCAAATCAGGTAGTTCGCAATATTATTCAGCACCCCACACGCATCTTCTGTCTCACCCCGGTGAAACAATGAGGTGTGCTCGCGTACACAAGGTGGGCCTCCTCCTCTGAACGTGGTGGGCGGCTGAAGGCAACGGCTAACTGTCTGCTAGAGCAAGTCGGTGCTCTTCTTGCTTCACTGCGAAATCTGGGGCGCGAGTGCCGGAGAAGTAATCTTACCTCAGAGGGGGAAAGGAGACGGCGCGCGCCATCGCTGCCGCGGCGCCCAGCACTCTCGTGGACGACGCCGATGCGTTCATCTAGCGAGAAGCGATGCGAAGTAGCCACCAAGATAAAGCGCCGTTATTTTAGACGTAAGGGAGGTTAAAACAGCAAATTCATGAGTGTAAGCGTTTCGCAGAGTCACTCCTTGAGGATACGCCCGCACCATTACAAACAACGATGCCTCTCGTGAGGTGGTTCAGGCAGCTTCCCGATCCCCTCATGTCGTCTTCACAACCATCCATAGTCGGCGCCGCCGCCGTCCGCTCCGCGGACAGCAATAGAGAGGCTCCCCACACTTGCGCGACTGCTCTTTTTTCTGTTTTCTTTTTCTTGTTCATCGGGGGGTGGGTGGGCAGAAAGGGAAGGCAAGACGCTGAAGGGGCCACGCAAGATGCTGGGCAACCACCGCGTAGTATTCGTATGCGAACAATGCCTGTCGACCCGAGAACGAGTGGAGTCATGGCAGCCGAGAGGAGCAGCGGAAAAAAAACTCAGTCAAGCATGCAGAATACATGAAGGTAGAGCCACGACGTGCACAACACAAGAAAACAAGTCCGAGGCAGTCCGGCAAATTCCACACCGCGAACCCATTCATGCCCACCGGAGAAGGGAAACGTAACCCATCATGGGTACGCTTCTCAGCTTGCCGATTTGATGCCTTTTCAGAGCAGCTCAGCTCATCACCCCTTTATCCCACGGGCTGTCAGCGACGCCTCGCAAGGTGCAGGAGGGCGCCATCGGCGTGAGAGGGGCCAGTGACCCGACTCGGACGGCTCAGCACGGTCACTGCCGGCAGTCACACCGCCCACATACACACACACACGCCTCACAGGTCGCCTCAAAGTCACTGCCATTCTGCCCGTCGCCACCTGGTGCAGCCCATCCCCTCAGGGCCGCTCAGGCTGCCCGCGCCGGGGGCGCAGCGCGAGGCCCGCGTACGACGGGCTTGACACCGGCCGATGCGCCGCCTCCCTACGCGAATGGCACGAGCGGCTTCACTGTCGCTAGCCACTTCGGTGCCACGCGATCCATGACAGCGCCGCTGAAATCCACAGCAATGAATCGGTGCGGCTCAAGAGCAGCCGGGGGAGGAAGGGGGAGGCCCCCGTATGTTCACAGATTCTTCCCTGAAGAGAAAGACAGAGTGGGGCAGTCGGTCATGAGACCACACGCAAATATCACCCTCAGAGTTCTTTAGTCGCTCATGAGCTTTTGATCCTCACAGTAACAACAGCAGCGAAAAAGAAAGGGCTAATGCAGTATGAGCAGGCAGACACGTATTGTACATTGGCGACACCACATAAAAAAAAGACACTCTCGCTTACCACAGAAGCAGACGGAGAGCGAGTTGCTCACCCGAGCACGACCACGTCAACGATATTACACGCACCTAGCGACGCCCGCCGAGCCTCCTCCACTAAACTTGGCTTGAGGTCCTCCAGGAAGCACCGTGTGCACCTTCTCCAAAACGAGCCAGCGGCACTGAGACATCTCTCGGCGCTACACCACCTCCCCCCCACTGGATACGGGCGGCGCCGGCGGCCGCAGGCGTCTCCTCGGTAGACCGCGCGCCGCCACCCTAGCAGGCCGCCAGCAGGCCTCGCGCCCCTCGAAGGCCCGCTGCGCCCGGCCCACACACCGTGCCCCGCACCCCCCCCGAGTCGCCACGAGCCGGTGCAGCGCGCCATGCCGCATGCTGGCCCTCCACGTTGGAAAGCCCGGCGAACGCGATGACGCGACCCGGGAGGGGAGTTGGGAGCGCCCGCCGTGCTACCGGCAGCCGTGCCGCATCCGACCGCGCCATCGCATGCGCCAGGTGCCGCACATGTCGCGCGCATGCGCGGCGCGGCGAGCAGCCTGTCGCGGCAGGCCAAACGGACCCCTGCATACCACGCGGCCCCGCGCACCAAGGGCTCAGAGCCAGCCGTCCTGAAGGGAGATCGCGAAGTGGGGGTGAGGGACCGCGGCTCCGGCAAGAAGCGGGGGTTCGGTTGTCCCCGCAGGGCGGGGGTCAGCACCCCGTCCGCAGTCTATGCTGCCGCTGGCAATCACACGCGCCGCTGCGCGAACCTTATATCTGGAGCGAAGCTGGGTGTGGAAAGAGTAAGGGCGGAGGAAACGTAAAAAAAACCTGCGCTGCTATTCAGCACTGACGCACCACCCCCGAGAACTCTTCAGAGCTGTGCTCTTGTTGCCCAGCATCAAGCCCTCCTGTCACTCCCACAAGTTGGAACACCACGCGCTTGCTGCTAGAAACGTGAGCTGCTGTAAGGAGGCGAATGCAGGTCGATTGACCCCAAGCCCGCTCGCCAGAAAGCGAACAAGACTTCGACGCTCCTCTTTTATGCGACCGCAATTCATCATGACGGTGCTAAAGGTGTCCCAGGTGATCTCGTCCGTTGTGCGTCGCTGCGTGTATCCGTGGAAGCGGCCGTGAAGAAACAGCAGCAGTGGTTCCTCCATGTGAACCATAGAAGTGGCGAGAAAGTGGCGAAGACTCATAAAGGTCAGCGGAGTGGAGCGGGAGGCGGTATTGTAATCCTTGAAGATGTTCTCTGGGTCAATCAGGAATAGCGGGGAGGCGTTCCGGTAAAGGTAGTCAAAGACAGTGCGTGCCTCCGTATCGGAAACAGGGGCGTTGGGGTCGGCTGAGGGCCAGCAGTGACTGAGATGGTACAACATGTACGAGACGAAGTGCACCTGCGTCGGGGACACAAAGCCGCGTATCACATCGAGGTAAGCAGCAAGCACCTTGTCCTTCTCGACCACAGCGTCCAGGTAGCACAAAATCTCGTACAGCGTCTTCGCCACCAACTCCGGATACCCGTAGCGCACCTCAAGCTCGTCCACTAGCGCCTCCTGGAAGTCGCTGAGCACGTACATTTCCTTGAAAAGGCGCGCTGCCATGTCTTGCCGGAGCTGCAGGTTCGTACATTGCTGTGCGGCACGCGTCAGGCACTCCTCATAGCGGTACTCCATTCGAATAAAAAACCGCTCCGAGGCGCAGGCCATGAGGTGGTCGATGGTGGTCACCTCGATCATGCGAGGGGTGAGGGAGCGAAAGGCACCAAAGAGCTCTTTGTACAAGAGCCACTCAGGCGCGCGGTCTGGGGAAAGCGGGTTGAGGCGCTGGAAAGCGACAGTCGAGGCCGTCGTCGAGCTCACTGCACCCGCGCGGTACTGCAACCCTGGGTTGTTCTCGACGAGACTCTTACTGCCGAGTTCCTTGAAAAGTTGCAGGTTAGGGTTGCCACGGTAAACAGTAGAATCGCCTCCCGCTCCACCACAATGTGACTCAGAGGCGCATTGGGACGCCATCGACCCCCTCTTACCTGGCACCGAGGCGTGTGTCCCGTGAGCGTTCTCGGCGTGTGCATACTTGATCTTCAAGTAATTTGTTGCTTCGGGTACCTGAATGGGCAGCGACGGGTCCACGTGGTTCATACGGCATAGCAGCTTCTGCTGCACCGGGTCCTCGCCGGTGTACACCTCGATGGTGGAAAGGAAGCGGTCGCTGTTCAGGTCTTGCAGCGGGCGGCGCAGAACGCGCCGCATGACCGCCTCCGCAGGCAGCACCTCTGGCATCATCCGCTGCACCACCACCACGTCTGCCTGCTCCGAGTTGGGCCGTGGAATCGTGAATGCGACGGAGGCAGTGGAGGGCCCAAGAATGTTTTCGACCCATTCTGCGCGACGGGCCTTGTCAACCCTCTGCAGCGTCCGCATCCGTCTAGTAGCAGGCAGCTGTGGTAGTGCCGTCGCAAGGGGCCCGCTGCCTTGCGTGAGCGCGGCAGCCGTTGGCGAGGAAGGCTTCGGGCAGCTGTCAGAAGTCTTGGACAGAGGTGACAGGTTTGCGGCGTGCCGAGCATGGCACGAGTCGAGCAGCCCGATCTTAATAACACTCAGTGGGTCATCTGGGCGTTCCGTCGTCGGAGACGCCAACGTGCAGCTGTGCTCCTCCCTGGAGAGCGCCTGCCCAGGCAAAGAGCCGCCCGCTTGGCTGCTCTGAGTCTCCGGCGACATCGTCGTCTGCCTCTCCGCCGGCAAGAACGGTGCATCGGCGTACATGGAGCCCGACAGGCTAACCTTCCCCGGCCTCGCCACCTTTGTCTGGGAGTCGTTCGCGTTGATGGATGCCTGGTACTTTTGCAGGCGTCTCTGCAAAGTGTGCCGAGCTTTGAAGTGCTCGTACACGCGCCGGTCAAACAAAATGGCAACAAAGCCATCTGTCTCATCGGGGGCTTCCTCTTGCTTGCCGCTGTGAACAAGCTCCAGAGGAATCCTATGCGAGTCTGCTTGATTGGTATCGTTGCCAGTCGTTGCTGACATCTTCTTGCCGCCGGTGCGATGTGTCGCCACTAGGCGCCGGTATGCCTCCTCGCAAAAGTGCATGTCCTCCAGAAGGACCACCACACTCTCCGCCATTTTTTTCCGCAGGTCCCGTCGCGACCCTTCCGCTGTAAGCACAAACTCATTGTCGTACACATCCAGGACCTCGTTCACACGGCTCTCCACCTGTTCGAGCAGCACCAGCAACGCCACTCGTTCATCACCCTCGTCGAACAGGCTCTGCGTCTGCGCAATTTTGCTCAGCTTAAGCTGCTGATATCCCTCCTTCAATTGGTTGGACTTGCCACCTGCCATTTGCTTGCGCAGTCGGAAGAGCTGCAGCTGTGCATCTTTGTTCTCGATGCGAAGGGTCTGAATGTCGCGCTGCAGCCGACACTGAATCGAGGCAGCCTCCTGCGCGTCCATCTCTACCTTTTGGCGGAGTCGTCGGCATTCATTGGTGGCCTGGTCGAACTGTCGACGGACGCGCTCGAGCTCCGTCTCATACCACATGATTTGTTCGCTTTTTTCCTCCAAGGAGCGCTCCAGCAGCAGCACAGCCTCGCCAGAGGTTCCCTTGGAGAGAGCAGTGGCCAAGACTGCCTTGGCGCGCCCCAGCGACGCCGCCTCGTCAAAGTACGCCCGTGCCATCTGTATCTCCAGACACCCATCGGAACTGCCCTTCGACTTGCGTGGCGTGCTGCCGCTGATGCCAACCTGCTCGTTGGGCTGCGCCCCCGTTGCCGCGCTGGCAGTATCGTCATCGTCCCTTGCGGCATCATCGCAGTCACTGGCGGCGAAAATAGAGCGGCAGAATTCGACGCGGAAGAGCCGCAACAAATCGCCAACGTGGACATTACTGGGCTGCGCTTGCAAAGCGCAACTGACCCGATCAAACAGGTCCACCACCTTCAGAGTGCGGTCGAGTGACGGCGGCTCGTGCACCCCGCGGGTCACCAGTTCACGCAGCTCTGTCTCGCAGCGAAGCAGCTGACTCCGCCACCCCTCACCGCCAGCGTGCGAGGAGGGCAGCGACGGCGCTAACGTCACACCGGGAAGTGCGCCGGCTGTTGCCATAAGCTCTTCCACCGGTGACAGTGCCCCCCTATGGGTGGCGGCAGTGCCCTCTTCGGCTAATGGACCCAAGGTGCTTGCGAGCGGAGCCGCCACGCGCGCTGAAGAGGTTCGAAGGCGCCCATCAAGCGAGAAGGCGTTCTTCTTGTAGACATTAGCAAGTGGCTTGTTCTCACGTGAGGAGGTTGCTGGGAAGGTGGGCCGCGAGGTGGGCAGCGCTCGCGTGCTGCGCTGCTGCGACATATTGCCAAACAACCAGCAACGTTTGTAAGGGCGGCCGAAGGCTTGGACGGATGTGTGAGGACAATATTGTTTTTTCCTTCAAGAGAAACAACAACAAGGGCCCTGCAGCAAAAGTAAAGGGAGGTAAAGGGCCTCCTAACAGGTAGAAAAGTCACCGAAGGGGGAAAGGCGGCGCCGGCAAGCCGCGCAGTGAATCCACGGGCGTTGGTGATTTGACACGTCTGAAGGCGCCGGTGAAGAGGAAGAGAAAGGGGACGACCATACGAAGAGTGACAGGGGAATTCGCGGCAGATCAGAGCGGTCACCGCGCCAGAGCAGCGACACACCCACATGCGCACGCCGAGCCGACGCGATCGAGTTGGCTCCATCACGGCGGCGCGCAGCAGTCTGGCAGCATCTTGCTCTTCGTTGTCTTCACTCATGGCTCCCATGCGGTGTTACGTGTCAGGGGCAAACGGGAAACAGCCGCGCATATTGCGCTGGCCTTATACGAAGAAAGAGAGAGCCACCGAAAACCCCACAACAGCAATTGCATCCATCCTCACGGAGAGGCCACGCCCGGGGAAGGGAAGTTTTTCCACGGAGACGTCAAGGCGCTTGCCATGGAACTCGCTGTGGTGGGATTCGGCCGCGTGATGGCAGGGTTCACCCACAGTTCCTTTATCGGCACCAGCACTGCAAAGAGGTTGTTCACCGCCCCTAGCACGACCAAAGGCAGCTGCAGGTTATCGATGCCGTCCATGAAGCACTCCGTCAAGGTGCACACAGCAATCATGGTAAAGGAGTAGCACGCAGGGCCGGTCACTGGGACTTCAGCGATGGCGAGAATCACACCCCAGAAAACCAAGCCACATACGAGCCCACCCAGGGTACCAGTGGTCGTCTTGTGCGTGATAGAGGTGTTGGCGCGCTCCGTGAAGAGCGTGTTTTTGAGGTACCGCCCGAGTGCGCGTCGAGAGCTCAGAAAAAGTGAACTCCCGGTGATTGCCGCGCAGGAGTCCACGATGCCAAGCGAGACGATTCCAGGAATCACGTTGATCGACAGCTCGATGATAGCTGGGACTGCTGTGCTATCGATGGACAGTTGCCGGTAGCGCATCATGAGAGAGATGCCAAAGCCGACCAGCAAGTAAATGTGGGTACGCACGACGCCGTCAAGGTGATCTCGTTCGTCGATGTGGCGCTCCATGAAGCGGGAGATGTACGGAGAACCGTACACGTTGTAGTGTCGCGCGACCTCTATCAGAATGCTTAAGCTGATGGCGGTCGAAAAGGCGAACGCCATGAAGGGTGGATCGATCATCGTCGCCGGTGTGAAGAAAAGGACGGCGATGAAGTGGAAGAACTTTCGGCGAACCGTCGGCCGTACTTGAGCGGACAGCACGTCCACTAAATAAACGGCAAGCGGTAGCAGCGTGAACCAGCACACAAGTGTCCACATGCGGAAACGGCTGGAAACAATGTACGCGAAAAGCCACCGCAGCACGTTCTCGCGGAATTGGTAGCTGATGACCAGGGCCAGAACGACGCCGACCACCGCATTAGAGACCCAAAAAATGATCGTGATGCGTTCGCGGCTGACACGGCGGCGCGAAGACTTTGAATTTTTGTTCGTCGGAATGAGGCACCACCTTGACAAGATGGAGACCAGAGCAAAGATGTAGACGGCGCACAAGATCATGCCGCGACTCGCCACGTGCGTATAGGACGTCTGGTACCCCGGCGCATTCAGTGATAGAACCGACTCGCGGCCGCCGTCAACGCTAAGGTTGTTGTTCACGCAGATGTCGCAGAAGTAAAATCCAACAAGGGAGCTGATGAGGATCGCCTCATTGTCGCCGACGACAGGCAGAAGCTTCAAGAAGAACACGTATCCCGACACCACGTAGGCTATGGCGCCAAGCGAGATGACCTTATCCTTCACGATGAAGTAGACCACTGTTAAGCCCACAACAGCGTAGAGGGCTACCTCGACAACGACGTTGCGGTCCCGTGGCGACTTACCCCGCTTCTCGGCCCTTGATGCGACGAGGGACAGATAAGAAAGCAACGTCGAAGCGTAAAACAGAATCGGCGAGTGACCGAGATTCATCGCGTGATCGAGGCAGCGCTCAGACAAGAAAATGAGCGGCATCAGCAACCGACTCTCACCGTGCTCAGAGGTGAGGGCAACACTGCTAAGGACGAGAATGCTACCCGCCTGCATCCGAAACTGTGCCTGCCACGAGACATACGCCAGTAGCAACGCCCACAGCAGCAGCAGCGTTGACGAGTACGAAATCTCGATTCGCCTCCGAGCACGCTTTGGGCTCATCTCCGCCTCCGCAGTGGGACGCGTATTCAGCGGTGAGTTCTTCGCGTCCGTTGTGGGCGACTTTCGGAAATACATGGGATACTTCATTCGAGGTGTGTGTGCGGGGCGGTGGCCACGGGTATATGGGTCGGCAAGCGTGCGCCGATGGAAGGAGTAGTGCGTGACGATTCTCTATAAGGCCCACCTGCTGACACTCAAGCCCGAAATACTGAGACGAAACCAGCTGGCGTGCAGAAGATCGACAGGGACGAGATGCGGCACCTACCATTGCCACACGCGATCAGAGAGACACACAAGACGCTGCGTGGCAGGTGTCTGTCGCGGGTGTGCAGGCGTGCGAATGCTTCCACTCGATCTCCGTACACCACACCGTTGCAGTTAAAGAGCACAGAAGAAACCAATCAAGCCGGAGCAGCCACGAAGAGAGGGAGAAAACGATGATGAGCAATGACAGAGGGAGCCGCTCAAGGCAGCACCAATATATCAGAAGGCCGTTGTGGCTCAGAGCGTCTCGTGAACTGTAATGGACACTACACAGCCAACGAGAAGAAGAGGGAGAAAGAGTGTGGCGAAGTGATGGCAGTTGTGTACGCACGTTACTCTCGAGCCTATACATATATATATATATGCGGATGTGCGTGGCTCCCATCTCCGGTCCTCTCCTAGCCGTTATCAAAAACTCATACAAACATCGCCTTCCACTGGCGAGGTTCTCATTGCAGGAGAAGATGGCACCGATCTGGTATACCTCCCTCCACCACTTCCACTTTACACAGCTCCACGACCGCTAAATCAATAAAGGGGCACTTGACAGCGTGCACGGCGTCATGGAGGAGCACTGCTTTGTAACAGGATTGAATATGCATCGCTTGGTTTCGCTCTCAATTCCCGAGGCCCCCTATCGTGACGGGTAGTACAAGCTGTGTGTCTGTCTGTGTGTGGTGGTGGTGGTGGGGTTCGAGGAGGTGCGAGAGAAGCGAAAGGAAAAACTCCCGATGACTCACTTCATCGAGATCTGCGGTAAGTGGAACAACGTCAAGTGATGAAGAGCAGATGCGCGGCCAGTGAGGTGCCACACAAGTAGAACGGAGAGTCACTAGAGGGACTCACCACCATCTCCTTTTCAAATACTTTTGTTTTTTTTTCGCTCGTGAAACCGGCGTTCAAGAGGCTCTTAAACATACGATTAGTGCTGAAGCAGCAGGGCCTACTTTTGCACGCGCAACGTCTCCATCACGTTCGTGGAGCGAGGCCAACCTCATCAACCCAATGGAATAGGAAGGTGCCTCGCCCCCAGCGAGAAGAGCTTGGCTCTCAAAGCGCCAATAGTGCACCTCTACGTGCAGCGGTCGCCTGCATGCCTCAGCTGGCGTGCACGAGTGCGCGTGTCTACAGGCTTTCTGCGCAACGGCGTATGCGCGGATCGCCCATCCGTAAGGAGGAAGGGAGGAGCAGGTAGAGATCAGGCGGGAGCTCCTGCACATGAAATCGCGTCATAACCTCTGTTCATGTCGAATGCGCATCGAAAGAGAAAGACGAATGCGAGGGGGAGAGAGGAGGAGGGGCTAAGATGGAACCATGGGCGGGAGACGGTGAGAAACGGGAGATACCGTACACCCATGTCCCCGTCAGCAAACATTTACGGTTGGCAGCGCGCATGGACTTGCTGTGTGGCGCCACGCGAAAAAGGAACGAGCCGATCGGAAGGGGAGGGGAACGAGGTATCAAGAGATCTCGATGCGCGCAGCAGCGGCGGCGGCCGCCATTCCAAGAAGCTTGGCTACTGAAAGAACGACGGGGAGAGCTTCGCGGGCGCAGCAGCCCCCATTCGCCTACCAGTCTCCAAATGAGTAGGCATGTGCTGAGCGAGGCCTTCGGTATTTCCCATCGCCCTTTCGATGGCGAAAGCATTGGGGGCTGTGATCGAGACAGAGGAGGGATGGAGGAGGTAGAAAAAAAAAAGAGCTCCACGCAAGCTTCTTCATCCTGAGGATAAGAAGACGAGATAGCTACCGCTTACATATCAGCGCAGCTCATTTAATTACAACACGCACAGAGAGAGAGAGACGACCGGGGGTGAGGGATGTAGAAGAAGCGTGCCAGAGATAAGGGCGAGGGGCATGAAAACAGGAGAAAGGAGGGGCCGCACGTTGGGGTGCAACACGGTGTAGCGGACGGAAGGGGTTCCAATCCGCGAGCAGCCGCTCGTGGCTGCCCCTTCCCTTCTTACCCCTCTCTCCACTCCCTCTTCTTACACGGCAACCGCGATGAAGGCGTCTGCATATCAAGGCGCATCCGCGCCCAGCGCATCGCAACCACGCCGCGCATCTGCCATTGCCGCCGCGGTACCTTCTAGGTCCTGCAGAAAGCGCCGCACTGCGAATTCGACGTAGGTAGAGGGAAGCTGCACGGCGTCGGTATCTGCAGTGAGCCGCGCGTCAGCCAACACGTTGCGTGTAGCCGACCTAAGCTCTTCGCAAACGCGCGTCACTGCCAAGATGTCCTTGTTCCCGTACAGGTCTTTCGGATCGTAGACAGCTGCATTGTCGAAGTGGCGGTAGAACACGTTGACGCTCACATTGTACCGTGCAGAAGCCGCGGCGGCAGTGCTGTCGGCCAAGTCTTCGTCTGGCAACAGCGTTGTAATGTGATGAAACCACATGGCAGGGAGGAAGAGCATGTCGCCCGGCCGCAAGATGACCTCCTGGGCCATTTTGCAGGCATCGATGAACCGGGGGTACCGCACGAGATCAGGCTCGTCCAGGCTCATCACCGCCGAGGAGCTACCCGTCACGTATAGGTTGTTGAACTCGCTCGGCGGAAACAGCACTACACGCTTGGTGCCGACAATTTGACAGAGCACGTTATCCAGTGCGTCATAATGTGTCCACAGCTGCAGCGGTGGAGCGCTCATGCGCAAACAGCACTGGTGCAGTCGTGGCAGAATGTGCTCCTTCGCGCCAGGCGGCAGCACGAAGTCTTTGCCTAGTGTCGGAAAGTCCGCCCAAACGTTCGAGCGCTCGTTCTTCATGTGGCCCGCTACAGAGCGGTAGTACCACGTCTCGCTCGGCGACCCACGCGTCTCTCGAAAAAGCGTCGTCGCTTCTTCGATGTGCTCCACCAGCTGCGCCAGTGTGACGTGACGAAAAGCGAAGTTCTTCCGCACAAAGTCGAGACGCTGCGACCCCTCGGCCACGTGCACCGAGAGCGTGGAGCGCCCTTCCGCCGCCTTCAAGTACGCGGAGGAGCCCCAGGTGGACAAGCAGGAGCCGAGAGGCACGTTTCGGAACACGACCGGCTGCGCTGCTGTAGTGGCTGCCTCCAGAAATGCGGCTGCGCAGTAGTACGTCACCTCCCGCACAGTGGACCACGGCTTGGAGAGGAGTTGATCATAGGAGTAGACGAGCTTGGGCGCAGCGACGACTTTAGGGGCAGTGTCGCGCCCGACACTTAAGCAGGTTGCAGAGGTCATGCTCAGGAGCCGCGCCTTTGCATCGATAGCATCGCCCAGAAAGAGGAGCTGTGGCTTGGGTGCAAACGTGCCGAAGGAGAAACAGGTGTAGCCGCCACCAACGACACCCACCACACCCTCACCGAGGGCAACGCAGGAATGGCGAGACCACCACGGCGCATCCATGGGGAGCGACACCGTGACAGCAACTGCCACTGTCGCTTCACCATTGGTGCTGGAATCGAGAAGGGGTAGCGGGACTAGCAGAGCTGGTGGGACGTGGGATTTCTCCGTCCAGGTGCTGCCCCCTAACATGAGGAGGTAGTCGCGACGGTTCACACTTACCTGAGCCAGTGAGTGGGCATAGCGACCTTCACCGAGCCGCACCGGCAGGCAGGACCACTCCTTCGTAGAAGGCCGGAGCTGCCACAGGTGCCGGTTGCACGCGTCGCGCCCCAGCAGGACCCCGCCGGAGACCAGTGCAGCGTCCGGCGACAGTGCAACGGCTGCGGCCGAGTGCAGCGGGGGCGGCATAGGTCCGCTTGGCGAAGTGCAGTCTAGTACTTCGTAAGAAATGGTGTGGCGCTGCAGGCAAACGGTAACGCGGAAGCACTCCAGCCCCGTAGTCGGATTCGTGACCGTAGTTTTGCCACCGACCAAGAGAAGTGTCGCCTCGTCCTTCGTGCCATCGAGCACCACCATGCTGTGGCGATAGCGAGGGGAAGGGCAGCGCTGGTTTGCAGCTTCGCAGAGAACGTCCAGCCCCCTCCAGTGTGCGGTCACAGTGCTGCCGTAACTAATCGTGCGCGGCAGATCGAGAGTCAGCAGAAAGGCCTTGTTGGACGGCGCAGACGGATTTGTGCGGCCGCCCCAAACGAGGAACGTGCGAGGGGCCACGCGCGAAAAGGAGTGAAACACCAGAGGCGGGGGAAGCGCTGATGCGGGCGCTAGTCCTGCGGTCTCTGCGACACCTTTGTCCCCTCCTGCGACGACGACACGTAGCTCCCCTTCTCGCAGACTGTGCACGTACACAGTGCTGACGCGCTGGTGCTGCTTGCCCGCGGCAAATCCTCCAAAGGAGACAAGGAGGTGGTCGCCGTTTGCAAGAGGCTCGACTGCGACGCCGCCGTTGCCCCAGCCCTCGAATCCGTAGCGCGAAGGCCAGCTGTGCAACGTACCCTTCATCGGCTCTGAGCTCTGTGGCACAGATTCATCACCTCCCTCGATGCGCCCCTCGCCCTCCACCGAGCACTCCACAAAGGCCGGGTGAGCAGCACAGCCACTCGTTATTACCGAGTTCCACGCCCCTGGCGTGGCTGCCATGGTAATGCCATAATGTTCGCACATCTCGCTCCACTCCTCGAGCTCGTCAAAGTCCTCGAGGGCCTCGACGCGCTCCCGCTCGTCGTCGGCGAGACACCAAGCCGAGATGCGGTAGAAGTTCCCCCACCACGCATGACGCATGCCCGCCGCGCGTGCCCGACGCACCATGTGCGCTCCATCCGGAGAGGTCTGAATGCCCAACAAAGGGCTGCCCTTTTGGCGTAGCGAGTGTTGCATGACGCGGCCGAAGCTATCCAGAGGCGAGACCTGGTCGTACGCCACGAATACGGCGTTCCGGAAGCTTGCAGCCACGAGTGTCAGGAGCTCCGCCGCATCCTCGTGCGGCATGTACTGCATGACGCACTCCGCATAAATGATGGTTGGGTTCGTGGCCGCGAACCCAGCGGGGCTGTGGTGGTGGAGTGAATCCAGCAGCTTCGTGGACGCGACACGGAGATCGACGCCGATGGCGGAGTAGTGGGGACTGCGGATCGGGCATTCCTCACGTTGCGGTGACAGGTCCCAGTCTGCTGGGAAGGTGTGAGGGGGAGCAGCCGCCATGAGCGCCGCTTTTGACATGAGCACGCTGGGAAAATCGACGTCGACGAAAAGGACGTCTCCTGCCGGGAAAGAAACCGTTGTGGAGGATGACGAGCACGATGACGAACACGATGACGACGCAGACGCGGCAGCACATTTGTGGTCGACCGGGAGCGTATCGACAGAGTCCAGCAGGAGCCGCAGTGCCAATGTGTCGTAGCCGGCTCCTAAGGAGAGCACCTGAACGGGCGGAGGGCACTGCCCGCCCCCGGAAACCGCGGCCTCCCGCTCGGGGGCGCTCAGGTACCTCTTCACGAGCCGCACGATAAGATCCGTCATCACTGCCATCCGCAGGTAATAGCCACGGTTGATCAGCGGCGAGCGTCGTGCAGGCTTTTTTACAAAATATCTCAGAAACTTATCACGGATGTATTCATGGGCCACGGCGGAGCGCTTGCTGACAACGCTATCGTCGTTGGTGTGCTGCACTCGCGCATCCACGCTGCCCTCGGTCATCCTGATCTTCTGAGTCACCCTCAAGGCTTTCTTCTGCCTTTTGCGTGACAGAATCGCCTCCTCAGCGGTCGAATCGGGCGAGGCGGAAGGTGCTTGATGATGATCCTCTGCCATGCCCGGAGGAGGCACCACATCTCCTAGCTTTGCTGTCAGGGTCATTAACTGCGCGAAGCCGGATGCGCCGCTCGGAGAGTCTGTTTTCGGTGACTATTTTGTCGTTGGAGCGCCAAAAGCGCCACGAAAATGCTACCGCGCGCCCAGTCACAGGAATGAGCGATGGCCACGCGCAATGATTTGTTGGCGAGATCCGCCGCTCCCTCTGCTTCGCAAAGGGAAAAAGGCAGCTTCAAGACAGACGGTTCCGCCGAAGATAGTGCAGGACGAGGGGAGACGACATATGTGTGTGTGTGGGTGGGTGAGGGGGTGTTTAGGTGCGAGCAGGAAAGAAAGGGGCATCGGAGGCTTTTAGCGTTGTCGAGTCAGCTGGCTCCCAAGAGAGCAGGAATAAGAAAAAGATGAAACCATCGTACGCGCTTTTGCAAGTTTGCCAGCGTGCGACAACCGTGAGGGGTGCTCTATCCAGTGTCGCAGAAGGTGAGGCGCAACGCACGCCGAACAACGTGTGCCGTTTTTCAAGACACATGGCCACGGCATCGACTGTGCATATGCGCAGAGAGCGGAACACAACTTGCGCCCCTCACATCCTTTTCACGTGCAACCGTGATGGACACCTGCGCAGCACCGGTGGACGTCCTTACTGTCAGGAGCACAGCGCGGTGCTCAAAAGCGCGAGAGGCACGCTCGCGTGCCGCTGGGCACCTCCCCTTCACACCCCCACAGGCAAGACGCGTGCTGCCCTGCTGACACGAGTGAGCGTCTCTCCTCGCGCCTGCTGCGATCACGCTTCGACCCCTTCCACTTCGCAGGAGGCACACGCCGCTCTCGCTAAGAAGACCCGTCTCCTCGTCATCTAGAGACAGGCACGCGGCTCTCGTCTACGTGGGTGCTGTTGATCATGCGATCGTCCATGCCTCGGAGCAAGAGTTCTGCTTCGTCGCTCTCCACGTCGTGATCGCCCACCAGTGGCGGGGGCGCCGCAGTTCCACCATGCTCACACAGTGAAGACGCTGCATTGCCATAAGGAGCCGCGAGGCTGCTCCCCTCCATGTCTGCGGTTGTCATCCCCTTCCACTTCAGCACCATCTGCGCCAGCTCGAGCCTACCCGCCTTGAGCAACAAACTGCTCAGGACAATACTCGTGTTGCGGGTCAGGGCAAACCCTCGACTCTCCATCTCGGTCAAAAGAAACGCAACCTTTGCATGCTCGCCAGCGCGGGCAAAGGCGCTGACGCAGATGTTGTAGATGAAGGAGGTTTTCGGCAGCTTGGGCGTGTCTAGCAGCTCCTGCAGCTTGACGGTGTCTCGGAGGCGCGCGTAGATGAGGTACACAGATTCGATGTCTCGAAGCCGGCACTCGGGGTGCGAGAGCAGCAACGAGATGTACCGCTGCATCTGATCCACATTGCCAGTTTGGCTGAAGGTTGAGGCGACGGTGGCAAGCAGCCGGCTGCTCAAGACGACGTTGCTGCCACTCACTATCTCATCCACGAGTGCCTCGGCCTCCGTTGGCATGCGAGCCCGGGCGTACGTGTTAAGCAGCACGACGTAGCCGAACTCCTCCATGGGTATCCCACGCTCCTTGCGTTCTTCCACAAGCTCCAACAGGTGCTCAAACCGCTTTGCCCGGCCATAACCGTCGAACAAAATGTTGTACGTCACAGCGTTCTCGTGAAAGCCCTTCAGCTTCAGCTTTTCGCGCACCGCCTCCATCTTGCTCACGTCCCCACACTTTGCGTAGGCGTTCATGGCTTGATGGTAGGTGACCAGCGTGGGTACAGCGTTTGTAGACTTGCACATTTCGTCGAGGATCGCTTCCATCTCGGTGAGTCGGCCCATCTTGCCCAGCATGTCTACGACGGTCGTAGCTGTCACCGGATTCGGCGGCACCAGTTTCATCATGGTGTCCAGAATTTCTTGCACCTTCGGCATGTTATTGAGCGCCATATACACGTCAAGGAAGCGATTGTACACCGGCATTGTTATCGTCATCTTGGTGTTGAGCAGTCCTGCCCAGCTCTGATCTACCGCGTCCACGTCGCCGAGCCTCTCAAACGCCGTTGCGACGTCGGCGAAGAAGAGCGGCGTGTGAATCCGGTTACTTGCTAGCGCCTTATGCACGTACGCACGAACCCCTTCCGGATCCTGGAAGTGGGCTAGCGAAGTCACAATGACGCTGAAGAGACGCTCATTCAACGGTATGTCCTTCGCCTCCATCTCCTGCAAGACAGCGTTGAACTGCGCACGGTTGCGGTGCTGCGCCGCGTTGCGCAGCAGCACGCGGAACACATTCGCCGT
The DNA here is from genome assembly GCF_017916325.1 of Leishmania martiniquensis. Classification (NCBI taxonomy): domain Eukaryota; phylum Euglenozoa; class Kinetoplastea; order Trypanosomatida; family Trypanosomatidae; genus Leishmania; species Leishmania martiniquensis. The sequence goes on from NC_090170.1 coordinate 1,171,382, forward strand.
TTTGTGCGGTATCCTCTCCAGGAAGGTTTGCATCGCCTCTGGCTGATCATTCAATGCGTAGTGATTCAGCACCTCCGCCTGTACCGCCTCGTTGGAGAGAAGGCCGTACTGCTCCGCGTCCTGCACGATCGCCTCGCCACGGGTAACGTCCCTCGGATAGCAGCGCAGCATTTGCACAATAAGCGCCGGGCTCATGGTGTGCGTGGCCCCCTGCGCCGCCCTCTGCTTTGCCTCCCGAAAGAGCTCCTCTACTTTGGCGTAGTCGCTGAGGGCGTGAAACACACGTACCAGCGTTGGGTACATGGGACCGTCCACCTGCATGCCTCGCCCACGCATCTCCGCCAGGTACTTCTCCACGAGCCGAGGGTAGTAGCGATCCAGCACACGAAAAACGTTCTGGTACGTTTGCGTCGTGTGGTACACTTCCTTGCGAGTCATTTCCTCTTTTAGAGCGACGACTTCCTTGAGATTGTACGCGTGGGCGTACCAGCGCAGCATCTCATCGTACAGTTTGTGATCTTTTACGAGGCCCACCTTATCGAGCAGATCGAAGCATTGGCGCATCTCCTCAAATCGCCCCAAAACGCCAAAGCCGCGGATCAGCGAGGAGGCGTAGAGGGCGCCGAGATCGTCCAGTGTGTCATTCGCGATGGCTTCCTCGAGTATGCGGCGCAGGTGCTGGACTTTCTGAAGCATCACCTCGTCAGCGGTTTCGTGGGTGCGCACTATGAGCTCGCTCGACTTCGCAATGACAGCCGAGTCGCCCGCCATTCCGAGAGACATGCGGTTGAGTTCAGCGCATAATGCCGCCTCAACCTTGTAAACATCCGCCACGGATGTCACGCTTTTCTCCTGCAGCCGCGACCGTGCAAGGGCGCCGACGGCGGCGTCGGAAAGAGTGAGTTGATGGCCATTAGCAAGGCGGGCTACAGCGTTTACTGCGGCACTACTGCCACGACTCGCGATTACTGCTCGCGAGACCACGGCGTTTAGGTCGACGTCATGGCGTCGCTTGGCGACAACTTCCCCGATCACTCGCTCGGCAAACCCTACGACCTCGTCAAAGCAGCCTGTCATCCCCATCCCCTCCAGCACGGCACAGTAGTCGTTTGTCGTGATCTTCTCCTTCGGCACCGCTTCCCACAAAGCGACGCTCGCCGCTCGCTGGCCACTGAACTGGTATGCCAGCACCGCCAGTACCTTCATTTCATCGTGCGTCTTCAGCTCCTCTGCCATACTGCGCATCAGCTCCTGGGCGTTTTCACGCCTGTAGGACTCATACAGATACCGCACGAACGGGAACGTGATGATTAGTCCATACTTGCGAAACCGAACAGCGGCGCGAAAAAGAAGGTGAGCCATGTCGCCCTGACGCAGTTCCACACACTCGCGCATAAGACTCTCCATGATGGCTGCGGCGTCCTCGGGCTGCATCTCTTGGTGTTGGAGCCTCGATTGCAGCGAAATCATCAGATACGTTACAGCATTCCGAAACTGTGCGATGCGGCGCCGGGAGTGCAGCATGGTTTGCCGGATATGCCGCGCGACGTGGCGCGGCTTGGTCGACAGCACCGACGCCAGCGCCGCCTCGTCTTCGCTGGAGAACGGACGATAGTGGGAGAGTGACCGAGATGCCGGTGCGTGCAGCGGGGAGCTAGGGCCTCCTAGAATGGTGTAATGGCGAGCACCCTTGACTCCTGCCAGTGCTGTGCCAGGCCCCGCGCGAGCATCAGCGGTGCTGCAGGAGCCGAGCAGAGTGCGCGCGAACGCGCACGAAGGGCCCCCGCGGTGCAGGTGGCGAGTCAGGAGCCCCTGCCCAACATGGCAGGTAATAGCCGGCATCGTAAATATACCCTTGACTCAGGCCCTAAATGATGGGCGCGCACTCATGCTTGCAGCGGGTCGTTTGGAAAAAGCAAGGAATAGAAGGGTAAAGGGTGTTGGGCACAGCGAGTAGTCATCACATCCACATATGGTTGCTATGGAGACAGGCCGGTGCGCTTGCCATGCCCGCGGCATCAGCCGTCCAAGCGAGGAGAAGATGCGTCCGAAAGAGAGAGAACGCGAGACACGGTGGTCAGCCCGCTGTCATCACTTAACCTTGTGACGTGCCCGCGTTACACGCCTTTAGAAGAAGAAGCACCAGCGGCCTTTCTCACGTTACCCCGGAACTTCCCTCCACTATGTGAAATGCCTCTGACAGGATCACACGCCGCTTCAACAAGCTGTGAACTCTCCACCCCACTCCATTCCGCCCCCCGCCTCCCCGTGGCAGCGGTAACTCATGGGAGAGGGAGTACGAAGACCGACAGAGGAGGAGCGTTGGGCGTGCCCGACGTATGGCGAGCATAGGATGAGACGGGGGACGAGGAGGAGAGGCTGTTCGTCTTTCTTTTTTCGTGTGTGTGGGGAGGGGGCGGGTGGGTTTGACTTTCGCACGACCCGTTGGCCCTAAGTTACTCCGCGGTGCAGAGAGACGCCATAGGGTGAGCGAGGCAAGGAGTGGACTTGGAAGCGGAAACGAGGAAAAAGAGGTTCGTTAGGAGGCCAACGCAAAGGGGATACGGCTGCGACACAGGCAGGCACGGGATGGGGAGCATTAGAGCGGGCGAAGCAAAGGAAGGCGGACGGAAGACGTTACTTACCACCCATCACAACACTCCTGAATCGTTCGTACGACCAAAGTCATACATGCAACAGGATTAGACGCCGCAGATCACAGTCCCCCGTTCTGCTGGTAGGAGGGGGGAAGAGGGTAAAGGGGGGGAGGGCCGCTGTTCTAGTGGGGCCAACAGGACACGGCACTCAGGAGAGGAAAAAAGCAACGAACAGGAAAAGCCCCCGAGTTCTCCTCTCGACGGCGTGGCAGCGGTCATGTGTGTCTGACAACAACAGCAACAAACAAAAAGGTCGTCTGGCAAAACCGACATGGTCGTATGGACGGAAAGAGGAAGAGAAAAGATGATGATGATGCCTGCGCACAGCTCAGTGGTGCGCACCATCCGCTATGCCTTTATGAGCGCATCCGACGCATCCATGCCCGAAGAGGCCACGAGGGAAAGGAGCGAAGTCAGAACGTGAGCAGACAGCGGGCCCGTAACTTCCGTCTCTGCCCTGGCAACAGAGACAGAAAGGGCCAAAGGGAAACACACACACACACATACACACACATCACGGAAGAGCTGAGAACAAAGCAGCAGCAACAGGGGTACCGCCGCATAGTGAGACGCACTCACACGCAACCACACCATGTGCAAACGGTGCAGCATCCTTTTCGGGTGCCGGACAATGTGTGACGTTGTGTGCGACCGAATATACCTCGCTCGTATTGGCGTCGTTGCCGTCATCCTCGGCAACGCAGCCAGTCGGAAACGCTGAACTACCTGAGAGAGGATGCTGTGGCAGGCACAGATACTTCGAACTCTCGAACGCCATTCCGCTGTGGCGTGTGCGTCGACGGCATCTCCGTCATTTCGTCCATGATAACAGGGGCGTCCGCCGAGTAGGAGTTGTAACGACGCTGCAGAATAGCCTGCCCTATGCGGCAGCCCGGGTAGTAGCTGTCCTCCTTGTCGTCCGACAAATCAGATTTGCCGCAACGAGAGCACAAGCACCTCATCAGGAGACGCCCGACTCCGAGCGGGTGGCCACCAAAGCCGTGCACGGCGGCAGTGAAGCTGTTGAAGTTTTCCTTACTCCCAAAGCAGTCTTCGTACTTTTCGATAAACCCACCGCCGTTCTGCTCCTCCTTCACGAGGGCCTCGTAGTGCGTTGGAAACAGCTCCCGTTGCCCGCGTACCGCGGCGACGATGAATTCGTTGTCCATCCAGTCATTCGAGTTTGGGGAGTCTAGTGCCCTCTTTACTTCCTCGCTCAAGATCGTAAAGCTCTGCGTGCAAAGCAATTTATCAAAGAACGCGCGCGTACCCTTAAGCAGCTTCTCATTACGCAAGTACCCGCGCTCACCCTTCAGGACGATCTCACCAAAGAGAGACGCATAGTACGTGAGAAACAGACTGCACAAGTCGCGTACCGTCTGGTCCTTCGGATGCCGCATCCGCAGTATTGACAGCCCTGTCCGCAGCGCGCTGAGCTTGCCAGAGTGCGGCAGATGATCCCGTGTCTCGTTCTGGTAGTCGACACGCTCGCAGACGCCGCCGGGTCCGAGGTGGACCGCCACCACTGAGTCCAGTGACACACGTGCGACGTGCGGCAGCTGGGATGTGAGGATGCCCACCAAGTACGGCGGCGGCGCTGCGAGCACGTCGAGCAGCGATGTTGGCAGAATCGGAATGAGAATGTGCATCCAGTCGAAAGGGGCGACGAGTGCCTGGAGCGACATGACGACATTCGACACGATCGAGAAGTTTGGACCCACAATGATGATGTGCTTCTCCAACATGAGGTCCGCCAAAATGGAGAAGAGATCGTCCATGTTGGGGAAGATGACGAGCATATCGAGCGGCGCCGTGTCAATAAAAGAGCAGAGGCGATCGTAGGGGCGAGTGAACGTCAAGCCAAGATCTAGCGGAGTGTTGAACATGCCCCCCGACGGGGGCGTGGGGCACTTGCACAGCGCTTTCACTAACTTCTGCCCTCCCTCGTGCCCGTTCGTGACGAACAGGTAGGCGAGTCGATAGAAAAAGTTGCACCACGGGTACGGTGAGATGGTCACGACTGCCTCACCATTCACAAAAGCCGTTGTGTGCCCATATTCGCGAACGCCTTTGCTATCTGTCAAGACGAACGTGTAGCTAAGCTGGTCTACTGTGTACGAGGTGCCTGCGTTCGCCATCGCAAATTTGCCTAGATTGGGGTACCGCAGCAATGACGTGGCCGGCGTGTACGGGTAGGACCAGGAAATCTTGACGACCTCCTCCCCACTTGCGTGCCGCTCCAGCCGCATTACGAGGAAGCAGTTAATGCAGCTGTGCTCATTGCCTTTGTTGTAGAATATTTGCGACTTGGAAGTGAAGGCCGTCTCCTTCCTGTGATAGCCCACGAACGACTCGTGCAGCTCCTGTAATTGGGGGCGCAGGTCGATCGCGGCATCCATTTTTTTATTGTAATCTTTCAACGGGAAAAAACGTTTGTGGGCCGTAGTCGAAGGAGAAGAGTTGAAGAATCGCAGCGCTGCCAGCAGCGTCCTTCGCCAAGAGTGCCTCGATCATATTTTTTTCAGCACGCCTGTGCGGCGAGCCCTGCAAGAATGAATCATATATATATATGTACACACCGTAACAATGGCCGTTGTCAGAGACCAGTGACGAGGTGATGAGGCGACCCTCCTCATAAGCTGTAGCAAAGCAAGGCTGTGCCGACTCAGTCGGGTACCTGCGGTACGCACCCAAAGAGGATATTGCTAAGACGTGCAGAAAACAGCGGAGGGAACTGGGCAGCGATGACGTGATGGCAGGTCGGACTGGGTACTCGTATTTTCCATTTTTTCCCCTTCTTCGTTAGCAACGCGCCCGCTGTCTAGATCTCACCCACGTTTCTTGCCCGTCGTGATCGGCGGCCTCCTTGCTTTTCTTCTAGCCGTGATGGCAGATGCTTCTGTAGCGGTACCTTTGCCATCGTTTGCAGCTCACGAGAGAAACAGGATACAGACACGCCCATGTTGCAAGAGGGGTAGTACGTCAGCAAATCGCGCTTGAGTCGAGACAACGCTTCCGTGTGCAAAGAAGAGAGTGAAATTGGGGGAGGGGTCCCAAGCAAAGCTTGCAGGAGAGCGCTATAACGCGCGCACAGCCGAGACTTACGGATGGCTACTGACGTTAGTGCTCAGCGGGCGCGGAACGTGTATTGTAGTGATGCCACAAGCAGCCAAGGAAAGGCTGTGAGTGCATTCATGAGAGGGAAAAGTCGCGCTTCGTCACGTACACGCGCCTCCGCTCATCTTGAAGCCTCGTGGTGCGAGGCCAAGAAGGAGTGTGGGGAGGGGGGAGGCTTGGCCACAAAAGGTGCTGAGCGTGGGCACCGCTGCAGCATGTAGTTCGCTTTGGAGTTGGGAGTGGCACGCGGGTCACCACGACAGCGCCGCGACACTATCGAGAGCGACCACGAAAACGAGAGCGTCAAAGAAGAAACGAGTCAGAGTGCTGACGGAGAGTGAGGGC